>NC_056731.1:1062575992-1062765992 GCF_019279795.1 Protopterus annectens | reverse complement strand
TGAGACTGAAAAATACAGAAAAACAGAGAGGACAACCTAAGAAGGTAGGAGCAGGATCCAAGATGAATATAAAGGGAGATGAATAAGATGGTAACAAATCACAAGAAAGAACTAAAAGAGCTCACAATCCAAAGCAATACAGAAATCCTAGAAATCATATATATCAAAAGAAAATGGCAGAAAGGAAAGACTTCTGGAGGCTGCAAGGGGAAAGTGGGAAATGCTTTGCCATGGAGACTTAAACACTAAACATGAAGAAAAAGGGACTGCCAAGTTTAGAACAAGAACTGAGCAAGTAGATAAGGGGGAAGAAGAAAAGAAGGAAATAGTGATCTTACTCAATGAGATGTAGAAAGAAATATGCACCTGATAATACCCAGAACAATGAATTGGGAAGGAGTGAAGATCTCACTGGAGAAAAGGATAAACTAGATAGACCAACAGCAAGATTCAAAGTTAGAGTAGTAATAAAATAATTAAAGGGAGGTGATGCAGTAGACCAGGAGGGATATTCCATTGAATTCTACAAACTAGTGAGCACAGAAATAGAAGAGGAACTAGCAAGGGTATAAAACTTGGATGGAAATGAGGGCATGCTTCTAAATGCCAATCAAAAGGAAGAATACTCTTGATACCCAAAGAAAGAGATGAAATATCTGATATGGGGACAGTCCTATTAATACCCTTAATAAACACAGATGGAAACATACTAGCAGAATTCTAGCTAAAAGAATCTCCTTGCCAAATACATACAGGAAGAAGAATCTCCTTGCCAAATACATACAGGAAGAGGAAGCTGGTTTTATAAAAAGGAGAATATCTTTGGAAATCTGGTGGAGGGTGCTCAAGTTAATCGAAAGGCAGGAGGAATTTGGGAGCCAAAATGCAGGAATACTGCTGTTATTAAAATGCATTTGACTCATTAAAATGGAATTTTATATTCCAAATTGTGAAAGAATGGGGAGTGAGTGAAGCCTTCAGGAACTGAATAAAAGCAATGCATATAAACCCATCAGCAGAGGTTAAGGAAAATGTAAAATGCACACAGATGATCTTAATCCAAAGGGGCATATGACAGGGATGCTCACTATCCCCAAGGAAGCCCATCAGCAGAGGTAAGGGTAAATGGGGAATATACACAGAGGATCTTAATCCAAAGAGGTACAGTACAGGCATGCTCATTATCTCAAAGCATTTTCATCCTAGCCATGGAATTCCTGGCGAGTGAGGTAAAGGAGACATTACAAGAACTAGAGTTGCAAGGGGGGGGGGCTAAGTTCCTCTTATTTACAGCTGACTGCATCCTACTAACAGAACTAATAAAGAGAGCAGCAGGCATAGTTATGAAGAAATTTGAACCCTTTAACTAAGAAGCTGGGCTCAGATGTTTCCTAAAGAGAACAGTGTAGGTAAAAACAGGAGCAAGCATGGATCAAGGAGTTGCAGTAATGAGGAGAAGCATATCAGTGAAGCTAGGAGTGAAATACCTAGGATTAGAGCTACTATAGACAGTGAGTTTGACAAGAGAAAAGAACTACAAGAAATCAAAGAGAGAAACAGAAGAAATGCTGAGAGAGTGCTGGGGCAATATCACAATCTTTGGGACAAGATCACAATCTTAACAGGCAGGGAGAATGCAGTGACTATAATGATCATCCCCAAGATAGGTCATATGCTAAAGCATAACCCCATGAATGGAAGGGAGGGGATAATCAAACACAACCAATGTCACTGTGACAAATTAATATGGGGAGAGAAGAAGGCAAGGATCATTAAAGAAAGACTAAGAATAAACACAACCAAAGGAGGTTAGGGAATGACAGACTTTGAGAGCTATGCCAAAGCCTACACCATAAAGCAATGGTTAAGAACAACAGCAAATAAACTAGGCAAAAAACAGATAAGGAGGGAAAACAAGAAGAGAGAGAAAGTAAAGAAAATATTTAGGTGAAAATAAAAAGCAAGTAAAGAAAATGTTCAGGTGAAAATATAAAGGCAAACACTCATCTAGCACTAAACCAAATAGGACTAAAAGGAACACTAGTGTACATTATAGGTTTAGACAGAGGAATATGGAAAAGAGAGGAGTGGGGAAGGAAATATGAGAAGAAGAAAACAATATCATGACAGAATACAGATGGCACAAGATAGGGCTAATCCTCTAGAAAGACTGAAAAGTAGATATAAAAACAGAGCAAAGAAAATAAATTGGGAGAAGTACGGAAAACAGTAAAGGGGGTGCTGAAAAAATAAGGTGGAATAAATATTAAGAAAGATAGGAGAGAATGTTAGGAAACAGGTAGTGGAGACCTCTGAAGAAAAAAAAAAGAAAGAAAAATGGACAGGATGAGAAGGGAAATGGAGAAGTAGACTGATTTACAAAGACATTGGTCAGGAAAGAAAAGAGGAAGAAAGACAGAGACTCAGGGCAAAGGTGAGAAAAGAAAGAAGCATGGAATACCACAGATGAGGGATTGGGTTTGCTAACACCACAGAAATCCTAAACAAGTGATGGGATACACAGATGAGATTACTACACATGTTGTATCTAGCATGCTCAAGAAATAAACATAAGGGAGGTGAAAAGGGTGACACTTTGGAGATGCAGTGCATAGAAAGCAGGAATTATACACATGTTCTGGGAATCCAAATAGACAAAAACGTTATGAGAGAAGGACGTGGAATTATGTGGAAGGATAAGGGGAAGGACATTCCAACACAAGTGGGGACTGTGTCTTTTAGGAATAGACACAAACCAAGAAAAAAAATGGAAATAAATAAGGGAACAGATGTTAGTCATGGGTGGAGGAGTCAAACCTGGAATTGCCAACAACTGGACATGAGCAAGAGACACACAACCATGTATCCCAAAAATAAATGCCAACAATCTAAGAAAAATTATAAAATAAATAAAACTAATAAATGGGGGGAGTGTCACTGAAAGAATGGCAACAAGTAGGGTAAAGATACAGTATTAGAACATCTTTAGATCCAGAAAACAAGCCAGTTTATTAGTAGCAAAGAAAGAATAGTACTCAAAGCGGCAAACACAAAATAGGGGTGGAGGGGACTCAACCCACATCTCATGGATATGGAAAGAACAGGATAGGAAAGAATGGGAAATTTCAAATGGAAGGGAAAAGGCAGCACAATGGGGGAGGTGAAAGAGGCAGGAAAACACAGTTGCTAAAGTAGTGAAAAGGAGGAGTTGAAAGGAGAAGAGAGAAATCAAACACAGACAAACACCACTGAAAAACAGAAGGAAACAAGTGAAGTGACTATGTAGAAGAAAAGTGAAACTGTAAATGTACATTCCTTGTTATTATGTTCAACTTCTGATTATGGATATGCGCAAGTACTCAGGAAGGAGAGCACTGTATCATCATGAAAACAATGTGAATATACTGTAATGGACTATTATGTCTTGTGTAATCAAGTTAAATAAAGACACACACAAAATATGAGTAAATTATGGACCAAAACCTGGCTCATCCATCAGTCCAAAGGCATCCAGGAGAGGAAGAAGTTGGTACCTGCCATCCAAAAGAGTTTATGTAAGCCCTTAGAGATTATTGTTCATATGTTTCATAAACAAATTTGGTAGGCTTTCTATATGAAGGGACACTTACATTAAACAAGCTTTTCCGGGGGGGGGGGGGCAGAGGATGGGTGTTTGCAGCCCATGACCAAGCTGGAATGATATAATTTTAAATGACTAGAAGGTGAAATGGTTAGAAGAATACAAAGTGAATCTACTAAGGATGTAATGACAGTTTACCCAGGGAAGAGATGGTAGGGGTTTAATTTGCTTGAATAGTCAGGCTGCAACACTGTATAGCTGTGAAGCAAAGTGTGGTAAATGGATTCCAAGTTTGAATAACATCACAGGAAATAATATTCACACTTAACAAAACTTAAGAGAGCATTAAAGCCCACTGGTATAAATTCCATCTCATTTTTAGTTTTTAAGATTTGGAAATTACTAGATGTTATAAAACTAATTATCAAGTGGACTGTTAGCACTTTCCTGCACTACTTCAAAGTTGAAAATGATATGGAAAATGGGGATAAAGGAAAGTGTATGGGGCCACAGATAAACTGGCAGCGTGTCCAGTATGTTTGTAGAGCTCCCTGGCATCAAATTAACTAAATTAATTTATTTTTAGGTTACAAGAGTGTCTGCATTTTAGGTCTTTCTTACGATACTGAGCTGAGAAGAGGGAATAGAAGTGACCATTAGGAAACCCATTTTAGTTTAGGCACCAGGAGATAAAAAACAAAAGGTTAAGGTAGGACTTACATAAGGTGGCCACATATGCCTGCAGTGGTGTACCAGATGTTTGATATATTTACAATACCGGATGTTTTCATTTTCCATTTTAGGGGGTTGACTTAGGTTCAGTTCATAAGAGTCTTGGTCACAGTAATGCTTTAAGACATTATCTATCTGAAAAATGCTCTGGTGTTGTTATAATCTGGCCACTAATTGTCACTTGTTTCAGATGAAGACAGGCCCTAAATTTTAAAGACATAGAAAAAGGCCAAAAAATATACTAATTAAAAAATGTGTCCAGTCTATGAGTTTTATGGGGTTTTCTTTTGTATAAAATGACAGAAATCTGGACTGCATAGACTAGGTTGTGCGAATTTAACTGATACTGGGCTGAATCTGTTTATGCTCCTCATGTGATTGTTATTGCATTACCTTGGAGGAAATCATTTAAGTAGATAAGCAAGAGAGAAAGACGCAGACACAACAACATAACACTGTGGCAGTCAATTAAGTGACAGCTGTAGCCAGGCCTTGGAGGTAAGTATAGCTCTGGACATAAGATGGCGTACTGGGGAATCAAAAGTATACATATATTAACAAAAAAAGATACAAAAATAAAAAAAAGAGAGACACAGAATAAAACAAAGAAGACGAATTTGGGAAGGTAAAAGAATAAGGCTGACTGAAAGGCATGAAAATAAAAATGAAAGAGAGAAACAGAATAAAATGAAGGAGATAAATTTGGAGCAGTAAAGGAATAAGGCTGACTGAAATTGTCGGAGCAGGTTGCAGTTCATGTGAAATTTAAAATGCTACCTTGTGTGCGGAAGGTTTCTTGATAGGGTGTGAATTGGTTGGAGGCGATGTGCCTCAGTGCAGCTTTCTGAGAAAAGATGTGGAGTGTGAGCCATATACTCCATAAAGTGACACTACCAAAATTTTACAGGAAGAGTGATGCTTCTTAAATTGGGACATGGAAAGCTTCTATTTGGCGATTCAAATGTGAATGGAATTTACACAAAAGTAGGGGATACATACACTCTGATGGAAACAGAAATATACTGCCCTCGAGTTTATAAATTTGACATTTTACAAGTGTGCTCCCATAGGGTTATTCAAAGGTATCCAAATTCCTCCAGATCAGAGGAAATAATTAGAATCAAAACATTATCAATGGAGTGTTGAGTGGAAAGCCTGGTATATTCCAGGTCTGGTTTGACAGGATCAGTACATTATTAAAAATCGTTTAAAAATAATTTTTAATATTGAAATGGTCTTTTGGAATAAAGATTTGAATACAAATCACTAACAACTTTGTATGTTTTAAATAAATTAAAATGAAAACAAGTGGAATTAGATATGTTATTGGCTGACTGAAATGAGATCTTAGTATTAAGCGAATTGGAAATGCTAATACAATTTACTGGTGGAATGCAAAAGTTGTTTTGTAGAATGGTTTAGTGAAGGGAGAAACCTAGACAAATGGACTTTTGAGACAGAAAAGAAAGTCCTGGTCTCCTCTACTCTATGAGGTCAGTGACTGACAAGTGAGCCCATGGTACAAGACTAGATTAATAGAGAGTGATGGCCCAGATGTTCAAAATCCCTGAAAAGGGGGCAGGTCTAACATAGGAAACAAAGGGCTAGGTCATGTGAGAATGTAACTTACAATATAAAATAAACTTCCTCAGAGGACCTGTTGAAGTGACAGACCCTTCCTCCTTTTAAAGGAGCAAAGCTCTCAGATAGGCAATGGTAGAGTAAGTTGCTGTCTCTTTGTACTTGGGTCATTGTGCTGGTGCAGCATCCCCCTATGAAAAGTTGCACAGAATAGGTTGAAACCCCTATATGATGATGCCAAAAAAGTCATAAGGAAAAGCTGACTCATCCTAAACTGGTATGGGTGGGATTTTTCTACAGCCTCCTATGATGTGGGATAATTATGTTTGATGATGTATATGTGTATGGAAAGTGTACTAGAGTGTGAATGCCCCCACCAGTGGGAGCAGAAACATTCTCCCTTGTGGTTGTTATATTTTTTAGTAGGCAGCTGTGCTCCTACAACTTATTCAAGGAGAGCTAGTCTCTACAGGATCACAGCCTTAGGCTTAACTGTCATTATACTATTTGGTAGGGTATCGATGATCTGTAGACTAGGTAGCTTGGGAGATTAGAGTTCTAGCTAAACAGAATCAGGTCTGGTTATTAATGAATGTGAATTTTCTGAAAAAAGACTTGACCACTAGTCAATGATTATATAATGCTATATGGTTAAATGGAAATGAATACAAATCAAATTCAGTGTTACGGATTGGTTGATATGGGAGCTCAATCTGAAGTGAATTTATGGCAGCTCAATTTGAAGTGAATTGTACCTGCCAATGAAATTAATAAGAACATGTAAAAGCTGTGGGGTTCTGTGTTATTAGAGAACGGCATTTCTGCATTCACTGACACAAGCATAGATCACACAGATGGATAGCTAGATAGCTATGTAGATAGATAGATAGATAGATAGATAGATAGATAGATAGATAGATAGATAGATAGATAGATAGATAGATAGATAGATAGATAGATAGATAGATAGACAGATAGATAGACAGACAGATAGATAGATAGATAGATAGATAGATAGATAGATAGATAGATAGATAGATAGATAGATAGATAGATAGATAGATAGATAGATAGACAGACAGATAGATAGATAGATAGATAGATAGATAGATAGATAGATAGATAGGCAGATAGATAGACAGATAGATAGATAGATAGATAGATAGATAGATAGATAGATAGATAGATAGATAGATAGATAGATAGATAGATAGACAGACAGACAGACAGATAGATAGATAGATAGATAGATAGATAGATAGATAGATAGATAGATAGAAAGATAGATAGACAGATAGATAGATAGATAGATAGATAGATAGATAGATAGATAGATAGATAGATAGATAGACAGACAGACAGACAGATATATAGATAGATAGATAGATAGATAGATAGATAGATAGATAGATAGATAGATAGATAGATAGAAAGATAGACAGATAGATAGATAGATAGATAGATACATAGATAGATAGATAGATAGATAGATAGATAGATAGATAGATAGATAGATAGATAGATAGATAGATAGACAGACAGATATAGAGATAGATAGATAGATAGATAGATAGATAGATAGATAGATAGATAGATAGATAGATAGATAGATAGATAGATAGACAGACAGATAGACAGATAGACAGATAGATAGATAGATAGATAGATGATAGATAGATAGATAGATAGATAGATAGATAGATAGATAGATAGATAGACAGATAGATAGATAGATAGATAGATAGACAGACAGATAGATAGATAGATAGATAGATAGATAGATAGATAGATAGATAGATAGATAGATAGATAGATAGATAGATAGACTTAGTTAATTATTTATATTTCCTAAAGAGAGGTAGAAAAGGAGTTGTCTTTCATAATTTTCCAGTTTTCTGGTTTGAGTTAGATACCTAAATAATATAGGCCAATATACATGGCAACTAGGCCACTCAGGTTTCCTGAAGAACCAGCAATTTGTTCTTCAGTAAGAACATTCATCAATCATACATGATTTCACAAGACTGTGTGAAAAAATTCCAATCTCTTAATAGTTGCAAAAAGATCTCAAGAATGTGCTGTGTTAAAATCAGTACATGAAAATGATATTTACAGGATTTAATTGTTAAATAACATTTAAAATTCACTGCCTTATGCAGCCAGGTGGCACACAAGCATTCAAAACCATATGTTGTTTAAATTGTTTTAAATCTTCTTTTACAATATTGTCACAAAAACTTACATCCAAGGTGGGAAACTTAAATTTTACTACCTTGCTGACAGAGAAGAGACAAATTGCAATGTGTATAGGAATGTATTTTTTAAATTGTGCAGTACTTTGCATGGCTCTGTACTACACAGCACACCAAAGTATATTAATATAAATGAGTTCTTCTTTATTTTCAGATTAGAAAGACACATTTACTGCAAATTTCATGATGTTCTCTTAATATTTTCTCCATGCAAAATGCAGTGGTTTGCAGCCTTGTTCTATAATTCTACATGTGTGCAGAAACGAGTTCTTAATAAGTCCTGAGAAATAATTTACAAATGTCGATGTCAGCATACAGTCAAAATAATAACTAATATCTGGTCACAAGATGTTTTATAACATGCACTCATATTTCTGTATTACTTTAGACTTTAATGTTTTTCCAAAAGCATTAGTCTTGGGAATGGAAAAGGAAAAGCAAATACTTAGCCTTATTTTATTAAAGTCTCATTTCAGAGACAAACGCATTTAGTGCCTTGACACATTTGGTTTCTGCTGAAAGCAATAAACCACACAAAATGCCAATATAAAGGTGTCACTCCTCATCAGTTTATATCTACAACTCTTTTTCTATCTTATAGGACACTTTATTAAGAAAGAAATATATATTATTTTCATTAATAATTCTGCTGCTATTTATGGTCTCTAGATATTACCTAAAGGGAGCTAACAAGGACATTTCAAATAAACATTCACTTTACCTGGTAATGATGCAACATTGTTTCAGTTTTACAAGGTTTGTACTCTTAATAATGGGTTTCATAGTTTTCTTAATGTCTAACTCCTATCGTTGAAGGTCATTTGTTCATTAGTATAGAATCAAATCTCTTGTGCATTGTTTTAATAGCAAAATAATCATACCCCCAGATTCAATAAACTCTGTGCAGGGTTCCCATAGAAACTTTACAGATTGTACGTGTGACTGCGACAGTGCGGCAGTGCGTAATGCATATTAATGAAGTGCAGCTTGCATAAACTAGGTTTCATGGCTTACACCCGTATTACTGGCTGTGAAACCTTATCAGTGAACATAGACATCACTTCTGTAGACATATATGAACATAGATGTCACATGGGAATGTGTTAGAATGTAACACTTTCAACCTCTTAGAGTGAGAAATGTTGACAAAGCCATGAAAATGGGGGACAAATGGCCAGAAATAGAGACAGATTGTTAATATTCAATGTTATTAATATTCCATGTCCAAACTTATGACGATGATTAAATATATAGCTTGTACATTAGCAGGAACTTTCTGAAAAGCATGAAGTTTGAAAAGCAAATGTCAGTTATCAGTTACTGACTGCACTCTGCAATGACATGCCAATGATTTTGCAGGAAAACAACATATTATGAGGAAAAGATAAAAATATGAGACATAAACTGGACATTCTGCATAGATCAGGACTATTGAGAGGTATACACCCAAATGTCTGTAATATCGAGTCACAGCAGTACAGACATCATCCCAGTGATATGGCAGAAAGCCACATATTTCATAAGGAAAACATTTGGAAATCCTGGGAATATCTAGACATTTGAGAGGTGTGAATGTCAAGTATATGGACCAAACACAGTACACTACTGTGTACTTACAGTGCAGAGTATTGTGATATCCCATTCCTGGCATTTTGTACTGAAGGTGTGTTAATGATCTGTAACAGGACATAGGACTGCCATGTAAAATGATCACTCAGGAGAAGTGTGTGTATTGAATAGGGACACCCAGATGAATTGCAGAAATTAACACAGGGAATGAGTACAGGTGAAACTCCTGCATGTACAACAGAAGAAGGTGAGTTAATAGAAGATGGTTGTAGCAGCAACATCAAGCACATATCTATATGGTACATTACAGACTGTACAGTGAAAATGTGTTGTCTGTGACTGACCCACCAGGTGACATAACCATGGGAAGGATGTATATGTGAGATAAGCATCCTTACATGAATAATGCCGAGGACATCTATCAGGGATCTGACATACAATTTGTGTAGGGTGCATATTGGGAAGATGTGCAGAATGATATGCCTCAATATAAGTGTACTGTCAGTAGAGATTTCCAGCATGGTTGCCACAGGTAAAGGATTATGGCAAACATTACAAGAACCAACCATAATCATGGACAATATCTGAATAATGCCACTAATAATCCCATGCCTTGACATAAAATGTGATGTGGAGTGATAACAGATGAATCTGCACACACACACACACACACACACACACACACACACACACACACACACACACACACTGGACAACTAGTATGATACATCCACACTCTATGACAATAATCATGCACACTGTCCTGGTATTGTAATATCTGTAGGAGGTGTTAGGAGGGACACTGCTATACCTGTATGTGACAGCATGGGCACTATAAGCTAGTTGCCTTGTGTGCATGGCATATATCAATGGCACAATACACATTGTCACAAATGACATACATGCCATTAAAGTTGTCAAACACCTAAGTATGCTGTGTGTGCATAAGGTGAAGAGGTAGCACACATGTATCTGGTGTAATAAATTGATTGTTGTTTCGCACCATCAGACATTCATGTATATTCCACAAAAAGAATACATAGGTATGGATAATAAGCTGTGTGACAGTGCACTGTGACAATGCTGGTACACTTCAGTTACACATCACTGGAACATGTGTTGGGAGGTACATGGAGGAGGATGCATTGTATTCAGTTTTTGGTGTGATGAAGGCTGGGAACCATGACATTAGTATGCCCTCTGGTGTGCATGTCCTTCACATACCCAGTACTTGTGTTGCAGTCAAGGGAGTAGTCAGCACTGTGACCACATGCTGGTGGATGTACCACTTACCCTCTACACCAGGACATCGATCACATAACATATTGGTCTGATTATGGGGTGTGATGAACACATTATACATGGGTGTTGTGTCTATTTCCAAATACAACACATCCCTCCATGTGGCTCATCAATGCAGGTCTTGCCATGGCTGTGGCAGCAGTCTCTGATATGTTTTGATACTGTGTGTATTATACTAGTATCACAGTTGTAGTTAAAGATTACCCACATGCTGTAGTCCTTAAGACAGCTGTTTGAACACAGCATGTATATGCCATCTGTGATGTTCATCACTTAACTAAGGGGCAGGCCAGGGACTAGCAGGCAACCCTGATGTACTGACTTGATCACTTGACTTGTGATATGTCATGTCACACATTTCAGCAGTGATATGCCATGTGTATCATACATTGGTTTAACCATTTGGTGATATAGTTGTTTATGGCCACAAATGGCAGTGCTACTTGATTACCAGAGTGACTTTTTGTCAAATGCCTTCATCTGTGCAAGTTGCACAAGATGATACTGTTGTCATCATGCATGCCCTTGAAGATCCCTCTGAGGACATTTATCAGATACAATGGACCTGATGGAGCAGTAACAATTCACTCAGGTCTGTTACATACACCCAGAATATTACTGTAAACATGTAGAAGAGTTCCATGATGAGATGTGGATCTACCAGACAGTTGCAGAGTGTCAGGATGTCTCTATACATGCATGTATCAAGTGCTGTCCCCACAAAGCAGGTGGATGCATCTTGATGTACACCCTTGTATGGGAACTTAGGCCAGGTGGAGGGTGTGTTGAACTGTATATACCACCATATCAGGAAAGTGTATGTGCTGAGTCATGCCATAGCTGATCTGTGATGTTCTCACAGCACATTGATTCTGTGTGATAGGCCTGGATGAAGGTAAGACAGTGCGTGTTGCCTATTGTGATCTGGCCTAGGGTATTGACAGTCACACATGCAGGTATCATTGAGAAAACACCCAAGCTGGGGATTAAACCTTATAAAAAGTGATGGGTAAACAATTTGCTCACTGACAGAACACATCACGTGACAGCTGGTGAATCTACCTGTACCAGTAGAGCTGTCAACATTGGCAAACACCAAGGATCTGTGCTTGACTCTTCACTGTTTGAACTGTATTTCTTGACAGTTTATGCTAACATACACAGACTCCACCAATGGTGATAACATAGTACAGGAGGAGCTAACATATGCAACTGAATGGTGACAAAGGCACATGATCTACAAATGAATGCAGAAATGTGTGCTTGTAATGGTGTGCATCTGAAAAGTGGAGTTCCATGTTAATCACAACACTGACAACATTCCTGCTATGCAGAAACACAGTGATGCAAGCACTGGGAACACAGATGGATAGCAATCTGAACTTGACCACCAAGTGTCCAAACTGCTACTGAAAGTCTGTGTTGTGCACATCATAAGTCATGCCATCATAGTGACATCTTAGGATTGTATGACTGCACTGTAGTCAAACTGCATTATAGCACTAGTAGAGTAGAATGCTCTTTTTTACATGTACCTCCCAAACAAATGTAGCAGCTGGGGAGACCACAGGGCTTTCTCAGCAAGATAACACAGGGCCTACACATCATGCCATGATGCATGTGGAAAGATTAAAAGGCATGTTACTGTAGATTTATTGTATAGGATGATCTGATGTCTGTCTGGCCCTCAAGCCAGTCTCACACCCTGGCATGGTGGGAGTACTGCCTATCCAAAAATGCAATATAGCTGATGACATCAGCAGTGTTCTATAAGCTGGTATAAAATCCTTTCTGTAATGTCACTCAATAGCTCACACACAGACACACACACACACACACACACACACACACACACACACACACACACACACACACACACACACACACAGTTATCTGCAGTAAAAATAGGACCCCCCACCTAAATACAAAGACCACAGAACACAGTACTTAATGCAAGCACTACAGCTCAAGTTTGTGTCAAACAACATTTTATAGCTAATGACATCAGCAGTGTCTGGCGAGGAGACTATGGTAATAACAGTGTTCCACATGCTGGTGTAAAAGGGTCTCTGTAATGTCAAGCAATAGCTCACTCACACACATCCAGTAAACTGCAGTGAGAATTGAATCCCTTCCTATCAAAGTACACAGACTACAGAACACAAAGTACACGGACTACAGAACACAGTGTTCCACAGCTCAAGTCTGCCATGGAGTGCATCAGACAACACTTTATATCTGATGACATCAGCAGTGTCTGGTGAGGAGAATATGGTAATAACAGTGTTCCACATGCTGGTCTAAACGGCTGTCTGTAATGTCAGGCAAGAGCTAATACACACACAGTTGACGGCAGTGAGAATAGAACCCCTGCCTAAGTACATAGACTACATAACATAGTAGTTAACATGAGCTCCACAGCTCAATGCTGATTTGGGGTGTGTTAAAAGAACACTTTATAGCTGATGACATCAGCAGTGTCTGATGATGAGAAGATGGGAATTTTGAAATAACAGTGTTCCACACGAGCGTCTAAAAGGCTGACAGAAATGTCAAGCAACAGCTAACACACACATACACACATGCAGCTGACTGCAGTGAGAATAGAACCCCTAGCTATCTAAGTACATAGACTACAGAACACAGCACTTAACACAAGTGTTACCACTCAAGCCTGACTAGGAGTGTGTCAGAGAACACTTTATAGTTGATGCCATCAGTAGTGTCTGGTGAGGAGAATATGGTAATAACAGTGTTCCACATGCTGGATCAAAGACTCTGTAATGTCAAGCAACAACTCATTATGCACAAACACCACCCCCCCACTTGACTACAGTGAGAACCACTACCCATCTAAGTACACAGACTACAGAACACAGTACTTTACACTAACACTACAGCACAAGTCTGGTTGTACAGGAGTGCAGGTGAACTTATAGTGGATGAGATCAGCAGGCCATGTGGGAGACAAGAGGTTGAGAGGCATGCATGGAATGGATGTGTAGGCATGTGCAAGTATCAAAATACTGGCAATCCATACCATTGGATAAGTAACTATAGGATACACACTTCTGCTGTTCACACACACACACACACATGCACATGCACGCATGCACATGCGCACGTGCACACACACACACACACACACACACACACACACACACACACACACACACACACACACACACACACACAGTCAACTGCAGTGAGAAAAGAACCCCTACCTAAGTACACAAGCTGCAGCACATACTACTTAATGCAAGTGCTGTGGCCCAAGTCTGATTCATACAGAAGTGCAGATGAACTTTTAGTAGATGACAGGAGCAGACCATGTGGTGGCAACAGGTTGTGAGGCCTGCATATACACATAGCTTCATAGGTTCATATGAAGCTACTAGTCTAATAGCACTAAGGTATGTAGAAACCTAGCTATGTGAAAACAGAAGTACCTTTATTGAGCATAGTTGGATGGTTGTTTCCAGCAGAGTGTGTTTGTAAGTAGGATCAGATGGCCCTGCCCATGAGGGACATAGGTGCCAGTTCAGAGGTGACTGTACAGTTGCCCAACCAGTAGTCAAGGTTGCGAATGAACAGGGTCATTGAGGAGCACTGCTTCACATGCACTGGGAGCCTATTACCGACTCTTGGGTGACACCCATGTCCCTCATACACATGCCCAGTTGTTGCTGCTCACAAAATCACTATGCTAACAATGATCATCTAAATATGCTTAATAAGGTTAGTTGTGTATTTTACATAGTTAGGTTTCTATTGCCTCATATATAGTGATAACCATGTACTCCTAAAACTTACCAACACAATATGTGACAGATGCAAGTATACAGTGAATATAGAATAAATGATCTCTCTCAGGTAACAATGAATCAGATATCAAACAGGTTGTCAGCAGACACACTTCACCTCCTCAACAAACCAAGTGCCCAATACATAAACCCACATACACAAAAGAACTCATTAAAAGCTTGCCAAAAGAGCAGAGACCTTGCAAATGCAAAATTTTGACACATTGCAGTCCCAATAGAACCCAATACACATAACAACAAAGCAAACAGTGTCTCACCCATTAAGCCCTTAAGGCAAAGCACCTCAAAACCAATGCCTTGGTCATAGGTAAATCCATAGTGAGACACACATATGTCCCCCTCACCAGGTTGTACAAGGAGAAAGTCATGGTCAGCTGCCTGTCAGGTGTCAGCCTCTGCAAAGTCGCACATGCACTCATCTCTCAATAACACAACAACCACATTTACACCTCTGTCATACTCCATGTTGGAGTAAATGATTTGAGATGCACCTCACTGGACTAGATGAAGAGAGATATGACTGACCTCTGAGATCATGTGTCTCAGACAGTTATGTCCATATTGCTAAGCAGCATTCTAGCTTCACGCAGGATGATGCCTCAATACAAACAAAAGAATTATCAACTTCAACAATTGGCTTAACTACTGCTGTCACTCCAGGGGAATCCAGTAGTTGTCAGGTTGGGATGATACGGTCAACAGACCATACTGCTTTTCCAGGGATCATCTTCATCTGTCACCTCTTGCCTTTTGGTTACTGGCCAAGATGCTTCCTTGCCCATAGTGACTTTTTTAGATAATGTCATAAGAACAAACTTCCTGATATAAAAATATGCTCAAAAATACAAACTCAAGGTTATGCTGCTTAATGCTAGCAGTCTAAATCAGAAACTACACTTGATGGAGACAGTTCTTACTTAGGAAGATGTCAATGTTTGTAGAGTCACAGAGACATGGTTGAGGACTGCAGTGAGTACTCCAGCCATGAAAGACTATAATGCCTTCCACATGTTCAGGCTGCAAAATGAATGTGAAAGAACCAAAGGAGGAGGTGCATCCATCTTCAAAAAAGACAAGTACACATCAAGATTTGTTAAGCAGTGCGACTTCATAGAGTTACTACAAGTTCAACTAACTGTAGTAGAAAATCCCCTTCTCATCATTATTAGCTACAGGTCCACCAACATAAGCCATGAAAACCACACAGTTGCTCCCTGGACCTACTTTAATCACCATAATACAGCCAGACAGCCTAGGCATGAGTAACTTTAACTATCCTTCCATTGATTAGGATACATATTTGAGCTCAAACACACTTGCACTTTGTAAACTGAAATTCTCTGGAACAGTTAGTCAGCACCCCCACAAGGGTCTCAAATGTGCTTGATCTAGTACTCATCAACATGGGAGATCACTGCACCACCACATGTGTGAGACCCTCCCTGGTAAGGTCTGATCATAAATCAGTAACATTCAATATTAGAACCATAAATGACCTCCAAGGATCCAAAAGGTGGAAAAAATCTCTGCAAAACAAACTATAGCCTCCTAAGTGATGGCATATATATATATATAGTTTCAAATCTATTGCCTCCACTGACAGTATACACACTTATACAGAGGTTACAAAAATGTCCTGTATAAACACATTTACAAGTATATAGACTTAGCTGTACCAGGACAGATCAAAACCTGCTCACGATAAAAATGCCACCCTGGTGGACATCTAGCATAAACAGATTGAACAATTAGAGAAATAAACTGATGTCCAGGAATAAGAGGGAACAGTCTCAGCAGAAAAAACATCCTTCATAGCTTGAACAAGCAAATTAGACATCTTGTAGAGTCCTCTAAAGCTAATTATGAAACTAAATTAGCATCCATAGCTAAGGATAATTACAAGGTGTTCTTTAGTTATGTCTGTAATGTAAAAGGGAAGGCCTGGCTCTGAACCAAATTCAGAGAGGATGGTACTACTCATACTGAATCTGAGAACATAACCAACCTATTAGCAGACAGGTTTGGCAGTAATTTCACACCCCTGTCTCCACCAATCCTACCACACAACATACCTGTCAACAGTTTGCTACCTATTATCTCCAGATAACCATACATAACTGCACTCATCAGTGCGAAAAACACAGCCTCTGTGGGACTGGAAAACATCCCTGGCTGCTTACTAGACAGTCTAAAGCAAGAGTTATCAGAACTGCAGGGTACTCTCTTCAACCACAATCTAATACTGGCTTTGCCCTGGAAGAGGAGAAAACAGCAATGGTAATGCTCTTGCACAGAGACAGTCCCTCAACCAACCCAGGGAACTATACACACATAAGCTTGACCAGCCTCATCTGTAAGGCCATTGAGACAATCATGTTGGACCTTATCAACAAGGACACTGGTGAATTTTAAACTCTTCACCCGACCCACTTTGTCTTTGTCAAGAGAAGATCATGCCTGTTAAACTTAGTGGGATTATTTGAGAGTGTCACTAAAGCCCTGGATGAAAACAAATCAGTACGTACTGCCTATCTTGACATGTCCAAGAGGTTTGACACTGTCCCCCACTGAGGCATGATTGCAAAACTCACCCACTGAGAATTAACCAATACATCATTAGATGGGTAGTCAACTGGCTCACCAACAGAATGCATATAGTTATGGGTAGGGTCTACCCCTGTTACCAGCATACATCTCAACTGTACAGATTTTCACAGAATGTCCAGATTTTTGCCTTATAATTTTTGTTTGCATCTCATAACATTGTGGTTTTTTGGCAACTCCTTGGAAAATCATTGAGTGTTGAAGTCAGAAAATAATGACAGACTTTTGTGTTTCAAGCTTCATACCCCTCAGGAAATCCATGCTAATGTAAAATGTGTTATTCTATCAACTTTCTAAGTGTGTAAGACTAATATTTAAAAGGTGTCCCTATTTTGGGGCCTTTTTCCCTCCCCATTATTTATGGCTTTGTCCAGATATCTTGTTTTAAGAGGTTGAGAGGAATGGTTCCCAGTGATTTCCTCACGTGGGTCTGTGGTGGGTCCCTTACTGTTTGGAATGTATTCCTTAGAAAATCAGGTGAAAAATCATGGCCTGTGGCTCAACAAGTTCTCTGACAACTGCAAACTGGATACAATCATTGAATCCACAAATGATGTCAACATAGTACAAAAATCTGCTTACATGCATAAATGATTGTTGCCAAATCTGCAGTCTTAAAGTTAACCCAATATAATGCACTATTATCCCTTTCAGTGGAGGAGAAGTCCATTAAAATTACACTATTAATAATACCCCCATGCTCTAACCCAATGGTGAGAGATTTGGAAATGCAGGTTGATGGCAACCTCACCTTTGATCATCATGTGTCCACATTGGTAATGAAGGCCTTTATGTTGCACACCTCATAAGTGAAGGCATATCATCCAAGATTAAGGATGTTATGACTCCACTTTATTGTTTCCTCATCAGACCAATAATAGAGTACAATGCTCCGTTATGCATGTATGTCACCACACCCCTTCTCACTATGAAAATCAAGAGACTTCCAATACATTGCCTACATGGACAGATGGAAGGCTTTGTCACTGTACTCTATATCATATAGACTGCTGAGAAACAACTTGTGGCTGGCCTACAGAGCAGTCTTGAACCCTGAAATAGTGCGAACCGGTGAACAATAAAGGAGTTCTTCAGTAATCCACACAATAATGCCGTTGGTTCACCCAAAATAGTTTTATTGTTTCATCCCAAGGATCTAAAACTCAACCTTTGGCAGTGTATGTTGATTTCAAGATAAAAAGTTTTATAAAAAATACTGTCACATTTTGGTTCATTCAGGGATTTTTTGATGAAGATGGGTGAGTGCCCATACAGTGACAATAGTATTTTCGTTACCATTGATGTGAAAGATTTGTTTTCGGTCATACCTCAGGAAATAGGGATGTCATGGTTTGAAGATATGTTACTGGAAATGAATTTTTTAAATAATGATGAATTTAAATTGGTACTCGAAAATATGGAGTTAGTTTTAAAATATAACTACCTTTATTTTCAGGGGGAATATTTTCATCAAAAAGAGGGGGTAGCAATGTGCTCAGCCTGTGTGCCGATATATGCAAATACTATTATGTTGTACTGGGAGATTAGATATATTTTTTCATCAGATTATTATATGTACATGGCCAAATATTATAGATTTTTGGACAACATTTTTGTCATATGGAATGGGCCAGCTAGCAAGATTGATGAATTTGTGGAATATATTAACCAAACTACTACCTTTTTGGAATTTACACATGAAATAGGATTAGATTTTATACACTATTTGGATGTGAGGATGGACAAGGACTATTCAAACAAATGTTTTAAATCCAACATATATAGGAAAATACAGTTTTCCAACGCTTACTTGCATTTTGATAGTGACCATTCATATGTACTTAAAAGGAATATTTTAAAGGGACAAATGATTAGAATGGTGAGAATGATCTCAGATGATAAAGAATTTATAGATGAGATTGAACATGTTGGTAAAATGTTTCAGGAGAGAGGGTATCCCCCTGAATTAATATGTGGTGTGAAGAATCAAATACAAGAAGGAAGATGTAATGACAGAAAATACACCCCCTACTAGTTAAGAATATTAATACCAACATGACTAGTACCAATGTGAAGAGGTCAGAAGATGAAACTGTTAATGGTAATATTAATAGTCATAGCAATGGAAACAAAAATAATTTCAATGGAAAGCCATACCTTACCCTAACATACCATCAGGGAATAGGATGGCTAAGAAAATGTATTAATGGGACCTGGGAGATGTTTAGGGAAATGTCCATTAAAACTGATGTATTCCAAATGGATATACAATACAGTTACAGGAGGAATATGAATATTAAGAATATATTACAGAGAAAAAAGGTTAATATTCAAAGTACTAGTAGAAAATGTGGGACATTTAAGTGTGGCAGGTGCACCCAGTGTGCATTCATATCAGGACAAAAAGAATTAAGATTACCCAGCCTCAGAATGAATTTACTAGCTAAGGGTTATAGTAGTTGTTACACCAAAGGAGTGGTGTACCTTGCATATTGTAAAGTCTGTTGGAGTTACTATGTTGGTAAAACTGAATGGCACTTAAGATCCAGAATTTATGAACACGTGAGGGATAGCAACAAACAAAATGAAAATAATGCTTTGTATAGACACGTGTTAACCTGTAAAACAGCAGACTTTAAATTCTGGGTGATAGAGGAGGTTAAGTGTCCTGAGAGGGGTGGTGATTGGGAAACCCAATTAGAGTTTAAAGAAATGATGTGGCAACTTAGACTCAATTCCTGTTGTGGTAAGGGTGTAAATGACCACATCTCCATCACCCCAGCATTGAAAATGCTTGCAGCAGATCCAAAGAAACACAAACATTAATATGGATAGTCACAGTGATAAGTAATTTTTTATATATATGTTTTATATAACTTCATACGCACATATATATTATTAACTTAATATTCACATTTTTATAGTTGTTATAGTTTTATATATATATATATATATATATATATATATATATATATATATATATATGTATTTTCTATATATAAATATTTTCTATACATATACATTTTATACATATATTTATATTTATTTACATATATATTGATATATAAACACTCTCTATGTTAGATTTTATGTATTTATTTATTATTATTATTT
The DNA here is from genome assembly GCF_019279795.1 of Protopterus annectens. Classification (NCBI taxonomy): domain Eukaryota; kingdom Metazoa; phylum Chordata; order Ceratodontiformes; family Protopteridae; genus Protopterus; species Protopterus annectens. The sequence continues at coordinate 1,062,745,434 of NC_056731.1, read as the reverse complement.
ATTGCTATAATAATTTGACATATTAATTCCTATATACATCAGTTTTCAAGTTCAACACTATTGCACACGATTAGTATTTACCTGTTCCAGTAGTATCATTTTTTGCACCATACCGTATACAATTGTGCTTAGGCAAACAGTTTGATGTTTCCATTATTCATTCATTTAATTATGTATTTTTTATTTTATTTATTTATTTATACACATCTCACATTTTCCATGTATATGTATATATATATTTTTTCATGTGATTTATATATACATATATACATGGTTTCCAAATCATATATACATATTTTTTATTTATCACAATGTATTTTATTTACCACCATGGTGTTTCATTCTGCAACCTCAGTTTGTGTTTTTATTGAGATGTTTTTCATAGGCACTAGTAATCTATTGGCCCTTTAAGAAAGACAATTATTTAATTTAACAGATCCTTGTTAATGAGTATTTTATGTATAAAAGGAGTGGTTTGTTTTATTTCATGGATTCTGATGAAGTCTCTGAATGGAGACGAAAGCGCTTAATCCATGAGTTTTATGTTTTTATGTCTTGAGTGCAGTGGCGTTACTACTCTGTGGATTTATTTTCAATAAAACTATTTTGGGTGAACTAACGGCGTTATTGTGTGGATTACTGAAGAACTCCTTTATTGTTCACCGGTTCGCACTATTTTGATGTTTTGTGGTGGATTTTGGTTACTAGTCTTGAACCCTGCCTTAATGCAAATGCTGCACCTCCGCAAATTACATGGAACAAGATTGACTCGCTCTAGGGACCTTAACCTAGCCTGTGACATCAACAGAACATGCTTGAGAGGCAGATATGTCTCCCAGAGATTGTGACTCCCATGGAACAAACTCACAATTCACCTGAAATTAAGCTCCTCAATGACCCTATTTAAGCATAACTGGGACAATTGGATGGGAAAGCATAGATTTACCTTAGGAGTTTGACCTATATCATTATTCAACAGGGTGAATCAGTGCTGATCATGGATTTGCAAATAGGTACTACAGATATTAATCTATAAGGAAACAATGTTACAACATGTGTAGACTAGACAAGGCGCTATGTCCATCAGTGTAGTAACTTCCTATGAACCTATGAATCTAAGGCCATTATGGTAGTAGCCTCACATGAATGTATGAAGCTGTAAACCTATGCAGGCCTGCTATCATCTCATCACATACATGAGCTACTGAGGTCATGTACTATAGGTTCAGTTGCAGTCTTGCAAAAGTCAGAATTGTGCCATGGAGCTTGCATTACATACTATGTTCTGTTTACTGTGTGCCTAGATAAGTAGGGGTTCTGTTCTCAGTGCAGTCAACTTTGTGTGTTTGTGTGCTCTTGCATGGCATTACAGAGAGACTTTTATTGCAGCATGTGGGAAATTATTACCATATTTTCAATGAACACTGCTGATGTCATCAGCTATATCAGATGTCTGGATATGCAGTCATCCCACCAGGACATGGTCAGACACTGGCGTAGGTCAGGTAGATGTTACCTTATCCTATACCAGACAGATGTCAATGACATGGCTTTAATCTATCCACATACATCATGCCATGGCTTGTAGGGCCTGTGTTATCTTCCTGAGAAAGCCCTGTGGTCTCTCCAGCTGCTGCATGTATCTCTACAGGTACATGCAAAAGCGAGCATTATACTGTATTACTATTCCAATGTGGTTTGACTACAGTGCTGTCATAAAATCCAAAGATCTGAATATGATGGTGTGACTTATGATGTGCACCATATGTTTGTCCTGGAAGAACATTAAAGTGAAAGGTTATAAAGTAATTATACACATTGCAGTTTCAGAACTCTACACCCATACAAGAGCATTCACTATAACAATGTGAAATTTTGATGCATGCTATCAACTGTCTAACTTTCAAAGGCCAATATAAGTCAAAGGTACAATGACCATTTCAACAACACAAATGCAGAATACTAAGCGGTAAGTTAGCTATGCATCCTGAGCATCAGACACAGCATTTGTTTCCCTGAATTCAAAACATATAAAACAGGGATATGGCACAGTTATCATCATTTACAAAGGGTGTTGTGGAGGGGACAGGAAGCCTATCCTGACACAGAAGTCCGTTGAGTGTGTGTGGGTTGGAAGGAGAAGAAGACAGACAAAGGAAGAAAACAAGAAATGGCCAGTGAGACAAAGTGAGCAACATTTGTGTGTGTGTGTGTGTGTGTGTGTGTGTGTGTGTGTGTGTGTGTGTGTGTGTGTGTGTGTGTGTGTGTGTGTGTGTGTATGTGTGTGTGTGTGTCTGTAGGGGTCCTCTAGGTTAAATCGGTGCATAAGAGTCTGCCTGTACACAGCCAGGCTCTGCGCATGCTCTATGTCTTGGTCTGTCAGACAGATGTGAGCCATATATGGTAGAGGTGGCAGTTCATCATTGTCACCCCCGACCACGATAACTTGCTCTGCCAAGAGTTGCATTGGCATGTCCAGGCCCATGGTCAGATGCAGTGCTGCTACCTGAATTTGTCTGATGTCTTCTAGATGAGCTCCCTACCTGGGGATGCCCAGGACCAAAACCCTATGGCCTGCCACATCTGGGTGTGGACAGCAGACTTGCTGATGAAGCAGTGTAACTACTGCCACTATGAGAGTACGATCAGTCACTGCCATTTTGGCTGACAGCAGATGATGTGGCTGACCTATGCCCGCTAGGATGTCACTCCTCTACCAACAGATCTTCCATCACAGACACTGCTCATTCCATCACAGACACCCTTCGGTCCATCAGAGACACCCCTCATTCCAAAGTATCATTATCCGATCCAGTGAATCTGCAACCCGGTGGAGTCAATCAAGCATGTCAGACTGTGCCACATCCATAACCCTGGGTGCTTGCCTAGAACACCTATGGGAACATGCCTGTGCCTCCATGATAGCACTAAGCATATGTTGAATGGCATAGGAGGTGACACCTGCACCAGGTGGAGGAGGCACAGCAGGCACCCCTCTGAGCATCCCTATCAATCCCCTTGTATGGTACCCCACCCACACTTTGGCTATGGACATTCTGAACAGGCACTAAAGCCACAGTAGCCACACGTCCCTGATTAATGTCTTCACCCTCCACCTGTTCAATATCTGTGGGTGCAATGGACTGGGTAGGCATAGGCCTATTGGCTGTGTCTGATGGTAATGCAGGGGATGGCTGCATGTCAATCTCTGTGTCAGAACCAACCTTTGCACCCTCTGACTGTGCCTCAGGTTGGCCACCACCATCATCAGAGTTTAGTGATCCACTGACATCATGTGCCACAGGCCCACACTCCCACTGTCATGATCACCTGTGATAAAAAGCATGAAACACAGGAATACATTAATACCTGCACTACTATAGTGCAATACATCTTAACAAGCTAACAGTGCTGACACTATTACAGACAGTACAGCAATGCACTCAAAAGGCCTGAGATCAAAATCACAAACTACAATATTTCTTAAAATTGCTCAGCAGTACTGACATAAAAATACTTGGTGTACCATCTGCAGAAGATGCACTGTGCTGTACTCCAAATGTCCCAGGAAGAAGTTAAGTAAGAGGTAAGGGAAACATCATCACACAACAGTAACATGGGGGTAATACATTTACTCCTGTATATGTGCATTTATGGTACTTTGAACAACAAAGTGGCTGATAACTCCAAACTAAGCTTATAACTGTAGCAATCTTCAATCCCCACCAAAAAAGACATGTTGATACAGAATTAACTTATTTATTTCAATTGTACTATGCAACAGTATTCAATTGTTGAGATATCAAAGCTTACCTAGAAGCTCCTCCTGGGATTTGCTTGCTGTCTTGGAAGGTGTTGCCCCCTCATCCAGGACATGCTGTACTGCACTCTCCTGGGAGCTGTCTGGATCTCTCAGATTGGCCAGGAACCCTTCATTGGGGGTTAGTGGTGGTTCCCTAGAAGGCCTTTTCTCCCGGTAAGCATTTGGTTACAGACCACTTCAGCTGCTTGCTTCTTTGTAGATGTTATTATGTCAGTGGACCTGCGGTGCACCTGTTTATATGTTCCGCCATGGCCAGTCACAGCATCAACATCATGAACAATCTGCTGACATATTCACATCATACATCTCCACATCCATTTTCCAGGAGAAAAGCACCATGTTGCCAAAACCCATCAACTATGACTTGATTTTCAGCATCAGTAAAGTGGGGTCTCCATAGATTGACACACCTGAGTGACATACCTGTAGGTGTCCTAAAAGATAACAGAAGTATAATAAACATAAGTATCACATAACTACAAAATAACTACACATAACTAAAAAAGGTAACCAGTCAGTATTATCCACTGGAGAAACATAAAACAGTCTAGAGATGTGAAATACGAACAACAGGCAAGATGCAAAACTAGGAGGATAACAAGAACAACATATTCTTGCTTGTGTCATAACAGTAAGTCACCCCCCCAAAAAAACAGTCCATTTTTGTTTGTGCAATAACAGTAATTCATCCTTGCTCCCCCCAATAAAAGAACAGGGAAATGACCCATTTTGCTAACAAAACCTCTTTGAAATAAAATAAAATCTATCAAAACACCTGTCCCTGACATATTTTTACATACATATCACACAGCATTCCATTTTCATGTGTTGTCAATCATGTGTGCTTCTGAAATGGCTTGACAAACAAGACTATGCCATCAGTACACTTCTAACTAATGCAAACAGATAAAAGTGTAAAAGCCTTTGCTTCATACTATTCTTAAATACATTCCACCATATGCAGTATGTAGGTGACAAAATGGGAGAATTCCTGCTGAAGTTCAGTATTCCTCTCTACAGAAATATCCTGAAGAATAAGTTTTTGCAGTCTTCAAAAGATATACAACTCTGCTCACTATCACTTTGGCTAGCTGCGTTTGCCTTTTTATAATGGTGTAGATTATTAATGGATTGCATTTTCTTTGTGTTTCATAGCAGCAAAAACAGCTGAATTTCATAGTAATCAACCAATTCAACACTCTGGAGCTATTCAATAAACTATAAAGCATCCATGTAGACTCCATGCTGTTTTTTCCTGCAGATGTCAACATTTTTGGAGTACAGACACGGAAAGTCTATACAGACAGAATGTTAGGGGCTGCTGCTGATTTAATCCATTTGTACATTCTAGAGGCTGACATCAATGCTATTTTTGCTGCCAATAGGCCTAGGCTGAGAATGCAAAAAGTTTGCAGGCCACATTTAGCTAATACAACCTATATGAAGTGGAACTGCCAATAGGCCTAAGCTGAGAAGGTGAAGAGTTTGCAGGCCATGTTTAGCTAATACAATCTACATGAATTGGAAATTGTAGGGGTGGACAGAGACACACTACTCTATGACCTCTGCTGCCCTCAACTCAGAGCAAGAGCCATCTAAGGGGAATCCATCCCTGTGGAAACTAAGGTATGTGCAACCCTTAGAATATTAGCTACAGGTACCTTTCAGAGATCAACAGGGAGCAAAATCTGAAGGTAATGCTACTCAATGCTAGAAGTCTAAACCTCAAAATGCACTCTCTCTCTCGAGGCACTCCTAAAAATGGAGAACATTGATATCTGTGCAGTAACTGAGACCTGGTTCAAGACTGCAGAGAGCACACCTGCAATACCAGACTACAACTCTTACTACACATTTCGGCCACCAAACCAGGACCGAAACACTAAAGGTGGAGGAGTGTCCATATTCACCAAGGATATTCACAACACCAGGCTAGTTTCCCAACACAATGCGACTGAAATTCTACAGGTGCAACTAACACTAGGTAAGACTGCAATCCAAACTGTAGCTTGCTACAGATCCCTCACCATGCCGCAAGATTCTCACTACACTTTTCTAAACATAATGGAAAATATTAAGATACAACCAAACACCCTAATACTGGGAGATTTCAACTACCCTGCCATTAACTGGGAAAACTACTCATGTACCAACAACTTTGCCCAACAGTTCTTGGAATTCATAAATTCCAATGCCCTGGCTCAACTAATCCTTAGTTCCACCAGGGGCTCCAATATCCTAGACCTGGTCATTACCAACATGGGAAATTGATGCTCCACACCTAGGGTCACCCACTCGCTGGTCAGGTCTGACCATAAGTTAATCACCATTGAAATCCACATCCCACCCACACCCCACCCCCAGTAAGGAAACCTGTGTAAAAAACTTCTCCAAATCCAACTTCATGCTACTCAAGTCAGAAGTGACAAACTTCATGACACACATGCAGACAGGAACTGAAAGTTCAACTGCTGAATCCTACACTAAGGCACTATATGAGCACATCCACTCGTGCATGAATCGTGCCATACCCAATAGAACCAAGATGCTCTCCTCCAAAAAAGGAAGCCAATCTGGTGGTCCCTTGCCATAAACAAACTTTGCAACAAAAAGAAGAAACTGTTGCAGAAAAGAGGAAAATTCCAGGATGCAAAAAACTCCCTTACCAGCCGCAGCAAAAGCTGAGATCCCTCATAAAATCCTCCAAAGCTAGTTACGAAAATAAAATTGCCAAAAGATTCCAAAGACAACCACAAGGCATTCTATACCTATGTCAAGAATCTAAATGGCAATGCTCAGATCTGCTCTGAGCTACAACAGAATGGTATTAAATATACTGATCCCAAGGATATTGCAAACATCTCCCCCCCTCTCACCCCCTAAAGGGCCCATCTCAGTACTGAAAGATTGCCAAATTCCGGTAATAACAGCCACACTGGTGAAAAACTGCACTCTCCAAAGCTAAGAATACAGCATCCATGGGACCAGATGACATCCCAGGCTGTGTTCTACATGAACTACAAAATGAACTGGCACCTCACCTACGTGCCATGTTTAATCATAGCCTTACCTCAGGTTTCATGTCCACTGAGTGGCACAGAGCTACAGTTATCCCACTCCACAAAGGGGGATCCACCTTGGATCCCAAGAACTACCACGCCATCAGCCTGACGAGCCTGATCTGCAAGGCCATGGAATGTATTATCGTGGAACTTATAAACAAAGGCATTGGCAACCTTCAAACACTGGACCCACTCAGTTTGGGTTTGTGAAGGGCCGATCTTGTCTCCTGAACCTGATTGACTTCTTTGAATCAGTCTTCAGAGCTGTGGACAAGGATAAGGTGGTCCACACAGCCTATCTGGACCATGCCAAGGCCTTTGACACCATCCCCCACTCTAGAATCATAGATAAACTTACTAAGCTGGGCATTAATCCCTATGTCACTCGATGGGATTGACAACTGGCTTACTGAGAGAGCACACACTGTAAAAGTAGCTGACTCCAAATCCATCTCCAGACAAGTGACACATGGAGTATCTTAGGGTTCAGTCCTGGGACCTCTCTTGTTTGGCATCTACTTCTCTGAAGTACAGGCCAACACTAAGGTACTTTGGCTAACAAAGTTCACAGATGACTGCAAACTAGGAGCCATTATTAAATCCACAAATTATGTGGATATTCTACAAAAGGGTCTTAAAGAAACATTCTTGGTGCCAGAACCATGGGTTCAAGCTCAATGCCAAGAAATGTATAGTTATCCCCTTTGGGAAAAAAACATGTACCCATGAATTACCACATAGGTGGCAGTACACTAAACACCAAAAGTGTGATAAGAGACTTAGGGACACTGGTGGACAGTGATCTCACCTTTGATAACCACATTGCCACAACAGTCAGGGAATCCTTATATGTGGCACACCTCATCACTAAGGGCTTTTCATCCAGAAAAAAAGGAGGTCATTGTCCCGCTGTACTCATCCCTCATTAGACTCATTATAGAATACAGTGCCCTGTTTGGTATGTACCTCTCAAGACATCTGCAACAACTGGAAAGGCCGCAGAAATACCTCACTAAAAGAATCACAGGCCTAAAGCAGAAGCCCTATGCTGACCATCTAAAAAGACTCCACCTATACTCTGTCGCATATTGTCTACTCAGAGGTGATCTCTGCTTAACATACAAGGTGATGTCAAACCCAGAGCTGTTGGGCATGCTACACTTAAAGAAATCTCAATCCCTCAGAGACACATGCTCCAGCTATCTAAACCTTGTCATCATAATGGACAAAACATGCTGGAGGGATAGGTTCCTGACCCTGAGACTCCCCAGACTCTGGAATAGACTGCCCATACATGCCAAGCAGAGCACCTCTTTGGCCCTCTTCAAGAGGAAACTTGATGATTGGATGGGAGATAGGAAATTCACCCAGGGGAATCACTTCAGTTGCCCTGCTAGACAGGGGTCCAGGAAGTAAATACTGTGGGAATAAATAGCCAGGGAATTGTTATGGCTATGCTTGTATAGGCCCTAGGGCCGATAGTCTAGTACCAACCTATGAACCTATGAACATGTTGGGGGGTGTCAAAGACATTAGCATCCTGGATCCTACACCAATTCCTGGCTGCTATGCTCCAATATGCCAGTGATTACATATTTGTTTCCTAGTTGTTCTGAGGACAGGGCCAGAAATATGCAACAGTTCTACCAGGTAGCACACTATACTGCAGTACTGGGTGCCACACATTGTACTCATGTAGAAATGAAGGCACCACCTGGGAATCAGTGTAGGTACTACATTAACAGAAAGGGCTACCACTCTGTCAACTGGCAAATTGTGTCTGATGCCAAGGGAATCATCTCAATTGTGTGTGCTGGCAACCCAGCAATTACCACAACTCACATATGTGGCACACCTCCCAAATGAACCAAATGTTTGCTAGGGAGGATATCCCACAGGGTCGTCTACTGCGGGATGCAGGCTATGTACTGAAACCGTGGCTGATGACTTCCATCAGAAATGCACACACACTCGCAGAAGAATGCCAGAATGAGGCGCACACAGACCAGAAATGTCATAGAGCATGTATTTGGCCTGCTGAAGTCACCGTTCTAGTGCCTAGATACATCTGTGGGTGCCCTGCAGTGCAATCCTTGGACATGTACAGAAATATTCACAGTATGTGCCATGCCACACAACATAATCCTGAGAAAACAGCTGCAGCAGGATCAGCAAATGGAAGGGTCACACATCAAACCACCAATGTCAAGGTCACCACAGCCACAGGACTCAAAGGGGGAACCACCAGCTGCTATGGGTGTAGGTAGACATAGGTGTTTTCAGTATACCCTTGCATTGGCTAAGAGACAATACATAACACAAGCACTCACCATTTAGGGGCCAAAAATCTTCCTCCTACTCACATAACACTGATGTCAGGCAACTCACACAACCTTTACCTCCCCATGTATAGTCTGTGGACTGCTTGCATCAGACAGTGTCCGCCCTGGACTAATGCTGTGGCAACTGATGCATTTACTAGGTAAGTCCTGAACCTGGAGTGTATTGTTTAATAATATTATGGCATATCATTGTATGTTGTCAATTATTACAGTAGGAAAGTAAAAGGTGGGAAATTTGTACAAACATTACCATAACATGTGACAGCAGAGACTTATTAGACTTGTATGTGTTCATTAGTAAGTAGTAGGCTTCAAGCATCAAAGATTCACATAGTCATACCTCTCAAAATTACTAATAATCAATGCATGCCCTCAGTTTACCACCATACATTTATAAGGGAAAATATCTGAAGAGAGAAGTTAGAAAGTAACCTCCCTCTGGTCGTCTACTGTTTGATATCCGTGTACATTCTGTCACAGTTGGTTGTGTGATGAATGACTTCAATTCTTGCTGCAAAACTGTTTGTGTGGCAAAGAGGGATAAGGCACCCATCCTGTTTTCTGAAGGTGCATTGGAATGAGAGTTGTAGCCCAGACCTATGTAGAGTTATCTCATCTGTACTGACATTTTCTGCTCTATATGCCTTAGATTGTTGTTTTCCTCATTTCAACTATATCACCCTTTCTTATTTTTTTTTTCTTTTCTTTTCTTTTCATTATACTAAAAACCTGACACAGAAAACACAACTTGCAAATAAATGAAGAGGACATTTGATTTGAATGCAAAAGAACCTGTAAATTGTGCACTGCTTACTTGCACTCCCAACCTTGACAGACCTACATGTAACACTTTGTAAGTGTAACTTGACGCACCCACCTGATTATGTAAAAAATCACAGTTGCCATCCAATAAAGACAAACACTGAGGGAGTTCCTAAATGAATTCAGACCTCATTTACATATTCACTGTACTGGTAGCCCTGAATCATTTTATTCTAGCAACTTTCTAAGTGAATAACAGCAATATTTAAAATGTTTATTTATTTTGTCCAGATTTCTTGTGCTAAGAGTCTGAGAGGTGTGTGTAGGAGGTAGAGAGGTACGCAAAGCTGTTAACTGTTGCTGTCTGCAAACCTTCTGTTCTACCAATTTTCTAAGTTTGCAAGAGCAATATTTAAAAAGTGTCACTATTTCTGTCCCAACCCCTCCCATTAGTTATGGCTTTGTCTAGATGTCTTGCCCTAAGAGGTTGAGAGGTATGGTCTGCATTACTATACTCTTCACTTGGAGGTGAGGCAGGAAAGCTGCATTTCTGTTCTTAACACAAGCCCTGTTATTTTAACAACTTTCTAAGTTAATAAGAGAAATATTTAAAATCTGTCCCTATTTTTCAACCTTTTTCAACCATTATTGATGGCTTTGTCCAGGTTTCTTGTTCTAAGAAGTTGAGAGATATGCCGTGTAGACTCCTTTGTATGACTGTATTTGAAAAGTTTTCTACTGCAGATGAAACACCACCACAGAGTCTACACTGTTGCTTCCAACCTTGTTGAATTGCTCCATGTTTCCTTGGTGCATTAGCATGCTATATGGCTCCTTATGTGGCTGATTAGCATGCCACAGTGTTTAATTGTTTTCCACGGAGGTACGTTTCTCTGCACAGTGCTTACTGAATTCAAATCTTCCTGCGGCTGTTTTCACATCATGCAGCAACATGAACACAGTGGAAAAACACCCCCCGGAATTCATGAAGTTTGCGCAATGGCCAGAGTAGCGTCGGTGATCTAGCGCAAAATATGGCCATCGAGCGATTCAGGTAAGAGCTGTTTCCACGTGCACTACCAGCATACGCCAGAGCTGCGCAACTCCCTGAGCATGTATGCTAATTACCCCATGCAGAGCAGTGTAGCATGCAAATGAAGGTATATAGTGATTCATGAAGTTGTGCAGGCATAGCGTAAGCATGTAGAAATGTAAACCAAAAAAAAAAAAAAAAACTGTTTACATGTCAAACATAAAATCGGAGCTATGAAAGCGGACCAAACTTACGTATTATAATGTTAATTTATGCCAATGGCTAAATATATAGCCAATGGCATAAAACAACATGCACAACATATAAAAAATAACATTTAATTTCATGGCCGCACCAACGCAAAGTAAAACCGCAGTGCATTGGTGCGCAAACGGGATCATAATGAAAATATATTTAGATGTCATAAAACTGTAATGTAACGCAATTCATGATATCCCCATAATAGTCAATGTCATGCATGCTACACCACTACCATGGTGCAAGGGCTGCTAAGGGTCTGTGACAGTGTTCCGTGTGGTAACTAGGAATTAGCAGTCAAAGCCATGTGAATGAATCAAGTAATACTGGATTGCAAACGTATAAGGATGTACCACACGGTGTAGCATTACAACACCAAGGAGTGGCCTGGAGGTAAACATGACATCAATAGAGGGGTGTGCCATCGTATCTGTAAGCACATTGGATCATTGCTAATCCATGTTGGGCTTTGCTAAGCAACGCCGTAGGATAGCAGTGTGGAAGTAGCCATAGCTTTGCTAAGCTGAGAGCACACAAGGTAACCGAAAGTTCATGTGAATGTGGATGAAAACGCGCACGAAACCCGGTAAACGGATGTGCGCGATGCACACCACAGCTGAAACAGGAAGGATATGGGAAGACAATAAGGAAATGTTGCAGCATGGTAATTGGAGTACAAATGAGTAATTAACACGTGGAAACTTACAGTGGGCCATAGACAACAGCTAACAAGGCTGCTAGCAGCTACCTGCAGAACAGGAAAGGGGAGGTGCCGTACAGCTTAGAAAAGAGAACTGTCACAGCAGAACAAAGCAAACTTGTTGTAGGTCAGCTACATAACACATTTCCCAACACAATCCTGGGTTGTGGAAGCACAAAACAAGAAAGGCAGCAGCTGGATGCATGCCTGACAATGGGAGGTGAATCAGGTTGAAAATAGAAGTAAAGGGCAATAGATGAATCATGGCAGATAAGTGTAAGTCAACACCAAAGGCCCCACAATAGCAGTACCTGCTGTAAAACCAATAATTAAGATACCCTGCAGCTGGAATAGGACAAACACACCCAATTACACTACCTACCACCCTAGAAAACAAAAATGGAAAAAAACTAAGGGTAATACTGCTCAATGCCAGAAGTCTAAACCTCAAGATGCACGCCCTTGAAGCCCTCCTCAGTATGGAGAACATCGATGTCTGTGCTGTGATTGAAACCTGGTTCAAGGCTCCTGAGAGCACCCCAGCACTATCAGGTTATATCTCATATCATGCGTTCCGGCCCCAAAATCCGGACCGAACCACAAAAGGAGGGGGAGTATCCATATTCATAAAGGATACCCACACCTCCAGGTTAGTGGCAACGCACGAAGCATCGGAGACCATCCAGGTGCAATTAACCATAGGTAAAACTGCCCTACAGTTTGCAGCATGCTACAGACCACCCTCTCAAACTCAGGAAACCCACACAGCCTTCCTGAAGACACTGGAGAGTATGAATGTCTCTCCAAACACCATCATATTGGGTGACTTCAACTACCCAAACATAGACTGGGAACATTACTCAAGCCCCAACACCCTAGCCCAAAGGTTCCTGGAGTTCATAAACTCAAATGCTATGGAACAACTAGTCACCATTCCCACAAGAGGAGAAAATATACTAGACCTGATCATCACAAACATGGGGACAAAATGCTCCACACGAAGTATATCCCTCACTGGTGAGATCAGACCATAAATTAATCTCACTGGAGATCTACATCCCGCCCCAACCCCAGCAAAAAGACCACAGTGAAGAACTTCTCAAAAGCAAACGTCACACTTCTTAAGTCTGGAGTGGTATCCTTCAAGGCCCCCGAGCCAGTGGAAACCACAACCCACGCTGCTGAAACCCTTACAAATGCCTTTTACGAGCACCTCCAGGAATGTATGGATCAAGCAATCCCTAATAAAATCAAGACCTTTTCCACCAAAGGCAGGCACCCGGTCTGGTGGACCCCAGCCATAAACAAACTCTACAACAAGAGGAGAAAGCTACTACATGACAGAGCAAAATCCCTAAAAGGGAAGGCATCTCTGATAAATACTAGCAAAAAACTACGATCAATCATAAAATCATCCAAGGCCAACTTTGAGAGAAAAATCGCTAAAGACACAAAAGACAATCATAAGGCCTTCTTTAGCTATGTTAGAAACCTGGGTGGAAACTCCCAGATATGCTCAGAATTAGTCCAAAATGATATAAAAATCACTGAACCCACAGACATTGCCAACATACTGGCAGACAGGTTCAGTGCAAATTTCTCCCCTCCCTCCCCCCCAAAAGGAGAAATATCTATCCCACCAGAATCTAGCCTCCCAAACATCTCAGATGCCCAGGTGAGAGCTGCTCTCTCTAAAGCAAAAAACACAGCATCAATGGGACCGGACGGTGTCCCCGGCTGTGTGCTACATGAACTCAATGAGGAACTAAACCCACACATAAGGCTGCTGTTTAATCTTAGCCTTACTACAGGATACGTACCCAAAGAATGGCATACGGCAACTGTGGTCCCACTCCACAAAGGCAGTGCTTCTACGGACCCTGGAAATTACCACCCCATAAGCAGCGAGCCTTGTCTGCAAGGCTATGGAGAGGATCATAATGGAACTCAAAATAAAGACATTGGGGACCTACAGACACTGGATCCTACCCAATTTGGCTTTGTCAAGGGCAGATCCTGCCTCTTGAACTTGGTTGACTTTTTCGAAACAGTCACTAAGGCCATTGATGAGGGTAAGGCAGTTCACACAGCCTACCTTGACCTAGCAAAAGCATTCGACACAATACCCCACTCGGGCATCATAGAAAAGCTCACCAGCTTAGATGTAAACCCATATGTCACAAGATGGGTTGCAAACTGCCTCAAGGACAGAACCCACAGGGTTAGAGTTGCTGGTGCCATGTCAGACTCTAAGCCAGTCATGAGCGGTGTCCCACAGGGCTCAGTCCTGGGCCCACTCTTGTTTGGCATTTATTTTTCTGAAGTGCAGGCAAACATAGGGGGATTGTAGCTGACAAAATTTGCAGATGACTGCAAACTGGGCACCATAATTGACACTCCATCAGACACAGACATCCTCCAGAGAGGTCTCATAGAAATGGATAACTGGTGCCAGAGCCATGGCCTTAAGCTAAATGCCACAAAATGTATAGTCATACCCTTTGGGAAAAACAAGGTAACCCCTAATTACCACATAGGTGGTAATCCATTAAACATGGAAGAAGTTATCGGGGACCTGGGGACCCAAGTTGACAGTAACCTCTCTTTTGACACTCACATTGCCAAAGTGGTTAGGAAGACCTTCTACATTGCCCACCTGATCATGAAGGGATTCACATCCAAATCAGGAGAGGTCATTGTACCCCTGTACTCTTCACCTATCAGACCAATGATTGAGTACAACACCCCATTCAGAATGTACCTTACCCGACACCTGCAGCAGTTGGAAAGACCCCAAAAGTTCCTCACCAAAAGGATAAAGGGGCTCAAACATATGTCATACGCTGCCCGACTGAAGAAACTCCAGCTCTATTCAGTCGCATACCATCTGCTCAGAGGTGATCTGTGCCTGACATACAAGGCCATGTCCAACCTGGAATTAATGGACATGCTCCACCTCAAAAAATCCAAATCCACCAGAGCTATGAGAGCAAGAGACTTAAACCTCAACACGGATATAAATAGGACGTGCTGGAGGGACAGATTCATCACCCAGAGACTCCCTACACTATGGAACAGAATCCCAGTCCATGTGAGGCAGAGCCCTCACTGACTCTGTTCAAGAGAAATCTTGACGAGTGGATGGGAGATCGTAGGTTTACCCAGGGAATCATCTCTGTGTCACTCCTGGACAGAGGCACAGCAAACTAATGGGTATAGTATTCTCATCCTAAGGAGTGGTGAAAGCCACACACACTCTGGCTAGGCTTATAAATGCCCTAGGGCAGATAGCCTAGTATGAGCCTATGAACCTATCATCCATTGCACAATAGTATAAGGTGTGAAAGCCCCATGCACACACTTGTGTATTCCCAGACACTCAGCACCATTGGTGTATAGAGACAGGAAACTTTTAATATTTATATGTTAGGGGCTGCCATAGATTTGATTCACCAGCATGTGTTGGAGACTGTCGGTGGTGTGGATGATGATACTGACAACCATCTCAGGCACCAGAGGAGGAGAAGAGTGTTCAGACCCAGGGTAACCTACCAGGGGCTACATGATCTGGAGATAGTAGAGCATTACAGAGTGGACAGGGACATCATACAGCAACTTGTTGAGCTGTGCTGGCCACACCTCAGAGACAGAAGTAACAGAGGGGAACCCATCCCAGTGGGCACAAAGGTATGTGTAAGCTTGAGAATACTAGCCACAGGTACCTTCCAAAGGCCAACTGGGGATATCATGGGGATCTCACAGGCATCAGCATCCAGGGTACTCCACCAGTACCTGGATGCCTTGTTACCACATGCCAATGAGCACATACACTTCCCCCGAATGCAGGAGGAGTTGGCCAGCAATATGCATCTCTTCCACCATGTGGCGGACTACCCGGAGGTACTGGGTGCAATAGACTGCATGCACATATACATCAAGTCACCACCCGGTGAGCAGGGTAGGCACTACATAAACCACAAGGGATTCCCCTCCATCAACTGCCAATTCATATGCAATGCCCAGGGCATTATCATGGATGTGCATGCTGGCAGTCCTGGAAGCTATCACGACTCCCTCATCTGGCATGCCTCACAGCTGTATCAGGTATTTGCCAGGAGGGACATCTCATATGGCCACCTGGTGGGGGATGCTGGCTATGCACTGGAACCATGGATGATGACACCCATCAGAAATGCATACACACAGCCATGCAAGAACGCCATAATGAGGCACACGCAGAAACCAGAATCATCATAGACTGCAAGTTTGGGATGCTGAAATCACGGTTCCATTTCTTGGACATACCTGGTGGAGCCTTGCAGTACTCTCCAGGAACATGTGCCCACATCTTCATAGTATGTGCCATGCTACACAATATGATCTTATGGAAACAGCTGCAGCAGGGACAGAATGGTGAAGGCCCTCACAGCCCACCACCATTGCCAAGGGACCCACAGGCACATGGGGAGTCAGGACACAAACACCCTGTGCTAGCTCCAGTAGGCAGAAAGAGACATGCCCGGTATGCCCATGCCTTGGCAAAGAGGGAACATATAGCACACTCACTGACAGTGTAGGCACACATGGACTGACACCCTTCTCCACCTGCACACACAGCAAACATGGATGGCACACACACACACACGACCACCTGTAAATTGTCATGTATAGGTGGTCTACTGTGTGCATCCTACATAGGTAGCCCTCAACTATTGTACACACAACCGCCATTGGCACAAGGTAAGTCAATACCTGAATATTAAGCAATCACCATATGTCCATACTGTATGTACAGTTTCATAGATACATAGGTAGGTACATGGCCAACCACTGAGGCCACACATAAGCATAGGCAAATCATATCTGCTGTCGCCATCCCATTGATCAATTAACTGTCCCTCTGTGGAGCAGAGCCACTTGCAGGATCCCTGGGGTGTAGCTACTGTTCACCACCCACTCTGCAAGGATTCCCCGGAGTGTTAGTGAGGGGTTTTGTATAATGTAGTCAGGGATGTAGCTCCAAATAATGGGGAGTATCCCTGACAGGAATCTTCACATATGTGTACATGTTACATAGTATACCTTAAACACAGCTTACATATATAGGTAGTTCTCCACAGAATAATAAACATGTGGAACACACAACCGCTGAAATGTGCGTTCATCACCCTTGCCTGCTCTGAGAGGTAAGATATCACTTCCAGAATTAGAACACGCAACCATGTACACATTCATTACAATAACATACCACTAAGCTACCTGAGATGTACCAATGGCAGTCGTGTATACTGACAGGATAAAACACAAAAGGTAGGGATGTGTTGAAATAGGACAAACTGGCATGTACACAATGAAAGGTGTATGTTTTATATATATATATATATATATATATATATATATATATATATATATATATATATATCTATATATATAGAGAGAGAGAGAGGGAGAGAGAGAGAGATATGCCGATATATGGGGATATACATATATATGTAGATATATAGATAGGATAACAACATCTAAATAACCATGGAGGTATATATAAATGGGATACCTACCACATACCGACTGCTTTACATACCGATGCACGTAATCCTGAGGCTTAAGGTCCGAAAGAACACAGTACCAAAACACCAGATGCATGAGGTGTAATCTCACAATGTTAATGGACAGATAGTTAGTGCTTCTGGTGTTGTGGTTTGGGTAGGTTACTGTGTGTACTTGTATTTCTTAGGGTTGTAGTGTGTGTAAGTGTGTGTTCTGTGTGTGGTGTGTGTTCTTGGGGGACTGTAATGTGTGGTTGTGAGTTAACTTTGTGCGTCTGTTTACAATGACCTAGAATGTAGAATATTTAAGTAGGGGGTTGTGTGTGGGGCGCAGACACCTACATGGGGTGTGTAGGGGGGCTTGGCTACCTGCTCATATGTAGTGTAGGATGGTTTGTTTGGATGTGTTGGGTAGCAGTGTGTCTGTGAGTGCATGTGTGTGTTCCATGTTCATGTTACCTTTGCGAGTTACTGTCAATGTCGGTAATGTGGGGTATGGGAGTCTGTTCCTGGGACTATGTGTGTCGGAACACTGTGGTTTCGGGATTCCGTAGGTCTTCCATATACAGCGGTTGAAGTGTTCACATAAGTGTATAACATAGACCATAGCAATCACACATTCCGCCACTACCAACCTTTATGAACAAAGGAAATGGAGAGTATATGCATATACACCATTACAAATATGTGCTATGGACATGAGCCAATGATAATGTTACCACCTGATACACTTTGTGAGGGACACTCCCTCTTTGGGCGGTTGTGTCCTGACCAAATATATTAAACGTGGCAAATGTCCTGGGATTGTAGGACATAATTATGTCCCATATGTACTATAATAGTTGTATACAATAGTTATTTCTGTATCGAAAGTACCTACATGGTACAGGAAACAGGATTAACTACTAAACTGCTACAAGAATAAGCTTATAATTAGGCAAGAAAGGAAAGTTATATCCCTTGTTCTGACCGTGGGTTTGTGTCGATCTGTAAAATCAGATGTGTGTCCCGAAAAAGACCCACTATGGACATATGAAAAGGTGGCAACCCTAGCCAAACAGAGTCAGTCACCAATACAACTACGATGACTGCAAATACCTATGACAAAAATACACAGCTATCATGTAGCAACATGTTATTACATTCAGATGTATTACCGAAGGGATTCAAGGACTAACGTCACCTGCATGCAATACAGTAACCACATAACTGTGCCTTAATGAATCAGCCTGCAAATACCATTGTATTAGTCCACAAAAGAAAAGGTGTTCAAATAGGGAAGGAACCCTCACGCACATAGCGATTATGTATAAAAGCAGTTCCTACACACCTGCATTTGCTAAGCACATCCACCAACATCACCTCCACACCCAAACATATTACAATACAAACTGTAATAACATCACAAATCATTCACACACTGTACGACATCTGCAGAAGCCTTAACATACCTTGTCAGAGACACACTAACATGGCCCTATGTGAAATAGTGGCTGTTATACAATGGAACAGCTGCTGATGTAATAGGGTTTGTTTGCACTAATCCCATTTCAGAGGGTTGTGCATACACAGGGATGTGTTAGCAATTAGTGTGTAACAGCACAGTATGCTACACTTGTACACCAAATCAAGGATGTCTGGTGAGCACACTGTACACCACATAACAATTCATGCATAGCCATACAGCCTTGAGCTGGCCAAACATCCTTGCCAGACTTAAACATCTGCAGAAGTATCAGGTACAAACAAACTCTGCATAAGTAGCACTGTTCCGAAATATAACACCTGCACTCACATGTAGAACTAAATCATCTAGCCATTACACACAGTCCACGGGAGTCATGAAGCTACTATATCTCTGTGTGTCTCCATATAGCTGTTGAAATATATCATAATAACACATCTAGGCCGTCTCCCTCGAAAGTAAGGCAAACGGACAATGCCCAAAAGGAGTACTCACTTATACATCACTATTGCCATGGTATCAGCTAATGGAGTAGCTGCACAGCTGATGTGCATCCAATTAACTACTTTGGAACAGCAATTGGTGGACAGGATACCACATGTTACCGATATGTAACTAGAAAAGGATGTGTTATCACACATTCAAACCATCCGTATATACCAGCAGAACATTACAAATAACATTGAAACACAAACTGAAAAGGATTGAATCAACTGTTAATGATACATCAGGTTACTAATAAGGTATGTAGAACTGTCAGTATATCTGTGTATGTAGTACTATTCTGTAGTATTTAAAGTGCATGCAATCCATATAGTGGAAACAGTTATCTTGTAGTGATGTATTGTTCAGCATAGTAACGCTTGTAGTATTTGTGTGTACTGCTGTAGGTCACAAGCCAAACACCGCATGCACCACAAGGGATGCTATATAAGGGCTTTGAACAGAAATACTCCTCACCAGCTGACGTCAGTGGCAGGGTTGGTCCAACAAGTATGTGCTATAACAGGAGATAGTATATGTTGATATATTGTAACTGTAGCCATATGTATTGGTGTAATACAGAGAATAACATGTGGAAGGTTGGGCCACTGTGCAAGTATGTTTTGCATTGTGGGATATTGTGCCAATAACTGTGTATTGTACAGTATTGTAGCCAGATGTGTATTACAAACTACACAGCATTACTGTAATGGTAGGCAAACATTAGTTATGTCAATTGGCATTTACAATACACAGTAACAGGATACATATGTCTTTTAGTGAGCCGACAGTTTATCAGCATGATAGCAAAGTAAAATGGAAGAGCTATTTAACTATCCATGCAAATAAGACATGTAATATGTGCAAAGGTAGGTACTAGGCTGTCTTACCAAGGGTATCTGTAAGCCTAGCTAGTGTGTGTTGTCTTTCACCACCCCCATAGGTTGGTTCCCTGTGCCTCTGAACGGCAGAGCAAATAGTTCCTTGTGCCTCTGTCCAGCAGACCCACTGCTGTGATTCCCGGGTACATGTCTTTCTCCCATCCACATGTCAAGGTTTCTCTTGAAGAGTGCTCATGAGGGGCCCTGCCTGATGTACATTGGAATCACGTTCCAAAGCATAGGGAGTGTCCAGGTCAGGAATCTGTCTGTTCAGCACGTCCTACTCATTGCTGTGGTTAGGTGTATATCCCTAGAGCATGTGGCTCTCAGGGACTTCTGTTTAGGTGGAGCATATCCAGCAATACAGGCCTTGTATGTCAAGCAGAGCTCACCTGTGAGTATGCGGTATGCAACTGAGTACAGCTGGAGTTTCGTTGGTTGGGCTGCATAGGACATCTGTTTGAGGTCAGTAATCCTCTTGGTGTGGTACTGGTGTGGTCTTCCAAGCTGTTGCAGTTGTCTCGTAAGGTATATCCCAGATGGGGTGTTGTATCCTTTAATGGGTCTGATATGACATGTGTAGAGTTACAATGGCCCCTCTGATCTGGATGTGAACCAATTAGAGATTAGGGGGGCCATGTAGAAGGATAGTCTAACCACCTTGTCATTATGGGTATCGAAGGAGATATTTCTATCTACTGGTTTTTCCAGATCCCGTATTATCTTTTTTTGTACTTAGGGGACTAGCACCTATGTGGTAGTCCGTGGGTAATTAGTTATATCCAAAGGGGATGACTATGCACTTTTAGGCATTCAGCTTAATGCCATGATATTAACACCAAGTATCCGTCTCAGTGTGGCCCTTCCAGAGGATGTCTGTAACAGCTGGGGAAACAATTATGTCCCCTAGTTTGCAGTCGTCTGCAAAATTTTCAGCCAAAGCCCTCCTGTGCTTGTCTGTACATCAGAGAAGTATATACCAAACATGAGGGGTCCTAGGACTGATCCCTGGGGGACAGCAGTTGTAACTGGTATACAGTTGGAACTAGGGTATGTAACTCCCACTGTGTGTGTTCTGTCCATGAGCCACTTTGCAAACCATCACATGATGTAGGGGTTAATGTTGAGGCGGATGGGTATGTTGATAATACCAGAAGGAGGAATGGTGTTGAAAGCCTATGAGAGATCTAGGTAGGCTGAGTGGACCTCCTTACCCTCATCTAATGCCTTGATAACTGTCTCTAAGAAGCCCACCAGGTTTAGGAGGCATGGTCCTGCCTTAACAATGCCAAACAGGGAGGGGTCAAAGGTTGGGAGGTACGCAATATCTCTGTGACAGTGATCCATGATGTGCACCATAGCCTTGCAGACCAGGCTAGTCAGGCCTATAGGGAAATAGGTCCCGTGGTCCATTGTGGTGCCACCTTTGTGGAGTGGGATAACTGTTGCTGTGTGCCATTTAGTGAGCACTATGCCTGATGTGAGGCTATTATTGAACATGGTGCATAGGTGAGGAGACAGTACGATCCAAAGTTCATGTAAAACACAGCCTGGGATGTTGTCTGGTCCCATGGATGCTGTGATGTTGCCTTTATAGTGTGCAGCTTTGAGAGTGATCTGCCAGGATGTTGCCAATATTAATTGTTTCTGTAACATTCGTGCCTTTCTGCTGTAACTCAGAGCAGATCTGGTTGTTGACATTGAGGCTTTGTGGTTGTTGTTGGTATTATTTGGGTTTTAGTTTTCGTAGCTAGCTTTTGAGGATCTTATAAGGGATCTCACCTTCTTACTGAGGCTGGACAGGGATCTCCTCCACACATGGCATTGCACTCTCATTTGCAACAGTGTCTTCTTCCTGTAGTACAATATGTTTATGGCAGGGGACCACCAGATTGGCTTAGTTAATTATGAGTATAACGTCCTGGTTCTGTTTGGGATAGCACAAGTCATGCACTCCTGTAAGTGCTTATAGAGTGCATTTGTGTAAGATTCAGCAGTTGTAACAGTACTGTCCATCTGCATGGGTGTTATTACGTCCACCACATCTGCCTTAAGAAGCATGTAGTTGGTCTTCTAGACATATTATACTGTGGTTCCCTTAATGGGGGGTAGGTGCGGGATGTGGATATCAGCGGTTTTCAGCACATGGTCTGATTGGACCAATGAGGAATTGGCTTCACGTGTGGAGCACCAGTCACTTATGTTGGTAATGACTAGGTCTAGGATATTGTTGCCTCTGGTGGGTGTGTGGATATGTTGTCAGGGCATTGGTGTTTATGAATTCCAAAAAGCTAATGTGTTGGTGCACAAGTAGTTTTCCCAGTTAATGGTGGGGTAGATACAGTGAGGCTTATGTGATGAGTGTGGTGTTGTGCGACTGTGTACCTTCTCCACATGACGGGCAGGGTCAGGCTTGATTGGAGACACCTTTACCTCCAGTTTGGCTAGATTAGTGCATCTCTCACAGGTTGTAGTGTTGGGTGGTAGGTAGAGAGGCTTGTCTGTGTACATGAGGCAATGTGTACATTGCCTCAAGATGTCCAGATTCATCAGATAGACAAGTGAGAACACTGGCAGTTGACTCTTGGACATGCCTGAATATAGAACTACATTCACCTAGATAAGTGAGGAAAGTGAGTACAACAGCTACATTACTCTACACAAGTGAGAAAAGTATGTACAAAACCTGTTCACCCTTACCTGTAGGTGATGTGGAAGATTGAGTGCTATAGTAATTATTAGCTTACGTACTGTTTACAAGTCCTGAACAAGTGCTTAGCATGAATAAGAAATCCAGATAGGGTCTTGGATAATATATAAACACAGCCCCCTCCCCCCACCAGGTACACAAGCATATATCCATGTACACCACAGGGCCCCTGTACCCACAACTATGCAGGTGCAAGCTGCACTCAGTCTGCATGGGACCTGCCCACATCACAGGTTGTATCATACACATATAGCAAAACAAGATGCTCTCCATGTACACATCATGTAAAACATAGCTCCATGTCAGGTTGTGTACACACTGAATGGTGCACACCAACAGGTATCACAACCCACAAAGGGGAAGACACCACTGATAATGGGAAGTAATGCACTACTATTCTGCTGATTCTGGTCTGAAGGCCATGAACCTTGATCACTTAAGTGATGTCAGCAGTACAGATGTAGATGACAGTATGGTTGATGTCACACTGCATATCATAACCTTGCCAGGTCATAGGACATCATCACCCATACTGTGTACCACCTACACTCGGTATACTAGATGTACATTCCTATGTTACAGGAGTGTTTTGCAACAGGACTACTGGCAGAAACAACACTACAGAAGGTGTCTGAATAATATGTGATCATCACACTAGTTGCAGCTACAGTATGTCAGGGTTAATGAATTTTATTCCCCCTCATTGTAGTCCATACCTTACAGAAAAACAGAAGGCATCTGCCTGTTGACGTATGTGAATGACTATGACCTAGGAGCAATAGCTGACTCGCATTGTCACCCCTATGTTAATAACCCTGTACCCATGAACTACCACCTAGGCAGCGGTCATCATAATGGACACTTGTGTGTGAGAGATGCAGCTGGGCAGTTGTCTTTCCTGTGATAGCTACATCACTACACCTGTCAGGGAGTCATATGTGGCAACCCTAATAATAATAGGGTGCCATTCATGAATATAGAGATCATTGTCCAGCCATACAGACCACTGAAGTGACCCAAATCAGATCACATATTTCCTTTAAGGGGTATTGACCATGTGCAGATGACCTACACCAGACTTCCCATTCCCCATCTCCACTATGTAACATGATGCATACCCTGAATAAATCCATGTCCAACCCAGTGATGTCGGACATGCTACATGTACTCTTCCTGATCTCAAACACATACTTCCTGGACATCCACCTACCACATGCTGGATAGATCTTTGTCCCATACACTTGACACAGTCCTGCCATACTATGCATTCCTGTCCGTCAAAGCTGAACATCGCTCCCCTCTCAGACATGGTGTGATGACCACATGGTAATGTATGGTATATGTATCATTAACCCTGTAGATCAGTAATGTGGCACTGCTCCACCTGGCCCCACAGACCCACCTGTCAGCTACTGCCAGGTAACTTTTCATCCTAGATGCATACATGGCCCATGGCATATAGCCCACTAGTTGACTTTGACTGTACATGCCATAGTTGATATCTATCCTTGCAAATACCATCTGGCTAGCCAGTGTCCCACGTGTATTTTATTTTTTATTTTTATTTATTTTATTTTGCATTTGCTGACTGGGATAGTCCGACTGGATGCATGTCCATTTTCAGCGGAGGCCCGGGGAGAAAAGCTCCAAGGGTAAGCAGATACAGCATTACATAATACCAGCATTACATATTACAAATAGACTATTTACAGAGATTACATAAGTAAACAAGTTAAACAAGTTCCATGGGTTACAGTTAATCCTTAGCGCAAGTCAGGATTAAGTTAAATTACACAGTAAACTGGTTAACAGATTTTTACACATTCTAGAGAGATTTA
Organism: Protopterus annectens; assembly: GCF_019279795.1. Lineage (NCBI taxonomy): Eukaryota > Metazoa > Chordata > Ceratodontiformes > Protopteridae > Protopterus > Protopterus annectens. Next base: position 1,062,720,531 of record NC_056731.1, on the reverse strand, counting down.
GCCAGGCTTGATACATTGACATAGCCAGTCAAGTGACAAATGTTGTTTGAGTCTAGTTTTAAATTGACCTAAGGTGGAAAGTAAGGTAATATCAGCTGGAAGAGAGTTCCAGGATCTACTTACAGAGTCTGCAAAGAGAGGATCACCAGCTGTGTTATTAATTTTGCTAGTCTGAATTAGTAGTTTGTTAGAGGATTGAAGCGGTCTAGGATTGTTATAGGGGGTGATAATATTTTTAAGTGCAGGAGTATTGTCCGGATTATAGAGGATTTTATAGGCCATAATCAGTTGGTTATACTGGATTAGGATGGGTAGTTCACGACACCCAAGCTGATTTAGATTGATGCAATGATGTGTCCTAAAAGGCAGCCCAGTGGCAAACCTGGCAATGTGGTTGTAGCAAATTGGGAGTTTGTTAAGAACAGTCTTGTTTAAATTCGAGAGTAGAGGGGATGCATACAGAAGGGTTGAAAGAAGGTGAGAACGAGCTATGGCAATTTTAGCTGGAGGGGTTAGGAAGGCTTTTATTCTGTAAAGTGACCCTAGTTTTTTATTGATGGTTTTGATAGTTTGGTTAACATGCAGGTCAAATTTTAGATTATTGTCTATGATGACACTCAATAGTTTTCTAGAGGGGTCAGGGGAGATTATTGTGCCATCATTTGATTTTATGGTAAAGGTGAAAGCGGTAGACCAACGTGTTGGTGAAAATAACAGCATTTTAGTTTTTTAGGGATTTAGGATCAGACGATGTTCAGAAAGCCAGTTTTCTATTGTATTAAAGATGGTCTGGGTAGCTGACCATAACTCTACTGGAGATGTGGCTGAGCAAATCAGAGTAGAGTCATCAGCATATTGGATACAGCTGACTTTTGGGATGACAGTATAAAAGTCGTTAATGAAGATGGAGAACAGCAAGGGCCCTAGTATAGAGCCTTGTGGTACTCCAAGGGTGTTAGGTAGAAGGTTAGAGAGTTAGTTCTGCCAGATGACCATTCAGGTAGGATTGAAACCATTGAAGGGCTCCAGTATCTAGACAGAATGTTTGCAGAGTGTGGATTAAAAGTTGGTGATCAACCATATTGAATGCCTTGGAAAGATCCAAGAAGAGGGCTGAAGATATATAATTATTGTTGCAATTATGGTTTATGGTGTTGCTAAAGGCTAGGAGGGCTGAAGTAGTGCTGTGATGAGGATGGAAGCCATGCTGAGTGTCTGCCATAAGGTGATTCTGGATTAGATGGTGCATGAGTTGTCTATGAATACATTTTTCCATAATCTTTGCAAGTGGAGAGAGTATAGCTATTGGCCTATAATTGGAGAATTCAGTAGAGCTGCAACACAGGTGATACATGGCAGGATGTTGAATCACTGTACAGTGCCATGTAGATGTATATGGCAGAACACATACATGTAACACCTTATGTGAGCATGTCTGCAAGGTCACAGGTCATGTCTGTTAAGGCAGTGTAAGTCCTTATATGTGACATATACACTGCAAGGTCGACTGCATTAATGTGGACACATCCAGCCATGTGCTGATAGGTAGGAATACCAGTACAAGCAAACAGACATGCCCACATCAAGACTGCAACCACATGGAGTATGAGCAATGTAATCAGGTGACACACACACACACACACACACACACACACACACACACACACACACACACACACACACACACACACACACACACACACACACACACACACACACATATAAGGTGATAATATCCACTCAACATTGAGTGCCACATGTGTGTGACACAAACACGTCAGTGTCATGTAGGTTTGAAAATACAACTATTTAAACTGAATTAATGCGATACACATGTATGATCAGCTGTAGCTCTGTATGTCTCTGAGGTACTGTGACTTGTCTCCATCATTATGTCTTCCAGGTATGCCATGTGCAAGGCTTCCCCTTTTTACATGCTTGGAGGATGAGGCCCTTATCCCAAACCTACTCGATAATCATGACATCCTGTACAGCCATGTGCCACTGGATGCACAGCAGCGGGATGCCCTGTGGATGGAACTTCACAGGAGGGTTAATGATGTGGGTGGCCACAACTGCACATACCAGCAGGTGTGCAGACACTGTACAGTCCTCATTAGACAGGCAAAACAGTGTGCGAATGCAATTGCCAGGGAACAATGTGCAACAGGTGGTGAACCACCAACCTAGCCCCACTCACACGTACCGAGGAGCTACTAGCCAACCTGTGGACACCTGCAGAACCACATCCCCAAGCTTTAGCCGATATTGTGGAGGTGGGTGTCTCTCAACCACTGATCCTGGAGTTGCCTGGTAAGTCAGTACTGCACCTATAACAACTATATTCCATATAGCTGCATGTGTCACTGTACGATATGTAATGCAACATCATATGCAAGGCATGTATACACACATGCTGCATACTATAGTATGCTACTCGGTGTATGCAGACATGTGCATACACCATAGTATAGTCTAATGTACTGGTGTATGAGTTATGCACATTGCTCCCTGTAGCCATTATACAGGGTTGGATTATGCTCATACTGCTGTGTTACTCCTATTTAGGTACCTCTGATGTTCCATGGCGACAGCAGCCCATTGCAGGTGAGAGTGTTATTATTTATCAGAAACCGTAATGCACAAATCTATCTGCCATGTGGCCATTCACTACATGTACACATAATGTATGGTCCTGTCACAATATACAGGTCGGACTTGCAATGCAACACAATGACTATCCATGTGCCACACTTGCAAACTATGTGAATCATCTCACTGACATGAATCCTCACAAACTTTATTGCCAGATGTGTTGACAGCTGTGCCTACAATGGTGGAGGTGCTGTTCACTTTAGGAATGTACAACAGATCTGATCTACACATGTGTTAAATACAAACAGTACTACACAGTGAGCTGGAGTATGGTCAGCACACAGGTTTCACTGGTGTGGATCATAACCCTGCTATGAATGTCACACAATCTGATATGCTATCTTGACATGTCCATGCCATCTATTGGTCTGGCTGCTACACTGCCTACCTAACCTGAAAACATATCCCACATATCACCCTTTATCTGCATAACCCTGTTGTCAGTGGAGCATATATGTCATATGGGAAAACACAGACATGTGAAATAGATGCCCATCACGATAATTTGGACAACACATGTACACACATGGCCATGGAGGATGGCCATAGACATGGAGCAACACACACAGTAGGCGTGTTGTGCTTGTGTGTACACCCTGTTGTACAATGGCTACACATGGTTCGGCCATGGCCTTTGTATAATGGTCATAATGTAGATGTGGAACACTAGACATCCTACAGGCCTGTGCACATCTTGTGTAGGCGTAGCATCAATCCACCACATAGGATGTGCTGAACATCTTGAGGGTGTTGCAACATGACAGCAGTCACCTGTACAGTATCCACATCAGGCCACAGATACAGTACATTCCCATTGTTGGTGATGGGCATAAATGCCATACTAGCTCCTCATGTGTGTGTGGTACACAGATGTCATGTGGGACATAGTGTACCAACGTGTTCGCCATGTCTGCCCATAGTTGCCAGGCTGCAGCAATATGGTTGCAGATGTGCAGAGGTGTCATCCGTATACTCATCAGTGACCTGAGTCACAACTTCCACATCATGGTTTAGTGTGTAAACACCTCAGTAACGATGGTCACATTACACAGTATATATGTATTGTATCTGAACACAGTCATGGCTATGAACCCTGTCTGTAACTCACACTGTATAGCACTAGAGACACCTCATGATTCCCTACACTGGCCATGCACATCAGCTAAATTTGCAGTATATCTGTAGGGTGGACAGACAACACTGAATTGGTACACCATTGTCCCACTATATATTTGACAGGACACCATTGTGTTAAACATGTATGCAAGTCATTGCACACGTCAGCAGATCACATGTCATGCTACATGTGATTATCATGGTCATATGCCACACATCAGGCAGGTGTACTTTTAACCTGTGCTGGTCCACATGGTGTAACAGAGGGATGTATGCTAACCACTACTATGATTGTGTAATTTTTCATGCCATCTGCTATCACACATGCATGCTGTTGTGTGCAACCTAGGGATGTATGATAACTACCACTATTACTGTCTGCGCTGCATGCCACCTGCCTTATCACATGCATGTTGCATGCCTTCTGTCATATCACATGCATGTGTGTGTGTGTGTGTGTGTGTGTGTGTGTGTCTATTGTATAGATTGTAATGTGCAGTTCTTGTCTGCCCTCACAGATGATGTAGGTGCATTGCCCTCCTGCGGTACATCAGATGTTAGTGTCCCCACAGACGCTAGCAGTGATGATGAATGTATGATTGGGTCACAGGCAGAGTTGTCAGGGGCTGAAACTGTGCCATTGGTTGTCATTCCATCTATATCCACCTCATCCCCACACACAGATCCCATACCTGCACATACCCCATCACCAGTGGCCATAGAGGAAGGACAGTTTGCACATGGTAGCTTGGAACAGGAACGTGTGGGGGCTATTGAAGGTGTGCCTGCACTCCATGATGCCATCCAAACTCCTGATGGTGCCCCACACAGGCACATGGCCAGTGCTGCTCATAGGATGACCTCTGGCCAACATGCTCCTGCATTACAGAGCACAGCAGCTGGTGTCACCAGACACATGTTTCAGGCTGTAATGGAGGCACAGGCACATGCTAAATGGCACAACAGAGAAGATCAGAGTCTACAGAGGGCTGCTGTCAGTTCTTTAAATAACAGCATCCAGGCAATGGTAAATGCTCAACAGCAGATTGCTGATGCTTTGGATAGACGGTTGGGTGACATGGTTTGAGTCCTTGACCGTGGCATGAAAATTCGTGAGCATGAGCTGTCTGTGTTGGAACATCTGGTAGAAGTGAGGTGTCGGGCACATGGACATAGGCCTGCTACATCACCTGTGTCAGGTCTATGTGTATGAGCTATCTCACATGGCTGCTCCCATAGTGGCAGTAGCAGCAGCAGTGCTTCTGGTGCTGTGCTGTCCACACCACAACACAGCAGGCTACGTGCACGTGGCCCGGGATGGTCCCAAAAGGGACACGGTTCCAGTGGACTAGTGACATCAGACAGTACTGCACCTCTGTCTGGTAGTGCCAGTGCAACCCCTGGCAGGCACAGGTAACATGCCCATGGCCGGACACCGTGAACTGTAAAACCTCACCTGTACAGTCTGCAGCTGTCAATAATACCCCTTTGTAGGCCAGACACATGGGAGAACTGTGTGCAGACATACACGCACACACTGGACACATATGTAGGGCACCACAACACACACATGCATAACATCCGCACACACACCAAATTAGATCAAAGGCCCAAACCCACACACATGATGTCATCCAATGGTGCAGCCTAGGACTCTGGCAAACATTAACACCCTGTGCATATGATGATGCCTGTGCTGCATCCCTGACATCCACACCTTTGGTGCGGGGACATGCTCATATGGTCTGATGCACAGGGTGAACAGACTAGGATGATATGTGTAGCTTACAAATGTTGAGGACCATTGACAGTCAGCAGATATACCATGTAGTACAGGTGTACAATACTGTTAACAGTATGTGTCTTGTGTAACAACAGTGCATCCTAGGCCTCCGGCAAACATTAACACCCTGTACATATGATGATGCCTGTGCCGGATCTCTGACATCCACACCATCAGTGCAGGGACATGCTCATATGGTCTGATGCACAGGGTGAACAGACTAGGATGATATGTGTAGTTTACAAATGTTGAAGACTGTTGACATTACAGTCTGTACAGATGTGTACACTAGTGCACAGGAGAGTGAGTAACAATTGAGATGTATTCCCCACAATATGTGACAAATATGAACACACACGCAACCACACATGCCAGCACTGTGAATCTCAGACCTGCCTAGCTCTTGTTATGTATGTCAGACGTACAGCAGTATTGCATGCATTACAAACTGTACTGAAGCTTCCTGTGCCAACAGTGCTGATATATGCACTAGGGAGCATATCTAGTCATATCTATTAACAGGTGTCAAGGGAATTACCTTCGCTATCACCCTGACCGCTGTCTAAGTTGTGTGTTATGTCCTTCAATTAACAAAACCATTGCTTACTGGTTACACAGAGTATTGTGACACAGCTGTGAGCTGTACACAGCAAACATCCATCTGCAAAGATGCCCCGCCACTTAGTTATTTCAACACATCTGTCCATACCTATGGTACCTCTTTCTGTACATTCAGCATATCACCATATACAGTTGGCAATGTTAAGGCTGCATTGCAGCTGCATGATGTACTAGGATACATGCCACCTGCATACATCAGCAACTGAACACACGTTATCTGAATGCACAACACTACGTGTACAGGTGTGTAGGTCCTACAATCCTGACATTTGGTCATGTTTGTAGGCATTGCGATTGGCAGATATGTGTAATAAAATACATGGCACATGGACTGTTGTATGATATGATGGTTTACCAGTACAGAAGGGATGTTACCTCTGTCAACATTGATATCACACCTTATGTACTGTTAGCATTCAGCAGCCATGGACCTACATTCCATGTGCATGTGTGTAATGGCTGTAGCCACCTGTTTGCACAAAGGACTACAACAGCTATGCTATTTACAGGTATGTTGTGTGTGTGTGGCATGTACATAACCAGGGCAGGTACATGTATGTCATATCCATACATGAGGGTGTGTACTGGTGTACAGCAACAGACATATGCTAATGGTGGACAGTACTGAGGGTCCTTGTTATGTGTACAGCTGACCTGGTCACAGACAGTGGTATCATTGCATTGCATAGCACATGATGCAAATGTGTCAGTACATGTGCACTGTCTACAGTTGATGTAGAGCTTAGTACAGTACACAGGTCAAGGGTCACATGGTGGCATACTTGTCTGTCATACAACATGTATGGTTGCATGGTGGTGGTCCGAGGGCATGGTGGTGTCTGCAGTTTACATCCTAGAATGCAGCATGCGACACTGTGTCCTGCACATGGCTTATCTGTGATGCCTTTCATGGGGGACCAGTCAGTATATGTGAGTGGCCTTTATGTATGTGGGTACACCACCTGGAGCAGTCCGTACCTGTGTTATGGCCCACATGTCTGGTTCTGAGGTATATGGTGGTAGTGCTAGGTTCTGAGGTATATGGTGGTAGTGCTATTGTGCACTACAGAGACATCAGCCAGGTGTTCCTCACTGCACAGATGTCAGTACTCCCATTTGTTGGATCTACAGTGGCCAGCTGTTAATATGGACGCTACACATCTAGCACTGGTTAACATAAGAAAACAATGCAGTTGTCCTGTAGGTGTATGGGAGTTAACCTGTGTTTAGGACATTTGCCTTGGAATGGCACTGTGTGGGCAGATGCGACTTGGGTAATATCCACACTCCCTTGTATCATGGATGCATGTGATATGTGACAAAGGCCTGCCTACTGTCAGCCATGTCATCCCAGAATGACAGCTGATTTGTAAAAGACCGGTGTCAAATATATGTAGAGCAGCGTCCCACTAACAATGACAACTAACAACACCAGAGCCCATTGCAATGTGTTCTTTATGTCTACCTGTAATAGCATGGCCACTGTGGCCCTCCGTGTTTAACATCAGAGTGCATGCCAGTCAGCCCTGTTATACTAGGAGTATGAGCATGCCCCATATATCCTTGTGCAGATGGACACATATTAGTGCATTCCGACCAGCCCTGTGCTACTAAGTGTGTGAGCATGCCCCCTGTGCTACTAAGTGTATGAGCATGCCCAGTATATCCTTGTGTAGATGGACACAGTGCATTCCGAACAGCCCTGTGCTACTAAGTGTGTGAGCATGCCCAGTGACACCTTGTATTGGTTATGGGCCTCTGTGTATAGGCATGGCCATTGTAACCCTGTATAGTGGTAGTAGTCCATTCCACAGATGGGCAGACTCCAGGTCAGGATGGATTCATACTTTAAACACACAGGTTCACAGGTATGTACATCTTAACTGCCAGCATCTCTGTTGATGTCCGCATTTACAGACTGTCATAATGACAGCCTTGACATGAGTAGTCTGTGTAACGTGATTCATATATATGTAGCATTGTAATAGTAATCAGTAAATAGGCAGGTGTTCCGTACCCGACACTGGTGTGTATGTGTATGTCTGTTCCCATTTGCTGGTGGACTCTAAATTGCTTTTAGACTGGCCACTCCCCATACATTTCTTATACCCACTGTTAGCAAGGCTGATGATGTCACCCATCTACAAATACACCTCTGGGAGAACTGTGTCCCAGTAATCTCGGTAGCGCATTCTGTAACTGTGTAATGCTGTAGTATAATAATGTAATTAGGTCGGTGTTCGACTCCCACACTTGCCATGTGTTTGTGCGTGTCTCCCTGAGAACTGAGTAATACCTTTATACTGCTCACACTCCATACATTGCTTATACGCACCATTAGCAAGGCCGATGATGTCACCCATCTACAAATACACCTCTGGGAGTGCTGTGTCCCAGTAATCTCAGTAGCATGTTCTGTAAATGCATAATGCTGTAGTGTAATAAAGTAGTTAGGTCAGTGTTCTAATCCCACACTTGCCATGTGTGTGTGTGCGTGTGTATGTGTGTGTCTCCCCATTTGCCTGGGGACTGAGTAATACCTTTATACTGCTCACACTCCATACATTTCTTATACCCACCATTAGCAAGGCCGATGATGTCACCCATCTACATATACACCTCTGGGAGTGCTGTGTCCTGGTAATCTCAGTAGCACATTCTGTAACTGCATAATACTATAGTGTAATAAAATAGGTAGGTCAGTGTTCTAGTCCCACACTTGCTGTGTATGTGTGTGTCTCTCCATTTGCCTGAGGACTGAGTAATATCTTTATTCTACTCACACTCCATACATTTCTTATTACCCACCGTTAGCAAGGCTGATGATGTCAGCCATCTACAAATACACCTCTGGGAATGCTGTGTCCCAGCAATCTCAGTAGCACGTTTAGTAACTGCGTAATTCTGTAGGGTAATAAAGTAGTTAGGTTTGTGTTCTAGTCCCACACTTGCAGTGTGTGTGTCTCCCCATTTGCCTGAAGACTGAGTAATACCTTTATACTGCTCACACTCCATACATTTCTTATACCCACTGTTAGCAAGGCCGATGATGTCACCCATCTACAAATACACCTCTGGGAGTGCTGTGTCCCAGTAATCTCAGTAGCGTGTTCTGTAACTGCGTAATGCTGTAGTGTAATAAAGTAGTTAGGTCAGTGTTCTAGTCCCACACTTGCCATATGTATGTGTCTCCCCATTTGCCTGAGGACTGAGTAATACCTTTATACTGCTCACACTCCATACATTTCTTATACCCACCGTTAGCAAGGCTGATGATGTCACCCATCTACATATACACCTCTGAGAGTGCTGTGTCCCAGTAATCTTGGTAGCGCATTCTGTAACTGCGTAATGCTGTAGTGCAATAAAGTAGTTAGGTCGGTGTTCTAGTCCCACACTTGCTGTGTGTGTACGTGTGTGTCTCTCCATTTGCCTGAACACTGAGTAATACCTTTATACTGCTCACACTCAATACATTTCTTATACCCACCGTTAGAAAGGCTGATGATGTCAGCCATCTACAAATACACCTCTGGGAGTGCTGTGTCCCAGTAATCTCAGTAGCGCGTTCTGTAACTGCATAATGCTGTAGTGTAATAAAGTAGTTAGGTTGGTGTTCTAGTCCCACACTTGCAGTGTGTGTGTGTGTGTGTGTGTGTGTGTGTGTCTCCCCATTTGCCTGAAGACTGAGTAATACATTTATACTGCTCACACTCCATACATTTCTTATACCCACCGTTAGCAAGGCCGATGATGTCACCCATCCACAAATACACCTCTGGGAGTGCTGTGTCCCAGTAATCTTGGTAGCACGTTCTGTAACTGCGTAATGCTGTAGTGTAGTAAAGTAGCTCGGTCAATGTTCTAATCCCAGACATGCCAAGTGTGTGTGTGTGTGTGTGTGTGTGTGTGTGTGTGTGTATGTGTCTGCCTGCATGAGACAAGTACAGTGCGTTGTAGTATTCGCTGTAGTGCGTGCGCTAAATGCATGTTGCTGCAGTGTGATACAGTAGGGGTTTGTATACAGGAAATGGCATGTGGGTGTTTGTCTGTCAGAGCCTGTATCGAGGTGGCCGTGATTGTCTTACCATTGGACATGTTTGGGAGCGGGTTTTGCAGTTTTCCTATATAGTATCCGTCTTATGACACATTGGCCACCACACAAGGAGTACAGCTGTCAGTCAGCCATGGCACTCTGTTGGCAAGCCAGACCCATACATCTGGCAAAAGGGCTGGTGAACTAAGTATGCAGCCCTACTAGTACCCGGTATATGTCCCGCACCCATGTGCCATGCATATACAACCTTGCCTAGGATATCCCACTATGTTGCTAGTAATATGCACATTGAGGTCAGATAGTAGGCATGGTGTGACTGCAGTGGCCTGCAGAGGACATGGCACCCTGTACAGTGGTACAATTGGCACATATATGCGGACATTGTGCCTTCACTATGTTCCACACTGAATTACTGCAACATATGTGGTGCCATCATATGCAATTCACTAAGGCCAGGCAATGCTGTACACATGTGCTCTGTATGGACCCATGCCACTGAAACCATGAAATACCTGTCCATTCTATACATGCAGGTGCAGGGCTGAACTGCTCACTGTAAGCAGGTTTCACCACACCAGGCCAGTATTGGCATATCGGGGTATAACAGGCTGTGTACACTACATGTGTCTGCCAAACCAGTTTCACTTCTACATGTTACTGTACAGTATTGTGGGATATGCACATCCCAGGCTATGTCCATGTGAAGGACTATCAAACACAGACATGGCATTCATTGCAACGCTGTGGCCCACACATGGATGTCAGGCCAGATATTGCAGTACCCATCTGTGTGGGACATTGCAGACACTACACCCCTGCACTGCACACCATTGTCGGGTGACACAATGACAAGGATTACCCCTTACCCAGCCTTGTACAGCAATCTTGCACAGCCAAACACTACACACCCATGGAGCAATGCATACCTGCATGACAGTACTGGCACCCTGTGTCTGCATGTGGGTTGTGATGCTCCCAACCACAGTCACTCCCAGTATAAACCTCATTAGCATACCAACAGTTGTCAAACACTTTTACATGGCCTAGCCCATTGAACCTCCAAATATCCCCTGTAGTGCATGTGGTCCTGTGCATTACTGCGGTGTGGCAAACTAACTAGTTACATTGTGTATTTGCTGCCCTGGCAAAGGTGTCAATGCATGTCCATTAGAGTGTGGTTGTGGTGACAATGGCATTCATTCATGTGGACTGACATGTGTGCCACACCTAATGTATGTCTACTATATCTGTTGCAGATGGCACTCACTCACCTACACACATGTTCTTACAGCACTGCAACATGCTGCCTCTGTGGCACATGTTGTAACATCATGCACATGTAATAGTAATGAGTAGTACTGTACTATTCAGCGTGTGGCAGATTATGGTGAAGTCCCCAAGCCCTTCCCTGGTGTACATTGCCAGTCCCGCACACACACTCTCTGGTGGATGTGAAGGTGTACACCTACACAGCAGCAGCATGTGTATTGAAGCAGATGGATATGGTCAGGTGATGGCCTCTGCACCTATTGCAGTCCTAATCTAGCTGACTGCATGTGGTACAGCTGTGATGGTGTTCCCATAGCCATCCGCATGATAAAAACAGTACACTATCTAGGGAAATATGTTATTATTTGGTCATGACAGTCGCTGTGAGTGGTACCTGGATGTGGTGTTCTGACACGGCATCACAAATTATATCTGTATGTACCTCAATCATTTTCAACAGTGAGAAATAGCCTAATGACAGGAGGGTGATGTGCCACACAACTACAGCATGTAAGTGTAGCTATGCTGCATTGAGACTACTGCCTGTTTAACATGTGTGTGGTAATGGCTATTCTGCATGTTAAAATACAGACATGACAGTACTCTGTTCATGAGGGAACCCCATCTGTAGGGCCATCTGTGAACAGGTCAGTGTGTACAACCATCTGTTTCCTGCGTTACACACTGAACACACTTCTGTGCACAGCAGAAGCATGGTGTGGGGATTGCAGACAGTACATAATGATAGGGATGTGTTACTGCCATTGCATCCCTGACTGGACATGTGTCACATGAGACAGTGGTATGACTGACACTGTGTGGGATTCCCAGTGACAAGCCAATGATGGGCAACTGTTCATAGCTGCGGTCACATGTCTACTACACATTGTACAGTTGTCATGCGGTATATATGCATGTGTTGTGCTCCCTCTGCAAATGTATACAATCTGTTGGGTTGTAGGTGATATCTATGCATACTGTCATAGATAATCCTATATGCTGTTGTCTACAAATAAGCCATATGTGGGTTTAGAATGCAACACCATAGGCTGAATGGGTTGGTATGTCCTGGCAGATCCTCCTGTCCCACTTCAGCTGACCATGGCACCGGGCACTAGCACATCTGGGGCCCAGCCATTAACATCAACCTCTGTTGGCTATGCACCACCTTCTGGTGGCTCCACCACTGAGGATGGAGCATGTCCCCCTTGGGAGTGGGACCAGACAGGTACATATCTGCTGTTGTGCAGTCCCAGACATGTTTTGTTGGTGGCTCCCTAAGGGGTTACGAAGCCAGTTACTCCAGTTCAAAGGTGGAGTGTCACATTTACAGGGTGATGCTGCCTGTCCTGGATAGCCCCCATCACTGCCTCCTTTGCAGCTGTGTAGGTGCATTGGCAGTTGCCCATGGCTGGAGGCCTCCATCCCACTGTTCCCATGGGCTTTTGAATGCCGAAGACCCATTCCCATCCAGGGTGTATCCCCCCCACATGTCATATATCAACCCTGTATGCTGTAATTTCTGTGCTTATACCTATCCTCCATGGCCATACCTACACTCCTTCCCCAACATCTGACCCTTACCTATGGACACATAAGACCATTCGGCTCCTAGGACACCATCTGACCTACACATAGCTGTCCATTACACACACGTGCCCACTGGACACATGAAACCCTTGTAATATGCATCATAACATACTACTGTTATCCTCACCACTGTCCCTCAGGCGCACTGTCCTGGTATGCACACCACTCCTACATGGTTCAGGTACATGTGAGGAAGATGACCCCATTGCACACAAAACACTACCGGTCCCTCTATGGTTACCCCATTTACCTTCATGATGATGATGATGTTGCACATTGCAGGAGTACTGTTCACACATAATGATTGGACAGATACTGTTGTGTTAATGTACATTACATGCACAGAGTGATGTATATGGCCAATGTACAACTATTGTCTGTCTGAGGGAGTCTTGTGATCACATAGAGATACAGCACTACATCATACAGGCGTCGCTGGTGTTTCCCGTTTCATTCATTTCTAATGCTTTTTTGCCACATGGCATGTCCCTGATACATCTCTATATATGTATGTACCTATATGCTGGACATAAACACTCAAATGTACTACTTCTACATGATGGGATACATTCCTATACTGTTGAATGACTGCACTGTATGATATCCTCTGGTTACAGCCTCTTACGCTCGATTAGCCTCTACATTGCTTAACCAATGCAATACTTGCATACTGGTAGCCAAACACACTTACACTCGCTTGTTCCCGCACTTGCTAATGTACCTGCATTGATGCTTGCATCTGTCACTCACACCCCTGGGTGTGAGCGAGGACCACAATATTACCTTGTGATGCCTATTACATTGTACTACATGACTCCAGTATCGGGATTGGCCACCCATTAGGTGACGGCTTCGCGTTCGGCTGTACGGAATCTGCGGCCTGTCCAGTGGCACAATCATATTTGTGTGTACCTCATACAATGTGCTCCCACCTTGTGATGCCTATTACATCAGAATACATGAATACAGTATCAGAAATGGCTGCCTATTAGGTGACGGCATAGTGTTCATCTGTACGGAATCAGCGGCCTGTCCGGAGATTCATTCATATTCGTGTGTTCCTCTTAGGCATACCTTGTGATGCCTATCACATCAGACTACATGACTACAGTCATAGCCGGCCTTAGGCATAGGCCAACTAAGCGGCCACCTAGTGCGCCGCTTTAGTGGGTGCACTTTACCAGTATTTATTTGGTGTAGGTAGACCAGGATGGGGGCAATGGGTGGTGTGGTAGGGGGTTTTGTTTTGCCCTCTGCCTAGGGCATCTGACTACAGTATTGGGAATGGCTGCCCATTAGGCGACCGCATGGCATTCGAATGTATGGAATCAGTGGCCTGTCCAGTGAATCATTCATAACTGTGTGTTCCTCTTACAATCTGCTCCCACCTTGTAATGCCTATCACATCGGACTACATGACTACAGTATCGTGAATGGCTGCCCATTAGGCGACGTCATGGCGTTTGACTGTACGGAATCAGCGGCCTCTCCAGTGAATTAATCATATTTGTGTGTTCCACATACACTCTGCTCCCATCTGGCTGATACATGGGAACCAAGACCCTGCATTACAAATGAGTAGTTGGGTTGTGGTAGCCACATCCTTTGGACAGGTCATGCTACCGCATACCTATTATAGGTTTGCCAACTTTTCAATTGGCCAAGTTAGGACTTTAGGGTTACCACCTACCCCACTTTGCGAGGGACAGTGTGAAAATAATCAAGACATAGCACATGCCCAGATTACAGGACATTATTATATTCAACGTTTCATTAATGATTGCATACAACAGTTATTTTATATATGACACTTCTATATGTTATGTGAAGTAGCATAAGCAATTCAAACGCAAATAGATTAAGCTTTTATTTGTGCAAATAAGTGTAATCCTGTACTATGCACGGCTGTAGGTATGTTTAGTCCTGGAATGTCTGACATTTCTACAGAATATGTCCCACTCTGGCCATTTGGAAAGGTGCCAACCCTATAGGACCTGTATGTACAGACATCAGACTTTGCTGGGCAACACACCCACAGCCAGTTGAAAGGGGTGTACTTCATTGTTTTGCCTAAATAAATGGTTACAATTGTAGCATTATAGCTGCTTATACTGTTACCTACAACATTTAGGTGTTTCAGAAGAACATAATTGTTTTATGCTACTACTACAGACAATATAGGTAGTCTTTGCCCTAAATCACAGGACATTTGCCTTAATTACAGTTATTATGCAGGACACAACTGCCCACAGGGGAGTGTCCCTCACAAAGGTGGACAGGTGGTAACCCCAAACCTTTTATTCTATCAATCTTCTAAGGTAGTCGGCGGAACATGCGCTTTCTCTAACTATCAGACCTCTCATACGAATGGGGAAGAATAAACACTGAATCAGGAACACTGCATAATGACCTCAGGGACACATTTAGAAGGTTGATGCTATCAACCTGACACATTGACGGACACAGAGCACATATGTATTCATACACATTTTCTGAGATGCATACAGTTTATGACTCTTACATGTTGTCATTATTCATTACGTGTATTCCACCACCTTTCATCCTAATATCACTAGTTCTAGGATGGTTTAGTTGAGAGTGTGTTAGGATTCTGATTCGTAATCACGGATGTCCCTGGTAATCGGGGACAGTTCAATGATATGATCCCTATGTATTCCCCCAATGGTTTACGGACTGTCCAGTAGATGTGCTCTTATAGTTTGGGAGGTATGGGCATCTGCTATACCCTCATTGGAATATTACTTACACCCATGGGGCGGTCCTAATACATGTCTGCCAGCCAACACATGCACTCCTAGCCCCATAATCACATACCCATAGTTCCCCCACCTGCCACTACTCTACATCACTCATCCTTACTGTGGGAGCAGGTGGACACAGGTGGGATATGAACACAACCCTACACACTGCTCACTCTACCGATGTCGGGACACATGTCATACGTTGTGTCAACCCATGTGTTATCAGGCTTGCACAACCTACTGTTCCGTGTACAGCTACATCCTGGTCGTAATGGTGTTCCCCCATTGGTTGAAGGTACCAAATTTTTGGTGTATCGCAAGGGATGTCGCTGCCCATGTTTAAAGTGTAGACCTTGTAGATCTCTCCCACTGGTAGTTTCCTGCTGGTGGTCTGGGAACCAGTGTTGTATTTATCTTTATTGCATGGCTGTATGTCTCACCAGCCTAGCTGGGGTGGGTAATAAGTAGACGTTTGTTGAGTGGACCTCCCACCAACATATGCCCAGTCTAAACATGTTACCCGTAACTGCTGTAACATAGCCTAGGTATATACATGTGTATATTTACTGTAACATATATATATATATATATATATATATATATATATATATATATATATATTTACATTAATACATAGACATATCTGCATATGTATTCATACATGTATATTCATATCTTGCTGTTTTATATATACATATATATATATATATATATATATATATATATATATACATATGTGTATGTATATGTATAATATATATATATATATATATATATATATATATATATATATATATATATATATATATATATATATATATATATGATTATATATATATGTACATCAGTGTGTCAATACATTCCCCGCTCATACGCACTTACACATGCGTAATGGTGTTTATAAGCTTCATCAGCATACTAGTGCCTTATTCATTATAATGTCGTCACACTCCAGTTATCTTTTAATCGGTATGTAGCACATTATACAGCAGACAGATGTTGCTATATGTTCATGTAGGGATTACCGATGGTAAATGGAATGTGATAGTGTGATTTGACCTGGTCCTCTTCTGCACAGCCTATTATTCCATGCACTTTCGATGTTTGTATGGGCACATTCCTATTATTTATGTCAACAAATGGAATGAACGTGTTACAGAATTTGTACTTCAACATATATTGTTGTCTGCATGTGAGTATGCATTTATACCTATTAAGACCTAGCTGACCTCCATAGGGTGGTCCATTAGAACTGGCCCATCCAACCCTGGCACGCCTGGATCCATAATTGCATACCTATAGTTCTCCACTTGCCACTACTCTACAGTACTCATCCTTACTGTGGATGCAGGTGGATGCAGGTGGGATATGAAAACACCCCTACACACTGCCCACTCTCCCCGTGTCAGGACACATGTCATACATTGTGTCATTCCATGTGGGAGGATGGCATAATGGTTAAGGTGTTTACCTGGCAAACACAAGGTGCAGGGTTTGATTCTCACGTGGGGTAATTGGCTAGGCTTAAAATGGCCCACAAGGGGCAATTAGCCTAGTACTAACCTATGAACCTGTTACCAGGCTTGCACAACCTACTGTTCCGTGTACAGCTACATCCTGATCTTAACTGTGTTACACCCATCAACTGAAGGCACCATATTTTTGGTGTCCCGCAAGTGACGTCGCTATCCATGTTTAAAGTATAGACCTTGTAGACCTCTCCCACTGGTAGTTTCCTGCAGGTGGTCTGGGAGCCAGTGTTGTATTTACCTTTATTGCATGTCTTGTATGTCTCACCGGCCTAGCTGGGGGGGGGGGGGTGGTAATTAGACATTTGTTGAGTGGACCTCCCACCAACATATGCCCGGTCTAAACATGTCACCTGTAACTGCTGTAACATAACCTAGGTATATACATGTGTATTTCACTGTAATATATATATATATATATATATATATATATATATATATATATATATTTACATTAATATATACAGATATATCTGCATATGTATTCATACATGTATATTCATATCTTGCTGATATATATATATATATATATATATATATATATATATATATATATATATATATATTAAATATATGAGTTTGTATATATATATATATATATATATATATATATATATATATATATATATATATACATCAGTATGTCAATACATTCCCCGCTCATACACACTTACACATGCTTAATGATGTTTATAAGCTTCACCAGCATACTAATGCCTTATTCATTATAACACCAACACACTCCAGTCATCTTGTAATTGGTATGTTGCACATTATACAGCAGACAGATGTCGCTATATGTTCATGTATGGATTATCAATGGTAATTGGAATGTGATAGTGTGATTCGACCCGTCCCTCTTCTGCACAGCCTATTATTCCATGTACTGTCGATGTTTGTATGGACACATTCCTATTATTTCTGTCAACAAATGGAATGCATGTGTTGCAGAATTTGTAGAAGTTGATGGCCCATGACACAGTCAACAGAACCCATTGCGTACACTACATATCTCTGGGAACAATATGGTTGTGAGGTCTACACTAACATTTCACATCAACCACATGATGTACGTCGCGCACATAGGTACTCACAAATACTTATCTTTCATGACATGGTAGGTAGACGTGGGTGATACCCGTTCATCTATGGGCCATCCTGGCAAGGACGTCTTGGACCACAAATGGGCAGATATTGGGCAAATGCTCTGACCATTGGTAGGGTCGCCACCTTTTCATATGACCTGAATGGGACATTTCCGTAGCACACATCGGAGTTTACAGGTCAACACATACCCATGGTCATTACAAAGGCTAGTACTTTAGTTTCATGCCTACATATAAGCTTTTATTGTTGTGGCAGTGTAGTTGCTTATTCTGTTTCATTTACTTGCTTGTTATGTTTCTTGTAACATATAGGTATTTTATATACCGACATATGTACTGTATGGGACTATTTCATAATATATGGGACATAATTATGTCCTACTATCACAGGACATTTCACATTTATTATGAATTTGGTATGGACACACCTGCCTACAATGTGGGACAGGTGGTAACCCCATACCATTGGGCTAGGCTTGGCAATTAGCGGCACGCTAACATGATGCGTTTCGCTTCCACTCGGTATAACTAATGACACTACAATGGAATACAGGCATGGGGTTTTAAATATCTTTGTTTGAGGGATGGGGACTCAATATTCAGCTACGTGCCTTTGTGTTTACTTCTTATTGTGGTATTTGCAAGTTGTCTTGTATGCTTTGCATACATTTCAGTATCCACGGACACTGACAGGAGTGATTACTATTGGGGGCAGGCTGTACTAGTCAGCATTTTAGGTTGCACATATGCAGCCGACATGATCATGCCTCTGTGCAGTGCTTGGACATGCCCCCTGCACTCATACACATTTCCTATGCACGTGGCCTTTACGGCAGCACACCTTCATTAATATGCATGTGGTGCTGCTGCGCTATCTCTACGCCACAGGCTGCTGCAAGGCTAACACCGTCCTTTGGCTGAGCTTCATGAATCCTGGGGACCATGTAGGCATTTTTGAATTCTCCCGATAAACTTATCACTAAATATATATTTAATAATTTACATTTTTGCTAATTGTACATTTTTTTCATTTTCATTTGTACCTATTCTAGGTTGAGATTGGAAATGGTCCACTGGGATCCAGTGCTGAACTCCGGCTACTTATTTAATAAATAAATACATTAATTAATTAATTAATTAATTAATTAGTAAATAAACAAATAAATAAACATTTGATTTATTTTTACTCCCTGAGGCAGTTAACCAAGCTCTCTCTAACTGCTCCTACAGTACCTGCACCTTGATAAAGCACTTTTATTATAGAAAGTACCCCACCAGCCTAGAACCCACATCCCTCGGAGTCTTTTGTAAGTTTTTTTTATCTATTACTTCTAGCATGTCGAGGGATCAGTTGCTAGTGTCCTCTCCTGCTCAACTGGTGAACCTGGGAATATTGAGGCAATGTTACAATTGCCTCATGCACACAGACAATCCTCTCCTTCTCCCACAAAACACAAATACATGCGAGAGATGCAACTATACGGCCAAACTAGAGGCTGAGCTCTCTCAACATAGGACTGGCAAGACCAGACAGGATGAGAAGGTAACCACACACACTACATACCCAGTCACAAATAATACCATCACAACTTCAAATCATACACATAATCACACAAAGACATACTCGGAGGCTCTGATCAAAAATCTACCAAAACAGCAGAGGCCACCAAAGCAGACACCCAAACAACTACCACCTCAGAACCAAATACATGCAACACATAGACCACACAGTCAGAGTGTCAAACAGTCACAGCCCTTAAGGCCAAACACAATGCCAGACACACTCTTCATTGGTGACTCCATAGTCAGACACACTGACGTTCCGCTCACCAGACTGAGTAAGGAGAAGGTCACAGTAAGCTGCCTGTCGGGCGCTAGAATCCACCACATAATGCAAGCACTCAGGTCTCTCAACAGCAGGTACAAGTACGACTCAGTCATTGTCCATGCTGGTGTCAACGACCTGAGACGCACTCCTGGACTACATGAAAAGAGACATTGAGGAGCTCTCTGATTATGTAGCCCAAGCAGGTATGACCCTGACCTTGAGCAGTATCCTACCTTCACCTAGAATGATGCACAATACAGTGATAAGATGTTCACCTTTAATAATTGGCTTAAATTCTGGTGTCATTCAAAGGGGATCCAATGTCTGTCTGCCTGGGATGACATGCTTGACAAGCCACGCTGCTTCGCAAGGGACGGCTTGCACCTGTCACCCCTGGGCTTCGGATATTGGCAAAGGCTCTTGCCACCCCCATAGTGCCTTTTTAGGCAAGGCTCAAATTCTAAACCTACCACCCTAGAACACAAAAAGGAAAAACTAAGGGTAATGCTTCTCAATGCCAGAAGTCTCAATCTCAAGGTGCACGCACTCGAGGCCCTTCTCAGTATGGAGAACATCGATGTCTGTGCTGTGACAGAAACCTGGTTCAAGGCTCCTGAGAGCACCCCAGCACTATCAGGTTTCACCTCATATCATGCGTTCTGGCCCCAAAATCTGGACAACACCAAAAAGGAGGGTGTCCATATTCATAAAGGACACCCACACCTCAAGGTTGGTGGCAACGCACGATGCATCAGAGACCATCCAGGTGCAATTAACCATAGGCAAGACTGCTCTGCAATTTGTAGCATGTTACAGGCCACCCTCTCAAACTCAGGAACCTCACATGGCCTTCCTGAAAACACTGGAGGGGATAAATGTATCTCCAAACACCATCATACTAGGTGACTTCAACTACCCTAATATAGACTGGGAACACTACTCAAGCCCAAACTCCCTAGCCCAAAGGTTCCTGGAGTTCATAAACTCAAATGCCATGGAACAATTAGTCACCATCCCCACAAGAGGAGAAAACATACTTGATCTCATCATCACAAACATGGGATCACAATGTTCAACACCGAAGTATACCCCTCACTGGTGAGATCAGATCATAAACTAATCTCGCTGGAGGTCCTCATCCCGCCCCCACCTGAAATAAAAAAGACCACAGTGAAAAACTTCTCAAAAGCCGACTTCACACTTCTAAAAACTAGTGTGGTCTCCTTTAAGGCCCCTGAGCCAGTGGTAAACATTACTCAAACCACTGAATCACTTACAAATGCCTTCTACCAGCACCTACAGGACTGCATGGATCAGGCAATCCCAAACAAAACTAAGACTCTTTGTACCAAGGGCAAGCGTCCAGTCTGGTGGACCCCAGCCATAAACAAGCTCTACAACAAAAGGAGGAAGCTACTACAAGATAGAGCAAAATCCTTGAAAGGTAAGACACCTTTGATCATTATAAGTAAAAAACTAAGAGCTCTCATAAAATCATCCAAGGCTAATTTTGAGAGAAAATCGCCAAGGACACAAAAGACAATCATAAGGCCTTCTTTAGCTATGTTAGAAACCTAGGAGGAAACTCCCAGATATGCTCAGAATTAGTCCTAAATGATGTGAAGATTACTGAACCTACACACATTGCCAACATACTGGCTGACAGGTTCAGTGCAAACTCCCCCCCCCCCAAAAGGAGAGATATCTATACCAGAGGATTGTAGCCCCCCAAACATCTCCAACGCCCAGGTGAGAACTGCTCTCTCCCAGGCAAAAAACACAGCATCCATGGGACCGGATGGTGTCCCCGGCTGTGTGCTCCACGAACTTAATGAGGAATTAAACCTGCATTTAGGACAGCTGTTTAATCTTAGCATCACCTCAGGATACGTACCCAAGGAGTGGCGCACGGCGACTGTGGTCCCACTTCACAAGGGAGGTGCCTCCACCGACCCTGGAAATTACCGTCCCATTAGCTTGACAAGCCTTATCTGCAAAGCCATGGAGAGGATCATAATGGAACTCATAAATAAAGACATAGGGAACTTGCAGACTTTGGATCCAACCCAGTTTGGCTTTGTCAAAGGCAGATCATGCCTTTTAAACTTGGTTGACTTTTTTGAAACAGTCACCAAGGCCATTGATGAGGGAAAGGCAGTCCATACAGCCTACCTCAACCTGGCAAAGGCCTTCGACACAATGCCCCACTCAGGTATCATCGAAAAACTCATCAGCTTGAATGTAAACCCATACATCACAAGATGGTTTGCAAACTGGCTAAGTGACAGAACCCACAGGGTCAGAGTTGCTGGAGCCATGTCAGACTCAAAGCCTGTCACAAGTGGTGTCCCACAGGGCTCAGTCCTGGATCCACTCTTGTTCGGCATCTACTTTTCTGAAGTACAAGCAAACACAGGAGGGTTATGGCTGACAAAGTTTGCAGATGACTGCAAACTGGGTGCCATAGTTGAAAACACTTCTGACACAGATATCCTTCAGAAGGGCCTCACAGAAATGGATAACTGGTGCCAGAGCCATGGCCTAAAGTTAAATGCCAAGAAATGCATAGTCATACCCTTCGGGAAAAACAAGGTTACCCCTAGCTCCAATATAGGTGGCAATCCACTGAGCACAGAAGAAGTCATCAGGGACCTGGGGACCCAGGTTGACACTAGCCTTTCGTTTGACACTCATGTTGCTAAAGTAGTCAGGAAAACCTTCTACATTGCTCACCTGATCATGAAGGAATTCACATCTAGATCAAGGGAGGTCATCGTCCCCCTGTACTCATCACTCATTAGACCTATGATTGAGTACAATGCCCCATTCGGAATGTATCTGACCCGACACCTGCAGCAGCTGGAAAGGCCCCAAAAGTTCCTCACCAAAAGGATAAAGGGTCTCAAAAATATGTCTTATGCTGCCCGACTGAAAGAACTCCAGCTCTATTCAGTCTCATACCGCTTGCTCAGAGGTGACCTGTGCCTGATATATAAGGCCATGTCAAACCCAGATTTGATGAATATGCTTCACCTCAAAAAATCTAGATCCTCAGAACCACAAGGGCGGGAGACTTAAACCTTGACACGGTTATTAATAGGACATGCTGGAGGGACAGATTCATCACCCAGAGACTCCCTATGCTGTGGAACAAAATCCCGGTACATGTGAGGCAGAGCACCTCGCTGGCCTTGTTCAAGAGGAATCTTGACCAATGGATGGGAGATCGCAGATATACCCCAGGGATTACTTCAGTGTCACTGCTTGACAGAGGCACAGCAAAATAATAGGCATAGTTTTATTCAAACTAAAGGGGTGGCGAAAGCCACATATCTATGGGCTAGGCTTATAAATGCCCTTGGGCAGATAGCCTAGTATGAACCTATGAACCTATGAACCTATGAGAATACTCCTCTGTCTCTGGATGTCATCTTCGGCAGCTGACTTAACCTACATGGCTGCTAGCTGACCCCCACAAACTAATAGACAACAGTTCAGCAGGCGATACGGAGAAATCAGGAATCCCTGATACACAGCATCCATGCTGCTGATAGGGATTTTTAACTGTTGGGACCAGCATTTACATTGTGCATGTCTCATGGCAGTTAAAGAGTAGGCATGCAATGGAATGAGGCCATGCTTGTAGTGAGGATGCTTCACTAAATGCATGCCTGTGATTCATCCTCTCAAACTGTCCTTTGTCCATTGCAGGTAGATAACACTTGCCACTTCAGTGATCCTCACTGTGACATATTAATAGAATTTTATTTACTGTTTTATTTATTTATTTGTTCATTTCTTTGTTGTATACAAAAAATGACAAAATTATGGCTAACAATAACCTTAATAGAAGACAGTTATCCCAATATGACCAAAATATGGTGCAATCACTTAAGACAATCTAAATACAACATGATTATTTATTCATATTAAGTGGTTTAATGCAGATTACAAAACAAAACATGGCACTCAATATGCAGGTTAATAACATGGTTTAGCCGTTTCCTTCTATACACCATGGAACTTCATCAGAACAATGGCTACATAACTTCCCATCATTTATATAGCACACCAATCAATTAAAACAATAATAAAAGAATATTACTCTAAAAGATGTACACATAAAAAAGCACACCCCCGGATTCATGAAGCTCGGCGCAAGTCCGGCATAAGGCTTGCGCCGGCCATGTGGCATAGATGTGGAGTAGTCGCTCCATATGCATATTAATGAAGGCATGCAGCCACCACAGCCACGTCCATAGGAAACATGTGCTAGTGCAAGGGGCGCATTGAAGTTGCGCAGGGAGGCGTGTCAATGTCGGCTTTCGAGGAGCAACCTAAAATGCTGAATATTATATTCCACCAGCAATAGTAATCGTACCAATCAGTGTCTGTGGAGACTGAAACACATGCAAAGCAGAGTCCCTGCGAACAGAAAATGAAGACTCAAACACAAATGCACACTAGGGAATAACGGGTCCCTACCCATGAACAAATGACAGGAAAACCATGTGCCTGTAGTCCAATGTAGTGTTGATAGCTATACCATGTGGAAGTGAAACATATCAGATGTTAGCGCACCACCAGTAGGTACGCCCAGTCCAATGGAGAGGGTCACCAGCCAACCCATAATTTGAGGGAGGGAACATAGCTGTGCAGATGTGTCCATAACAAAATACACGAGGAGAAATGTAGATATAGGTAGTGACCATATGTCTGAATCATATCCCACAAGCCATGTAATAGTCACATACAAAAGGTATGTCTGTATTTCACATACCAAATATGATAGGAAATAGCATACACATGTAAACGAAACAGAAGGAGCATATAAACAAGCCATAACAACACGGACACATGTAGGCTGAAAGGAACAGTATGATCCATACCGTCGACCAAGATTACCACCTGTCCCACTTTGCGAGCGACAGTCCCTCTGTGGGCAGATGTGTCCTGACACAAACATGTAAAACTGGCAAATGCCCAGAGAATATAGGACAAAATTCCTCCATAGATGTCATGCAATAGTTGCATTAAACACATTTCACTGGACGTATAATACATAAATGTCATAACAAACAGAATAAGATACCAAAATGCTTACAAGAATAAGCTTAGATATAGGCAAGAATTGTAAGTTCTATCTGCTGAACTGACCGTGGGTATGTGTCAGCCTGTAAAATATGCTGTGTTCACCACAACTGTCACAGTAGGGTTGCCACCCTTACAAATGGCCAAAGTGGAACATGTTTAGTACAGACATCAGACTGTACAGGCCAACACATACCCACGGCCAGTACAAAGGAAAGAACATAACTGTTTTGCCTACAGAAAAACGTATTCCTGTAGCATTTTAGTTGCTTATTCTGTTTCTCATAACAGTCAGGTATTTCAGATACAGAATTAACTATTTAATGCAATTATCACATAAAATATAAGAAATATGTTTGTCATAAAATCTCAGGACGTTTGCAATGTTGACAATTACATGTCAGGACACAACTGCCCAAAGAGGGACTGTCCCTCGCAAAGTGGGACAAGTGGTAACCCTATGTCACACTGTGGCCAATTGAAAAGGTGGAAACACAACCGTTGACTGTGGGGAGGCAATGTCCACAACAGTCGGACATGTGTAAGGAATAGCTTGGACATAGGAAAAGGTGCCATCCTACCAATGAGTAGAACAGGCTGGCAAAATCTGGAAGGCAGCTGTATAATCCGAATGTGTATGTGACACAGTCGAATGGGTAGTACCCAGATACACCAACCAAGTAACGAAAGTGAAGTAAGGGTGTGTACCTATCTGCATGAGGTATAGCATGTGGAAAGCAAACATGGCAGGGTAGCCCACACAACCATAAAGGTACCTGACACATGTAGGGTAGTCAATGTGTAACTCTGGCCGTGTCATGGGCCAACAACCAAAGTAGTACTCTATGGGGTGTGAGTAATTCGCGTGTGAGGGGTGTGTGTTTAATGGTAAATTCCTCAAAGGCGATACTTGTGTCGTATGCAGAAAAGGTGAACTGGAGGTGTATGAGGGGGCAGCGGGTGAAGTGGAAAGAAACACAACCTCATGTAGAAACAGCTGCAAGACATGCAGACAGGCCATAGTGTAGAACACAATCTCGCAAACATATGAATATGGAAATATGCGAGACAAATGTATAGATACGGCACCGTCACATACCTACAGATGGGTCCTGATGGAACTGGCCATAACAAACGCAACACACCTGGATGCATAATAGCTTACCCAGCATACCCTCCACAACACACAACCTGCCACCATACCAGAACGTCCACCAAATCCAGCCGTACTTGGTCCACTGGTTTGTTGCAGAAACAGCTACACACAGTGACCCCTATGCATATGTTGTAGGTATTGTCACCCTAGGCAATGTCAGGATTGCAAACCATGTATCCCCTGCAGGTAAAACCCCCTGCACGTTTTCGTGAAGCCACAAAAATCTTCGTTATCTAACTTGTTTTGGTCTTGACCAATTTTTGGGATATCCCTCATGGGATGACCAACTTGTGCAAATAGTGGAATGGGTATGATGACATGATGTCCAATCCAGTAGATATCTGGACACGTCAGAACATGCAGTGGAGGTCCATGACACTGTCCAGCCCTAAGTGGGCATGTATAACCTACCACCCAGGATAAAATACCTTCCCTTGATGCATGTGTCCAGACACGAATAGGAGGGGAATATAATGCACACATTTGCAAAGTTGAAAATGGCATGAGGGCGAGGAAGACACTACGTAAACAGGTCAACCCTGATCAAGTGTGAGGGACACTGACTGTGTGCAGTCGTGACTGACCATACCTGTCAACCTGTGTGAGCAAGATATCTGGACAGAGCCATGAATATAAGTGAGACAAAGGTCCAAAATCGGGGACAATCTGTAAACATATCTCTCAGAAACATAGAATTTGATAGAATAACAGTTTGCTCATTGGCATTAATGTCTGGAGTATGAAGTCTGAAACCCAACTGTCTGTCAGCATGTTCCGACTGCAGTCTTTAATGCTAGGCTACTGCTGTGCCAGAACACAACAGCATATTACAGAGGTCCGTGCCATACCACTCAACTGTCCGGATATTCGCAGAATGACTAGGGTCACCACCTGTCCCACTTTGCGAGTAACAATCCCTCTGTAGGCAGTTGTGTCCTGTGAAAAAAATCAAGGCATAGCAAATGTCCTGAGAGTTTATTTCCTAATTTACTTTAATAGTCGCATAAAACGGTTATTTTATATATGAATCCTCAATATGTTATGTGAAATAGCATAAGCAATTCAAATGTTACTAGAATAAGCTATTATATGTACAAAAAAGGTTAAAGTTCAGTACTATGCACGGCTGTAGGTATGTTATGTCCTGGAAAATCTGACATCTCTACAGAACATGTCCCACTTTGGGCAGTCGAAAAGGTGGCAACCCTAAGAATGACCACAGGTTCGCCCCATAGTGTTGGTGTGTGCCTCCGTATGCACCAATGTGGTAAATAGCTGAGGATTGATGTCACTAAATAATGAGAAATATCCTGAGTATAAGACTCCACAACCTGCAGAAAAGTCATGCTAATGCAAAACCTAGCATTCTATCAACGTTCTAAGCTTGTAAGAGCAATTGTTAAAATGTGTCCCTAATTGTCCACCCATCATGTAGGTTTTGCACAGGTTTGGTGCTCTAAGAATTTGAG
Source organism: Protopterus annectens (assembly GCF_019279795.1). Taxonomy (NCBI): domain Eukaryota; kingdom Metazoa; phylum Chordata; order Ceratodontiformes; family Protopteridae; genus Protopterus; species Protopterus annectens. The sequence continues at coordinate 1,062,692,499 of NC_056731.1, read as the reverse complement.
AGGTATGGTCCATACATATTTACAGGAACAGCCCTTCACACTTGTGTAATGTACAACTGCATACCTGTAGTCACTTCATGTCCAAAAATAATAATCCTCGTATGACTGTATACATGTAATAGTCAAATGTGAATGGGAACACCCTTCACCGTGGAGTATGGACTGTAACAACCCCACCCATAATGTGTAATGCCAACAGAATAAGCTGCTGACAGGTGCCCAAACACCTGTGTCTATAAACACAGGTAAAACTTAAAAATAGGGAGATAATCCCTGTCCAGATGCTTCGTCTGTCATTTGACCTCGGCCAGGGAAGTTCCATTCACCAGGTGGACAAGCCTAAACTCAGATGACTACATGAACACCCTGACAATCAAAGACCTGTATGTGGCTGGACTATATGCCTTGGTGTTCTGCATATCCTCAGAGTGATTAACAATGCAGCCGGAGTCCACAGCAGTAGGCAATAGGGAATGTGTAATATGTAGTACCGCCTTTTTCCCAGCAGGAGAATGGATGCCTGTGTCGTAGGTGAAGGTGAGGCATATGTTGATGTAGCTAAGTACTATGGGTATGCATATCAAAGAGGGAGAACACCAATAGAATAGTGGTTCCGGTATCTGGCCAATGTGAATGCAGTCCCGGTTGACCTACGACCACTGCACATATAACTTGGAAGTGCAATGAAAGTGTTCGTGCAGTACACACATTTAAATATGTAAAGGTGAACGTGTGTTTCGCAGTAGTCCGTAAACTGGAATACAGATATGTAACTGTTACCATCAGAATTATGAAAGTTCATGGAAGCACATTTATCTATGAAACATATGTAACCCACAATAAGGATATGCAAGTGTGCCTGCGCGTGTGTAATCTGCTCACAGAATAGAAAATGAATGGTGTTTTCCCCACGTTCTATGTACATGGCTCATACCTGTTAAACCTGTAAAGTACGAAAGCAGACAAAGCCATGACAACAACTGGTACAAATAGGGACAATCCCCAGATATTGCCCTAACAAACATAGAAAGTGGATAGAATAACAGGTGTGTCACTAGCATGGATTCTCTGAAGGGTATGAAGTCGTAACCTGAAATGTTTGTCATTATTTACCAACATCAGTCTTTAATGATATGCCACTAACTTGCCAGATACACAAGGTTATGAAAAATGGACCACAAATAGGGACAATCCCCAGATATTGCCTAACAAACATAGAAAGTGGATAGAATAACAGGTGTGTCACTAGCATGGATTGTCTGAAGGGTATGAAGTCGTAACCTGAAATGTTTATCATTATTTACCAACGTCAGTCTTTAATGATATGCCATTAACTTGCCAGATAGACACAAGGTTATGAAAAACGGACCACAAATAGGGGCAATCCCCAGATATTGCCTAACAAACATAGAAAGTGGATAGAATAACAGGTGTATCACTAGCATGGATTCTCTGAAGGGTATGAAGTCGTAACCTGAAATGTTTGTCATTATTTACCAATGTCAGTCTTTAATGATATGCCAATAACTTGCCAGATAGACACAAGGTTATGAAAAATGGAGCAAAGATAAGAGGCAAACAGCTGTACATGCAACAGAAATCTGTACAGTTGAAAGGTATGATATGGAGATATATATACACATATATCCATAGACATAATCCAAAGCAAATTACGAGACGAGGAATGTACAGACATATTTATATATGTACAGATATATATATCTATACACGCATGATACATGAATAGATATATATACAACAAACATATGTCCCTGTACATATAACACATGTACATAAATAGGTCACGGTATAGCTAACATGGATAGACAGACAGACATGCATGAAAGGAGAATACACCGATGGTTTCCAAACCATTTCCCAGAAAGTACCAGTGTGACAGGGCCTGCAAGTTCTACACATTAAACATGAATATAGGTGTCCTTTGCAGGACCCCAAAAATTGATCCGTACGAAGTGCGAACCGTCAATGATGCTAAAGATGTCACAGCTGCAACTACGATATAGCTGTACATGCAACAGTAGCAGGTGCAAGGGTAATAACACATGGGTATGATGTACGAGCTGATATCCGCAGAGTGGGGAGTGATCGGAAGTGTCCTCACACTTTATTATCGCTCACATTAAACATGTCTAATGGGTACTGTGAAGGTGTGTCAGGTATAGGAATCATGGGTATGCAGAATTGGGCCAAGGTGTTGGTTGGCACAGATCTATTAGGTACGCCCCATGGGAGTGATCAATATACCTATGTGGGTATAGCACACGCTTATATTCACCAAAAAGGTGCAACCCATCCACTGGATATTGTGTAAACCATTGGGGGAAGACGTAGGGACCTATATCAGTGTCATGTAGGCGATTATCATGGATGGACACTCATACGACCAAGATGGTAACCATACCTGCCAGAATGTCAGAATAAGACAGCTGGACAAAGGCATAGTACACGACAGACAAATAGGGACTATATTAAATATACCTCAGACAAAGTCAGACCATTGATAGAATAATTGCGTAGTCGGGAATATGAATGTTATGAGAGTTAGTAATTATGAAATAGAAATGTCAGTCATGATTACCTAACCGAACAGTCCGTCATGGCTTGCCAGCAATCTATCAGAAAGACACATTATCATGACAAATGTAACAGAATCATAGGTCAAACCCCAGGGCGTATACCCATAATGTGTACAGGTGAGAGGTATGAAGGTAACTTGTCCTAATGAAATGTACAGAACTAGTAATACTAGGTGGACAGGTGAGAAGAAAGACGTCAGGACAAATGACAAAACATGTACAAGTCATAAGCATGTTTGTCCAAAAATGTGAATTACAACGTATGGCCTGTGAAAGTCAATGTGGAAGGTTAATAGACTCAAATGACATGTGTCTGTCAGGGTGTCATGCAGTGTCACCGATACAGTGTACAGTCCCCCATACTCATACGTGAGCTCTGCCACTGACGGAAAGCGCAAATACCGGCGTACACATAGGGTACATGATGGAATAAGTAGTGTGGATAAGCACCTGTTGGCCTGTGTGAGGAATATAACCCAGTGGGTGGGTGTGTCCTGCAATAAGAATGTAATGGTAACTGGCCTGTGATGGCGCCATGTATTGTGTGTATTGGCGTAACTGTACGAATGTGCAGATGTATGCCTCATATGTGTGGTGTGTTCCTCTCACAATCTGTACCTGTGTGCCAAATACCTGAGAACTGACGTCATTAAGTAATGATAAACATATGTGTTTAAGACCCCAAATCCCTTAGAAAGGTCATACTAATGCAAAACCTATAATACTGTCAACTATCTACATTTGTAAGAGTAATATGTAGAATCTGCCCCTATCTGTCCCCCCATCGTTAGGCTTTGTACAGATGTTTTGCACTAGGAGGTATGATCAGAAACAAATACATGTCTGAGGAAACAGCATTATCAACCGCAAGATAACACAGAAGGTATGAAAAGTGCTGCAGTAGGAAGTTCATCCACAGGTATGTGCTGACATGTCAAATGACACAGCAGTCTACAGGAAGTACCTATAGGGTGTCACCTTTACCAGTGATGACAGTGGGACATACCCACAGCCATGCATACACCACAAATAGACATAGCACACAGCAAAGGCTAGGCCATGATACATGAAGCCTCCGGCGTGTATGAGTTGAGTGAGAGTACAGCAAGGAAAGATGACTGCCAGGCTATTCAGCAAACACCCGCAGGGGCGTGCAAGACCGCCCGTAACACGAACATTGCACGGACAATGCTGGGATTTGCAACATACCTCATTTGTATGTGTAAGCTATGCAAATGATGTAATTCTATTGTTGCCACCTTTCCAAAGGGCCAAAGTGGGACATTTGTGCTACAAACATCATATTTTGCAGGGCAAAACATACCCACGGCCAGTACAAAGGACAGAACTTCAGTTGTTTGCCTGAATAAAAGTTTATTCTTGTAGCATTTTTGTTCCTTATTCTGTTTCGTATAACATTTAGGTGTTTCAGATGCAGAATAACTGTTTTATGCAACTATTACATACAATATAGGAAATAATTTTGTCCTAAAATCTGAGGACATTTGCCATTTTCTCACAATATTTTGCAGGACACAACTGCCCAAAGAGGGACTGTCCCTCACAAAGTGGGACAGGTGGTAACCCTACGTAATTACGCGATACATGAAACAGTAAGCTGCCCGTGCAAGAGCAGAGTTGTGTGCAGAAATGTACCCGGATGTTATGCGACTAACATTTTGCACGTTGCTAAACGGAGCAATGACAGCTGCAAGTACAGTATGAATACAGTCAAAGAAGCATGCCAATGTCCAAGTCCAAGGCCAGTGGCGGTTTTGTCCATTTGATATCAATGAACTAGTAGTTGTCCTCCCCCGATCCCTGGTGTGGAAGCATAGCGCAGCGCCACGAGAACGCGTTGCACTTCAAAACAAGACATATGGATAATATACATACAAAATGTAGGTTTAGTTAGATGTTAGTATGCCATGCAGATGAATGGCAAGCTGAAGATGACATGGCTACTGCGTACTGGTACCTATGTGTGGAAGCACTCTGTCAGAGATATAACAAAGCATTTGTAGGCAATGTGAGGCAAGTGAGGCTGAGGAAAGTGAATCACAACATGTCATGCCATATGGGCCAAGCCACTACAGTGTACTGTAGGTTAAGGGGACTATTAGAGTAGAAGATAGGTGACAACAGGAGTGTGTATGTACAAAACACTGTAACCTCACCTGAGCAGTGTCACATGTGTGCTGTCAGTACTCATTTGAAGAGGCGTGTCATGAGCCATCCTAGGGAACGTCAGGAGACTGACGGCGTACGCCATGGATACCACCGATGTGACCTGCAAACCTGCCCACAGTGTGTCTGTGCCCATGCGTGCCAGTAAGCCCGAGTAAGCATGTGTGCTCATGTGTTAGCCCATGTGCGCATGTGGAGGAACGTGTAATCTAGTGTACGAATGGTGAAGCCCATGTAATGTCGTGTATGCATTTATAAGCAGGTATACATGTGTACTACACACATCACACATGTACTGCACACACAGACATACATGCTGCCAATACTACACACATCAGTGAAATGGCACATGGATGGAGACTACATCATCAGAGGTAACAGTGCTGTAAACTATGCTTCAGTGATGGTCATAGCTGCAATGCATCATGCCTGCTGAAGTACACCTGGAAGTAACACACTGTGTGTTAACAGCATGCTAACATCAATGCAGTGGAATAAAGCCACTGTGTGCAGCAGCACCAGGTTAGTCAGATCCTGCATCAATGTTACACATCACAGGTGGTGGCACAGGTGACATCATATGCACAGGGTGTGGTGTTAACAAGTCCAGAGCTGTCATAGAGCCATCCAATGTACATGTAGGTGTGTGTGTGTGTGAGGGACAATGGTTATTGCATGGCCCAATGGTGGTGCAATGGGTGTGTGTATGTGATAGTCGTAGCTGTTTGTGGTATGTTTGTGTGTCTGCATATACACAGGTACAGCATGTGTCAGCCATATACAGGAGGTTGTGGGACAGTCACAGACCGTACCTGCCAGGCTGTAGAGATCCCCATTACTGGCCATGGACACCTCTCCATGCATCCAACACAACCCAGTCCTGCACCTGTCAATGTCTGCACATACAGTCCTGGGATCTGTACCACAACCTGTGGATAAACGTGCGTCTGTAATGTTAACCTGGGGTGCATAGAATTGACAGTTACTACAGATGGATATGAGCCATACTCACACTCCAGTGTAATAACCACTGCTGACTGTTGCCGAGATCTGCATATGACCAGTCAAAGGTGCTGCATTAACATTGTTTCCAATGCCTGTGTAATACCCAGCACCACAATAACCGGTCACTACACAGGTATAACCCACGATCGCTACAGCACACAGTATGTGCACTATCACAGAGCCATAGCAGATGTACATACATCCAAGGTGCTCACGTACAGACAATGCAGCACAGTCAAGAGTGATAATCCCAACATACATATCTATATACAATATACAATATATATATATATATATATATATATATATATATATATATATATATATATATATATATATATATGTATATATATATATATATATCTATATATATATATATATACGTTACCGACCCCCGGAAGATCGAGACGGAACGACCGAACAGGTAGGTTATCGAAAAGGCGATATTCCAACAGCTGAAAGACCGACAATGGCAGAGTGTGAGCACGATCCGGTAAGTGTGCGAAAGTGAAAGATTTAGGATTGGGGAGCGGACAGGTAAGTGTACGATAGTGAGGGATTTTAGGTTAAGGTGTGGGAAAGGTGAGTGTGTGGTAGTGTTGGGCTTAGGGTTCCGGTAAGGTAAGTGTGTGATAGTGATGTAGTGTAGTGTAGGGAAGGGTTAAGTGTGTTAGGGTTAGTATGCGGGTGGAGTGAGCGTGTGATAGTGACGGGCTTAATGTTTTAGGGTGGGTTAAGTGAGTTAGGGTTAGGGTGCATGTAGGGTAAGTGTGACGGTGTTGAGGTTTAAGGGTGGGTTAAGTGAGTTAGGGTTAGGGTGCAGGTAGGGTAAGTCTGCGTTAGTGACGGTGTTGAGGTTTAGGGGTGGGTTAAGTGAGTTAGGGTTAGGGTGCGGGTTGGGTAAGTGCGGTAGTGTCGGACGTTAGGGTTAGCGTTTAGGTTAAGGTTAGTGGATATGTTATTGTGTGCAATGTGTAGTTGACGTTTTTTGTGTCGGTGTAGTGGTGTTCGGTTTTTTGAGTTGTTGGTGTTTGTCGGTATTGTGTGTTTTCAGTTGTTTGGGGTCGGTAACTTGTGTGTCGGTGAATCGGAAGTTCGGTGATAGAAAGTAGACCCAGATATATATATATATATATATATATATATATATATATATATATATATATACACATATATATGTAGATAGATACATACACACACACACACACACACACACACACACACACACACACACACACACACACACACACGTGGCAGGGTTGGGAGCAGAACATAAACGTAAGCACTGTACCACATGACAGCATTACGCAGTTACAAAATGTGCTACCGTGATCAGTGGATCACATGATTCACACAGGCACACGTCTAGCCTGCAGACAGCAGCATCAAAGGCAAAGACACCGCACGGATGTTATGGAGAGTAAATACTGTCAAAGCAATGTACTGTTGTCATGCAGCTGGAAACACACACACACACACACACACACACACACACACACACACACACACACACACACACACACACACACTTGGCAGGGCTGGGAGTCAAACATACACCTAACTACCCTAACACACTACAGCATGACACATGTACAGAACACGCTACCGACATTACTAAGCACAGCAGTCCTAGAGGCAGACATCTAGGTGCGTGTCATCATCCGCAAAGGCAAAAACGTGAGTAGGAAACTGCTGTGGTGTGCGGCGTCTAAAATCAAGACTGAGTCCCATGCGCGCAAACACACACACACACACACACACACACACACACACACACACACACACACACTTGGCAGGGCTGGGAGTCAAACATACACCTAACTACCCTAACACACTACAGCATGACGCATTTACAGAACGCGCTACCGACATTACTAAGCACAGCAGTCCCAGAGGCAGACATCTAGGTGCGTGTCATCATCCGCAAAGGCAAAGACGTCAGAAGCAAACTGCTGTGGTGTGCAGTGTCTAAAAGCAAGACTGAGTCCCCAGGCGGATGGGAGCATGCACGCAAACACACACACACACACACACACACACACACACACACACACACACACACACACACACACACTTGGGAGGGCTGGGAGTCAAACATACACCTAACTACCCTGACACACTACAGCATGATGCATTTACAGAATGCGCTACCGAGATTACTGAACACAGCAGTCCCAGAGGCATACTTCTAGGTGGGTGACCTCATCCACAAAGGCAAAGACGCCAATAGGGAATGTATGTGGTGTGAGGCATCTAAAAGCATTACTGTGTCCCCAGGCAGCAGGAAACACAAACACACACAGACACACACACACACACACACACACACACACACACACACACACACACACACACACACACACACACACACACACAAACACACATAAACACACACTTGACAGGGCTGGGAGCCGAACATACACCTAACTACCTTATCACACTACAGCATTACACATTTACAGAATGCGCTACCGAGATTACTGAGCACAGCACTCCCAGAGGCATACTTCTAGGTGGGTGACATCATCCGCAAAGGCAAGGACGCCGATAGGGAATGTATAGAGAGTGAGCAGTCTGAAAGCATATTACTGTCCCAAGGCAGACATAGACAAACACACGGCAGTGGTGTGATCGGGGCAACCAAATATCTATGGAGCACTACAACAACACTACATAGATACGGGACGCACCACAGACAGTACACCCTTCAAGACAGCAACCAGTGTGTTCAATGTAGGCATCCATCGTGACATTGAAAATGGACATCTGTTGCCTGGATGACCACCATTGCTATACAGGATGTCAATGGCCATGCCCACATGCTTAGTATCACACGTCTGTTTGGAATGTACTGTGTGTCCATCTACACAATGGCGTACTGGGCATGCCCACACACTTAGCAGTTGCTAAGGGCCGTCTTGCATGCACACGGATTCTAAACATGGAAGGGCCCAGTTTGGAATGTACTGTGTGTCCATCTACACATTGGCATACTGGGCATGCTCACACACTTAGCAGTTGCAAAGGGCCATCTTGCATGCATGCACATGGATTCTAAACACGGAAGGGCGCAGTTTGGAATGTACTATGTGTCCATCTACACAACGGCATACTGGGCATGCTCACACACTTAGCAGTTGCAAAGGGCCGTCTTGCATGCACACGGATTCTAAACACGGAAGGGCACAGTATGGTATTACTGTCCCCACATACATGAAGGCCACTCACATGTATTGACCAGTACACACTCAGGAGCTATCACAGATGTCTCAGGTGCATATCACAGAGGTACACACCACAATCTGCATTGTAGCCCTCCAACATCACTATGTCATTGGACCAGCAAAACACAGCCATACATTTACACAACACCGTGTGACTCATGACCAGTGGACTGTACATAGGTCTACAGCAACTGTGCAGACTGCACACGTACTGACAGGGTTCCATCATGTGTTATGCATTGTAATGATACCAATGTACATAACCAGGTTGGCTCTACACATACCAGGGGCCCTGGGTCTTACACAGCTGTGACAGATGACTGTCGCTGTACACCAACGAACACACATGTTTGGCTATGTCATACATGTAATTGCAGTGGATATGTGCATGGACCACACACACAACACATATGTACATAGCATAGCTTTTGCTGTCCTCCGTGCAGACAAGTGGCTACAGCAATCATACACATGCAAATGGAAGGTGGGTCCATGGCTGTTGAATGCTAACAGTACATGAGGCAGCAATGTTGACCGAGGACACATTCCCTCTGTACTAGTTACCCATGACACCCATCATATCATACAAGAGTCCATGTGTTATGTATGTCAACACACATGTCCACCAATTGCAATGCATACAAACATGGCTACATGACAAGCATGTAGGACCAACACACATGTACAATCTGTAGTGTGCATGCAGCTACCATGCATGTGCAGTAGCTGATGTAAGTAACTCATCTGTGCCTAACTACAACATGCAGTTGCAATACAGCCCCATCATCGACACCTGTATATGGTGACATACTGACAGTATGGTAGGATGTACAGCAGGTATGGATGGATGTGTGTACATAAAGTGGTGATCCACCTGTGTAGATGGATGTTTGCTGGGGATGGCTCACAGGTGTGTCACATGCCATCCTACCATTACATGTGCAAACAGTACGCTATGTTACCGTTACTTGACGGTGGAGACATAAAACCTACACAGCGGTCAGGTGTTACCGACAGTACATCACTTGACACCTGTAACACTTACATCCTCTCGTGTGCATATAGCAGCACAATTGCCGAAAGTAGCGTTGGTACACATAATGTGGCCAATACTGCTGCATGTCTGTCAGACGTATCATCATATAGCAGGTGTATAATTCACAGTACTGCCATGTGTGTTTGCTTGTGTGACCATATATGCCACATATGGTGGGGAATACATCCCAATTGTTACACACCCTTGTACACTGTTGTAGATATCTGCACATACTGCAGTGTGGAAAGCATGACATAGTCAGGTGTGGTGTGTGTATCACACACATCATCTATCCATATGTGTATGACATTTGTGGTCTCCACAGTGTGTGTGTGTATGTAGGTATGTATGGCTATCTGGTGCATTGAGTGAGGGTGTATGCTACCATACAGAACACACAGGATCCCTAACCCACATGGTGATGCAGTCCACTACCCTGTTGATGCCATTGGTCTCAGCCGCACTGGCTACCTGTACATGTTCTTTCTCTGTGTCGCATTGTGTGGGTTCACAGTACTGTGACAGTGATGACCACATAGGCAAGGGTCCTCACCTCAACACTATGGGGTGTTTGTTATAGTGTTGTTGACCCCGTGATTTTGAGCATGTTCCTGTAATGTGACAGGGTATTACTGCTACACAGTGAGGCCTCATGCTATCAAGTGGCCTCTAACATTATCATTGGCAAGACCGCTGTGTACAACCCCTGCACCATGTCAACATACCTGTGATGTGACCTGGTATGGATGTCACATCTCTAGCCACTGTAGCCTATTAAACTGCCCACATGCTTCTGGATCAGTATATGTGTGGACATCTGTGTTATGTTAGACTTTCCAACAGTCAGGCTGAGGCTACGTATAGCATGCTGATATTGCCATATGTGCCTGTAAGTACTCCACAGTTACACATGGGAGACTGCAAACAGTGCTACCTCTAGGCACATGCAAGTAGACCATAAGGAGGGAACCAGGGCATCATTACCAACATGCTGTTACTGTTGTTACCGAGATACATACTGTGACCATATAACAATGCATGCTAAACCTGTACTACATGGTATGTCTGGTGCTTGTCAACAGTACACAACTAATGTAATATACACGTCTCTCACTATTCACACACAACTAATGTAATATACACTTCTCACAATTCTGTTCACTATGTGCATCAGACCATTTGAGCATGTCCCTGCACCAATGGTGTGGATGACTGGGATGCAGCACAGGCTTCATCATATGCACAGGGTGATAATGTTTGCCAGGGGCATAGGCTGCACAAATGGATGACATCTTGTGTGTGGGTAAGGGCCAATGATATGATTGGACATGTCTGTTCAGTATGCATGTGGGTGTTGTGGTGCCCTACAGATGTCTTTGCTGTGTGCGTGTATGTGTGCACACAGTTCTGCCTTTTGTGAGGCCTACACAGGGTATTATTGACAGCTCCAGATTGTACAGACCAGGTTGTACAGCTCACTGTGTCCGGCCACAGCCATGTGACCTGTGCCTGCCAGGGGTTGCATGGGCACTACCAGGCGGTGGTACAGCTTGGCTGTCCGATGACACATGTCCACTGGAGCCGTGTCCCCACTGGGAACATCCAGGGCCATGTCCACGTGGCCTGCTGTGTCCTGGTGTGGACAGCGCAGCACCAGCTGCACTGCTACTGCTACCAGCACGCTCATGTTGACCTGCACTAGGTGGTGTAGCTGGCCTACGTCCACGTGGCCTATGCCTCACTCCTACCAGATGTTCCAGAACAGATAGCTCACGCTCGCGGATTGCCATGCCACGGTCAAGGATTCCGACCATGTCACCCAATCGCCTGAACAGAACATCAGCAATCTGCTGTTGAGCATTTGCCAATGCCTGGATGTTGTCATTTAGGGTATGGATAGCAGCTCTCTGCAGCCTCTGCCCTTCTCTGTTCTGCCATTCAGCACGTGCCTGTGCTGCCATTACAGTCTGGAACATGCGTCTGGTGATACCAGCTGCTGCGCTCTGTCCTGCAGGTGCATGTCTGCCAGAGGTCCTCCTATGAGCAGCACTGTCCACATGCCTGTGTGGCACATCTGCAGTCATTACACTGACACCATGGTATGTAGACACACCTTCTGTAGCCACCACACATTCCTGTTCCACGCTAACAGATGCTGACTGTCCTTCCTCTATGGCCACTGGTGATGTGGTATGTGTTGGCAGCATAACTGTGTGCGGGGAAGAGGGGGACATAGCTGGGATGGCAACCATTGGCACAGATTCAGCCCCTGACAACCCTGCCTGTACCTCATGCATATGTTCATCACTGCTAGTATCTGTGGGGACACTAACATCAGATGGACTGCAGGAGGATAACGCACCTACATCACCTGTGAATGCAAAGAAAGACTGTAAATTACAGTAGATACACACACAGTCACACACACACACACACACACACACACACACACACACACACACACACACACACACACACACACACACACACACACCATGCATGTGATTTGACAGATGGCATGTAGCATGCCTGTGATACAGCAGAGGGCATGCAGCTCAGACATTAATAGTGTTAGTAAGCATACCTCCCTGGGGTGCACACTACAGCAAGCAGGTGTCATATCAGTAGCCATGCAGTTCACACAATCATGGTAGTATGCATGCATCCCCGTGATACACCATGTGGACCAGAACAGGATGACAGTACACATGGCTGATGTGACCTTGACATGTAATCTGCTGATGTGTGCATTAACATGCATACATGTCTGACACAGTGGTGTCCTGACACATGTACAGCATCGTAATGGGCATCACATTGCGGTGTTGTCTGTATGCCCTACAGATAGAATGCATGTTTAGCAAATGTGCATGAGCATGGAAGGGTAGTGTGAGCCATCTACATTGCTATACAGTGTGAAGTACAGACACTGTGCCATTGAATGGCATTATGAGGCATCTATATTGCTGTACAATGCATAATTTGTGCACATTGCATAGCCATAACTGCATGTATACCCATGACAGAACTGTGGATTGTGACCCACGATGCTGAGGTGTATACACACCAAACCATGCTGTGTCAAGTGACAGGTCAGTGGAGGACCTACAGATGACACACTTGCACAACAACTACAGGGTCTTAGCTGCCTGGCAACCATGTCCACACATAGCGGACATGTCAATTCACCATTTCCCATATGACATTGATGTACCACACACACGAGGTGCACAGATAACGGTGATGTCCTACAGCAGCAAGGGAAATGTACAGTATCTGTGGCCTGATGTGGTGTCAATGTCTGTGTAAGCTGTACAGGTGACTACTGTCATGCTAGGACACAGTCGTGATGTTCAACAGATCTTATATGGTAGGCTTTTAGGATGTCCAGTGTACCACATCAGCTGTATAATCAGTCAACTAAGGCTATAATTGGACCATGTGAGGATAATGTGCAACAGGGTGTATACACATCACATCTACTGTGTGGCTACATGTCTCTGCCCATCCCCCATGGCCATGTGTGCACATGTGTTGGCCAAATGTGTGTGATGACCATCTATCTCACATGTCTGTGTTGTCCCATATGACATACACCCATAGATGTCAGATATGTCACCATCCACAGGGCTATGCAGACAATGGGTTGTATGTTTGGTATGTGGGGTATGGGTCATGGGATAGTGTGACAATATTGCAGCCAGAACACTACGTGTCTGGGACATGTTAGATGGCACATCACAATGTGTGCACCCAATGCAGGGGCATATAACACAATGGTGACACCTGTGGGCTGCCCATATCACAGCTCACTGTGTGGTACTGTTTGCATACCACACATGTTGTTCCAATGCATACTACATATGCCTCCATTGTAGAACACCTCTACCATTGTATGCACAGCTGACCACACATGTAGCAATGACAACTACTGTAGTTTCAAGTTGGTGTATCATTTCGTTTGTATATATTGCACATGGGTGGCCTTTGTGAATGATGGGTGATGCGGCCAGTATATCGTGACTGGAACGAACATCAAGTGTGCAACTGTTAACTGGCCACATGGCAAATAGATCTATGCTTTAACATGCCTGATACTGATGCCAGTCTCACCTGCAACGGACTCATGTCTGTGTGGCACACCAGAGGTACCTGTATAGGGGTGACACAGCAGTATGAACATTATCCATGACTGTATGACAGCCACAGGGTGCACTGTGCATGTTAACACATTCACCTGTATAATAGCATATAGTATGCACATGTGTGCATACACAGGGTAGAATACTGTAGTATGCAGCATGTGTGTCCACATACCTTGCATATGTTGTTACTTTACATAATGTAAAGTGACACATGCAACTAAATGAGATATAATAGCCATATGTGCAGTACTGACTTACCAGGCAACTCCAGGCTCATTGGTTGGGAGACACCCACCTCCACGATGGCAGCTAGTGTGTTGATGCTGTTCTGAGGGTGTCCCCAGACTGGCCAGTAGCTCCTCGGTGTGTGTGAGTGGGGGCTGGGTTGGTGGCCAACCATCTGTTCCACCTTGTTCCCTGGTGATTGCAGTGGCATGCTGTTTTGCATGTCGTATCAAGTCCATGTAGTGTCTGCACACCTCCTGGTAGGTGTGGTTATGGCCACCCACATCGTTCACCCTCCTGCGTAGATCCTGCCACAGGTCATCTTGCTGCTGGGCATGCTGTGGCACATGGCTGAACAACACCTCATAGTTCTCATGGAGGTACGGGATGAGGACATCATCCTCCTGGCGGCTGTATGCTGGAAGGCGTGCACGAGGCATTATCTGTAAGACATAATGATGGTGACAGGTCACAGTTTTAGAGATGTACAGAGATACTGCTGCACATACATTTCTATGACATCTAGTACATCTGCACATTTATCTTTGCAAATCATCATGACACTGACACGGCTGACGTGTTTGTGTCACACACATGTAACACCCGTTATGCATTGGATATCATCACCATATATGTGTGTCACCTCATTACAGTGTTCATACTCTTTGTGAATGCTGTCTTGATGTGGGCATGTCTATTTGCCTGCACTTGTGTTCTTACCTATCTGCACATGCCTGAATGTGTCCACGGTAATGCTGTTGAGCTTGATGCTGTGTATATGTCACATATCAACGCAGACACAGCATAATGGACTTGATCAGTGACAATGCACACATACGCATGGACACCTGTACATGCATGTGTTTTGCCATATACATCTACACAGCACTGTACAGCTGTTCAACATCCTGCCATGGATCGCCTGTGTTGCACATGTAATAGACATGGCACAATGGCTAGTCAGACGTAATTTGCAGGGATGGTTATCAACCATAGCATGTACAGGCAAGGTTTCCTAGCTGTAACAGACAGCCATTATGCCACCACGAGGTGCATCAGTGCCACATTTCTGATCAGGACAGTAGATACTACATCTACCATGTGGCCATCACACCATGTATAACTGGGATGACATGTGCAGCTTTGATGGACAGGGTTGCATGGTTTGGCGGGAGTTGTCACATGTATGGCACAGGGATCTGTCCAGCATATGGCGATCCTAGTATTAGTATGGTGGCTGTCCATGACGTATGTCTTACAGATCAGGATATGGACATGTAGCATGTCCATCATCATGGTGTAGCAAATGTCTTTATGCAAGGTAGACAGCATGCTGCATAGTAGAGGTGAAAATTGTGAAGGCTGGTATCGCCCATCCATGCATGGCCATTACCCATTAAAGGTGATATGTGATCCAATATTGGTCACCCCAGTGCTGTATATGCCGCTCCAATGATCACCGTGCTCATGGATGGCACCCTGCCATGACATGGGTACCTCGTATGACTACCCAAGGGGCCTGGAGATGTCACCAAGGCAGGGAGGTGTACTGCACAGCACCATCCCTTACACAGTGTCCATAATGTTGACCACAGCCTAGGTGGTAGTTAATGGGTACAGGGATGTTCACCTAGTGATGACAATGCTGATATCATCCATCAGAATGTGCACATATGTCACACACCTCACCCACACAGCCCATTCTCTATGTTGTTCACAACACTGACGCAGCTATTCCTCAAAGGTCATGGCCATTCACATCCTTACATACACAGATGCCTAACATTTGTCTGTGTGGTATGGGCTACAATGAGGGTGGAGTACAACACATTAACCCTGTTCTACTGTAGCTGGCACTGGTGTGATATGCACATGTCACTCTGGCACCTTTTGTAGTTGTGAATCTGTCAACAGGCCATTGGTAGAACACTCCTGTGACATACAAAGGTATCTGTAATCAAACATCCGTACTGTCTTGTACATCTGTACTGCTAACATCTACAGTGATAATGGTTCATGGACATGCACACCATACTCAGCAGGGTTATAGTGCAGTGCCACCCATTATGACTGTCATCGCCACTTGTGGGTTGATATTATCCAACACCCTATCTGTATTGTATGGTCATGCTAGGCACTTGTTCAGAACTTGTGAGCATGTCATGAGCTATTGATTAATATAGCACTCATTTCACACCATTTCCCACAGGTACACTGGCTGTCCTAAAATTTCCAGCTTGCTTATGGTACAACAGCTGTTGTACACATGTAATGCACATATCCTGTGAGACATGGTTGTATATACAGGCATGTCCAACTATCACAAACCAGTGCTATTGCATGTCTATATGATGGATATGTCTTACATGTGGCAATAGAGCAATTGTCTCATGTACACATTCAATGCTCACCTCCCAACATACGACACTACAGCCTGTGGGGATGTACTTATGTAGCCCTGCTGGGGGTAATGCTGTCACCAACCCTGACTGCACCTGACAGTCATGTGGGGATCTGTAACATTCTCAACACACCCCACTCATCACATAGTCTCACATGATCTCCACCACAGGCCACACATAAAAGGTCAACTTCTGCAGTACCTCTCCATACTCTGTGTAGGCACCAGAGGCAGCCCCAATCACGGAACACAACATCACCAACTTACAGCCCACAGACTCATGTGTGCCCATCACATACAGCCAATAGGATGTTATAACATACACAACACACTAGTCATAGGTGACTCTGTAGGCGGTCAAACTGCAGTTCCACTTCCACAAAGCACGCTACACAAGGCGATAGTCACTTACATCTTGCTGTCGGGTAACTGGTTCTGCAACATAACCTATGAACCCATGCCACACCTCACCAGGTATGATGTGACTGTCATTCTCCATGTTAGTGTGACTGCCCTGTGATGCCACTTCACAGACTACGTGTGCAGGGACATGCAATAGCTCACCAGTCTTGTAGCCCTGAAGGTGTGGGACTAGCCCTGAGGAGCATTATGCATTCATCCGGACCCGATACCACTGTACAACGACTGACTGTGTCACTTCAACAGTTGCCTATGCTTCTGCTGTCATTTCACAGGCATCTGGTATCTGTCCGCTTTAACTGACCTGGTCAAACACAATGCTTTGGCACAGATGACCTGCACCTGTCAGCCCTGGGAGTACAGATCACATGAAAGGCTCTTGCTGCTTCTATACTGCCTGTCTTGCACAATTTCCAATAACAGTCACCGGAAGAATGGGAACTGGCAAGCAAGACATGGGGTCATGTGACACAATGCTTGCATCTTCCTCTGTGACGCACACAGCCAAGGCACACCTTATAATGCACCACTCCAATATCTCTGCAGTGACTGGGACCTGCAACTAGGCTCTGCAGAGCACATCTGCAATGACAGGTTATAGACAGACAATACCTTTCAGGCACATACCTGGACCGGCACACCCACAGCTGAGGTGTTACCATATCCCACTATGTTGTACACACATCCTGGCTAGTTACTTAGCACAATGCATCAGAGGTGCTCCACATGCAACTACATGTGTCCAGAACCACTATACACATTGTAACAAGCTACAGATTCAACAACATACCCCATGGTTACCAGACTTCATTTGTTGGTGTACTGGACAGTAGGGCTCAGACAGCTACTACTGATGTGTGACTGACACTACCCCACACTTAACTGGGATAGCCACTCATGTACCGACACATCCATGAGTCATAACCTCCACTTGGCTGGATCAACCCATACACACCACCTCCAAGACCAACATTAACCTTGACATGAACACTACCAACATGTGACTGGTGTTCCACACCTGGGGTTATCCCCTCATTGGTGGATTCCGAACATATGCTAATCAACCTTGTTAGCCACATCCTGGCACCACACCCTTCACGGCATACACAGTACATGAGTACTACAACACCTACTACAGACGTCTTATGATAGCGGTTGTTAACGTCATGACACCCGTGCAGATGGACAATGCACATACAAATGCTGAAACATACCCCAGTGCACTTCATTAGCACATACATGACTGCATGCATCATGCTATTCCACACAGAACCATGATGGAAAACACCAGATAACAGATGCCACTCTGGTGGTCAAGTTCCATGGACATAATGTACAACAACAGGTGGAGGCTGTTGCACAGTGGTGTACAATACCATGTGTGGGGTAGCTCACTGGTCAGCCTAGGTAGGGCCACGGGATCGCTCATCACATACTCCAAGACTAGCTATGTAAACATTACTGTGACACATTCCGGGGTGTACCACAAGGCATTATGGTGGTATGTCAGTAGTCGGTGGCAACACCCACATCTGCTTTCACATATAACAGTTACTCAGGAACATTACAGACCCAGGTGATGTTGGCAACATGCTGGCGGATGTATTCAATGCTAACATTACACCCTCTCACTCACTACAGGGCCACAATCCATGCAGGAACATTGCGGTGTCCCTGCAGTCACACCTACACAGTACTAACCTGCACTCTACATGTCCTGGGACACTGGCCCCATGTCACCTTCCAAAGTCCCAGGCTGTGATGTCCACAAACCTCTGAATGACATGTCTCCCCACTAGGCCACCATATTCAGTAATAGCCTTGTATCAGACATTGTGGCCCCTGAATGGCACACAGCAACATTTATCACACTCCACACAGGTGGCACCACAATGCACGAGTGGGACTATAGTCCTACACACCTGACTGGACTGTTCTGCACGGCTATGGGGCACATCATCAAGGACGTCATTCACAGAGACATTGTTGGGCTCTGGTCCTTTGATGCCACCCGGGTTGGACTTGTTAGGGCCAGAGCATGGCCCCTACACCTGGTGGACTCCTGTCATACAGTTACCAGGGTAGTTGATGATGGTACAGGAGTCCACACATCCTACATTGTCTTCTCATAGCCTTTCAGCACCATTCTCCATTCTGGTATTGACAACATACACATCCACCTGCACATCGTACCCTATGTCTCAGGATGTTATGCAACGTGGCTCATGGACAGGACACACACAATAAGGTAGCATACCACAGTACCTACTGCATTTCAGTTACATTTGGCATACCACAGTCCTCAGTCATTGGGCCCCTCATGTTCAGTATATGCTTCCCTGAGGTACAGGCTAGCACAGAGGGACTTTCCCTGCCTAGCTTTACAAACCCCTGCATACAAATCACCATGATTGATCCACCAGCTGATACTGACTCCATCCATATGGGTGTCACTGTGACAGATATCTGATATGAATATCATGGCCTCAAGCTGCATGACACAAGGTGCATGAACATCACCTTTGCATTACACCATTCACCCACTGACTATCACAAAGCTGGTAGTCCCCTACATACATGTCACATTGTACATGTTTGTAGTACACACGTATGTCGCAGCCACTCCTGTGGTTATTGTATTGCCACTGTGGTGTGGATATCCTTCTACGTGGCCACACCTATCTGTACTGGGTGTGTAGCTGGTACATAGGCACCCATTGTACCTCTGAACTCAAGACTTCTACACACATTCAAGGGTACACCACCCCATTTAGGTTTTACCTTACACAACAGCTACAGCTTTACATACCACACCATTAACACGCCATGACATTTATTGAGCTCCGACAGTTAAAGTATGCGGCTGAACTACGGACACCATGTCTGTACACATTTGCATACTACATACTCAGAGGTGACCTCTGCTGAACAGACAGGGCCCATGTCCACAACAATATTAATGGATATACTCCATATAAGCGACATAAGCAAAAGCCACTGTGAGCAACATGCTCATGGATATGTGCACACACACAACAATGAGTGGGATGTGCTTGAGGGTTCCATTCCCAAACCAGACACTCACCATGCTTGGGAACATGAGTCCTATGTACATCACGCAGTGATACTCAGTAGCACTGTTCATGTGATACCTCCCTTCGTGGTTGGAAGACACATGTACGCCAGGGATCACTGCAGTGGCTGTACTGTGCAGAGGTGCAGGTAACACATGGCTCTGCTGTTCACAGGACACAACTCTAGAGAGGTGCCACTGGTGTGAACACTGTAGTTGTGCTTACACATAGACTTGCCAGACTGCATAGTACCCCACTATGAACCTGTGAAGCTATTACATGTCTTTTGTGCATGGTTACTTGGTAGCCCTTCCATTTACATTAGCTATCATGCTATTGCAATGTCCCGTACCTACAAGCCATATATATCCTGTTATTGTACATGCCAATAGACGATACCTTTGGTATGCATGATATGTCTGTTATGCTGTGTAGAATATCTGACATATCTACCTACAATACTATACATTACACATATTTCACATAGTATCCCATAATGCAAAGCATACTTGCACAGCGGGACCACCTTAGACATGTCATTGTCGTTATATGCCCATACACATGCCTACTGTGACAGTATATCAACATATACTATCCCCTGCTATGGCACATACTTGTTGGACATACCCTACCACTGACAGCGGGTTGTATGGAATTGTTCTGTTTAAAGCCCTCATGTAGCATCCCTTGTGGTGTCTGTGATGTGTACCTTGTGGCCCACTGCTGGACACACAGTTTCTACATGCATTAGTATGCTCAGCAAAACATCACTGCATAAATACCTTTTCCCACTTTATGCATTGCAGACACTTTTAATTAATGCAAACCAGGCTATAAATACAGTAAATAATTAATAAAAAATATGCTATACATAAACTTACATACCGAGTGTTCTATATACCTTGTTATTGTTACGGACTTTCGTCTCTATCTCTCTCACACTGCTTAAACAGGTATTTTGTATGAGCATACGGTTTGAATGTCTGGCAAGTCATCCTTATATATGTCGATACCTGTAACATGTGGTTTCCTCCTGCCAATTGGTGTTCCTGAGTGACTAATTATTTGCATATCAGCTGTGCAGCTACTCCATTTGCCAATTATGTGGCAAAAGTGGGGTATAATTGAATTCTCCACTTGGGCGTTGCCCATTTGCCCTACCTTCGGGGAGACGGCCTGTATTGTGTTTTGTTATGTGTAATTGCAATTGCTATGCATAGGGACAATTATACTTTGGATTCATGTCCCCCGTGGATTGTGTGTGACAGCTAGAGTATGTGGTTCAACATGTGGGTGTACCTGTTATCCCAACATCTGATAATGGACTTTTGCAAACAAAACCTGTAACATCGCCATTTTTTCCATTATATAACGGCTGCAATTTTGCATGGCGCCTTTAATTGTGTCTCTCACAAGGTATGTTGACGGTTCTGCAGATGTAATTGACTGACTGGATGTTTGTGCTGTTATTACAGTCTGTATTGCTATAGTTTCTAGTGTGGCGGATGTCGGTGGATGTACGTAGCATATACAGGTTTGTGGGGCTTGCATTTCTACATATTCCATATATATGTGTGTGGGCTCCATCCCTAATTAAATAGCTATCAGTTAGTAGACTTATGTTACGGGATTGTACATTGGGACGTTGTTAATTGGTTTCTATATAGAATGCAGGTGAGGTTGATACTTCCATACCTCCGGAATTGCAGTGATATGTAAAGGGATATGTCTAAATGACAGCTATCCCGTGTATTTCTGTCCCAGATATTTGCAGTCATTGCGGTTGTGTTGGTAACAGAACCTCTTTGCCATGGGTTGCCACCTTTTCATATGGCCATTGTTGGACACTTGCGGGACGCACAGCGGTGTTTACAGTCCAACACATAGCCACGGTCAGTACACAGGTTAGCACATACTTTTATCCTCAATACATACCTATTGTGGGACTTTGGCTACTTATCATATTGCATGTAACATTTACGTTTCTTACAAACAGGCATAACTATTTAATGCAACTATTACATTATATATGGGACATATTAATGTCCTACAATCCCGGGCATTTGCCCTTTGTAATGTTTTATGTCAGGACACACCTGCCCAGGGAGGGGCTGTCCCTCCTAATGTGAGACAGGTGGTAACCTTATGCCTAAGGCTAGCTATACCCACACCTACCATAATGATCTACTTCCGAGTTGGCACTAACAGACACATGATGCAGACACACACACGCACATTACAGTCACACGGTGATGCACACGGCACCCTCAACACACACATACACAGACTACGGCACTCACAAACACAGTTGAACACAGTGCCTACGTGGACTGCAACACCGGCAGTGGTAACTAAATGTCCCTTCATATCATCATACTATTACTCGTGGTTGTACTGTTCCGGTACTGTGTTCTTTCGGTCTTTCAGCCTCGTGGTTATGCATGTCGGTATGTTACACATTCCATAGTTGGCGGTATCCTATTTATTTGTACCTCCAAGGTGTTATGAATGTCGTTGACCTTTCTATATATATTTGCAGATATCGCTGAATCCGTATATATCAACATATATCACTCTATCGCCCTTTCTATCTGTATTATATATATGTATATATGTGTACATATATATATATTTATATATATATATATATATATATATAAATATATATATATATATATCTGATAGGGAAAGTGACAGGCAAGCTACACCTTTCATTGTGTACTTGTTGGTGTATACTGTTTCCTGGACTCCGCACATTTGTGTCTGTACCTGTCACATTACACACCTGCCATAGGTTAGGGTTACCAGCTGTCCCACTCTTCGAGGGACAGTCCCTCTTTGGGCAGTTGTGTCCTGCAAAATATTTGTAAACATGGCAAATGTCCTGAGATTTTAGAACATACTTATTTCCTATAGTTTATGTAATAGTTGCATAAAACAGTTATTCTGTATATGAACCACCTATATGTTCTAGAAACAGAATAAGTAAGTAAATGTTACAAGAATGAGCTTTTATCTAGGCAAAACAGTGAAGGTCTGAATTTCGTACTGGCCGGGTATATGTGTAGGCCTGCAGACATCTGATGTATGTCCCACATTGGTCATTTGAAGAGGTGGCAACCCTACCATAGGTACATCTTGGCTAGCAATAGTGTTAGGTGATTCTATACATGATTGCGTGTTCTAATCCTGGCAGTGGTCGTTTTACCCTTCAGAGCAGGCGCTATTAGTACAGGGGTAAATAATGCTGGTTTCACCTGTTCTGGACATCATTGACCATGATATGCATGATATTCGGAGAAGCTTAGCCCTGTTTCGCGCATATGCATATAGTCATATTTAAACGTCGCTTACCAGCAGTGGGCAATGCATATTCCCGCTAACGTGTGCTACACATATGATCTGATGACCTGCATCCGACATGCATTACTCATGCCTTCGGGATTACGTTACATCCCTTGCAGGATGTGGGACCGGGAACATGCATGACGGTCACTGCATTTAACACATGGCCATCTGGGATTTGTACACGTGTTATGTCATTTTGTACGTGGAGTATACTACGGCTGTTACTCCATACTGCACTCACATGGGTAACTCAGTTAGTTTACATATTGATGAGTCCAGTTATTGGTATGTCCATGTGAAGTTTACTGGATGTGCTCCAGCATTGGGTATGTATCTCACAGTGAGCCACACATGATACTGTGCTACACCTTCAAATGACCGTAGGTGGAGCATGCTGGGGTGACGAATACCTGTCATGGGTACACCCCATGCTTTGACACAACATCCATGATTATATTTATGTGGAGCCCCTAATTAACGCAGCAGGGACTCCGTGCTGAGTGTGTGCAGAACAGTGCTTACACACATGTGCTCCCACAATTGCCTCTGCTCCACTAAGCGACAGTTGGTTACTCGATGTTGTGGCGACAGCGGACACTGTTTGCCCCATTTGGTGTATGGCCTCTGACAATCGGCCATGTACCTACCGATGTACCTGGGAACCTATACACACAGCACCACCATATGCTG
This sequence comes from Protopterus annectens, assembly GCF_019279795.1. NCBI lineage: Eukaryota > Metazoa > Chordata > Ceratodontiformes > Protopteridae > Protopterus > Protopterus annectens. The sequence continues at coordinate 1,062,668,147 of NC_056731.1, read as the reverse complement.
ATAGGCGCATGTACTGTTCAGGTGTTGACATTCCGTGTTCCAATAGCTGTTGTGTGTACAATGTTTGAGGGCTGCCTATGTAGGATTCACACAGTGGGCCACCTATACATTACAATTTACAGGTGGTCGTGTTTGTGTGCCATCCATTTTACTGTGTGTGCAGGTGCAGTGGTGTGCCAGTCCGTAGCGGCCTACACTGTCAGAGTATGTGCTTATACGTTCCCTCTTTGCCAAGGCATAGGCATATTGGGCATGCCTCCATCTGCCTACTGGGGCTGGTACAGTGTGCTCATAGTCTGAATCCCTCTGTGCCTGTGATGGCCTTGGCAATTGTGGTGGGCTATGAGGGCCTTCACCATTTTGTCCCTGCTGCAGCTGTTTCCTCAGGATCATATTATGTAGCATGGCATATACTATGACAATGTGGGCACACGTGCCTGGAGAGTACTGCAAGGCTCCAGCAGATGTGTCCAAGCACCGGAACCATGATTTTAGCATCCTGAACACACGCTCTATGATGATTCTGGTTTGTGCGTGTGCCTCATTATGGCGTTCTTGCATGGGTGTGTGTGCATTTCTGATGGGAGTCAACATCCATGGCTCCAGTGCATAGCCAGCATCCCCCACAAGGTGGCCATGTGGGATGTCCCCCCTGACAAATACCTGATACAGCTGTGAGGCATGCCAGATATGGGAGTCATGGTAGCTTCATGGGTTGCCAGCACACACATCCATGACAATGCCCTGGGCATTGCACATGACCTGCCAGTTGATGGAGGGGAATCCCTTGCAGTTTATGTAGCACCTACCATGCTCACCGGGTGGTGACTTGATTTGTATGTGCGTGCAGTCTATTGCACCCAGTACCTCTGGGTAGTGTGCCACACGGTGGAAGTGATGCAGATTGCTGGCCAACTCCTCCTGAGTTTGAGGAAAGTATATATGCTCATTGGCATGTGGTAACATGGCATCCAGGAACTGGTGTAGTACCCTGGATGCTGATGCCTGTGAGATCCCCATTATATCTCCAGTTGGCCTTTGAAAGGTACTTGTGGCTAGTATTCGCAAGCTTACACATACCTTCGTGTCCACTGGGATGGGTTCCCCTCTGTTGTTTCTGGTTCTCAGGCGTGGCCGGCACAGCTTCACTATTTGCTGTAAGATGTCCCTGTCCACCCTGTAATGCTCTACTATCTCCAGATCATGTAGCCCCTGGTAGGTTACCCTTGGTCTGAACACTCTTCTCCTCCTACGGGGCCTGCTGTGGTTGTCGGCATCATCCTCCACAACACCGTCAGTCTCTAACACATGCTGATGAATCACAGCTATGGCAGTTCCCAACATGTACATTTTAAAAGTTCCCTGTGTGTTTACACCTATGGTGCAGTGTTTGGGAATACACAGGTGTGTGTAGGGTGCTTTCACACTTTATACTATTGTGCTGTGAACACCGATGATGTCATAGGGTGTGTATGTACGCTCAGAGCTACAGGGTATCTTATGTGTTTTACTACTGGAACTACTATTGTGGTGCCTTTGGTGTTGAATTACATATGGCTGCCGTGGATTACCTCTTGACCTTCTCTTTACATTTCTGCATGTTCCACCTACCATTTTCTGGCATGCATCCAGTAGCCTGCTTTCATTTGTACTTTCCTAGACCTATCTTGCTTAATGTGTGCTATTGCCGGTCTACTGTCAGTTTGCTTTGTTCTGCTATGACAGATCTCCTATCTTTGCAATCCAATGCCTCCCCTCCTTTCTTTGCATTCCATTGCCTCCCCTATCCTGTTTTGCAGGTTTCTGTGAGCATACTTGTCAGCTGCCGTCAATTGGCCGCCGTGAGTTGATTGGTGTTGATTGCTCATTAGTACTCCAATTACCCTACTTCAGCATTTCCTTCTTTTCTTCCACTGACCTTCCTGTTTGTGCTATTGTTCGTGGCGCGTGCATCCACTTACTGGGTTTCGAGCATGTTTTCATCCCCGTACACATATGCTTTTGGGCACCATGTGTGCACTCAGCTAAATGATTCTATACCTTCCTCCCCACCCCTGTCCTGCAGATTTGCTTAGCAATGGTCAGGCCAGATTTGCATAGCTCCAATGTGCTTACTGCTATGGTAGCACACCCCTCTGCTGATGTCATGTATCTCCTTTGAGCTACTCCTCGGTGTTATAGCTCTGCGCCGTATGGTACAACCTTCATCCGGCGGGACATTTGCGATTCAGTATTATCTGCCTCATTTGCATGGCATTGACTACTAATTCATAGTTACTGCGCAGAACACTGTCGCAGACCCTTAGCAACCCTTGCACCTTGGTTGTGGTGTTCCATGCCTACCATTGTGTATTATGGTGTAAACCTGATTTGTATTACATTGCGATTTTATGACATTTTTATATAATTTCTTTATGTTCCAGTTTGCGCACACATGCCCTGCGGTTGTACTGTGCGTTACTGTGGACATGACATTAAATGTTGTTTTTTAGGTGTTGTGCATCTTTTCTTATGCCATTGGCTGTGTATTTCGCTATTGGCATATGTTAACTTTGTAATACATGAGTCTGGTCTGTTTCCATAGCTCTGATGTTCTGTTTGGGAAAATGTAAACTGTGTTTTTTGGTTTACATTTCCGTGGGCTTACGCTACACCTGCACCACTTCACGAATCACTATCTGTCTTCATTTGCATGGTGCGACACTGCACATGGGTTGATTAGCATACCTATGCCAATGGCTGCGCAGTTCTGGTGTACGCCGGTAGTGCACGTGGTATTGGATCGTACCTGAATCGCTCGATGACCATATTTGTCATTATTCCGCCTATGCTACTCCTGCACCTGGAGCAAGCTTCATGAATCCCGGGGACAGTTAATTTCAGCAAATCATTTACATATAAATATTTTAAGCATGGGCATTAATGCACTTCTAGCTTGAAAATATAACAAAACACTTGTTCCCGTAAGTGTCCAGGCTGTTCTTAAAGATATCTAAACTAGTACTTGCTTTAATATAATCTGGTAGTCTATTCCATGCATCAGCTACTCTGGCAGAGAACCAGTTAGTACACTTCTCATTCCTATAGTCTCTTCTGCATAGGTTGTCCAATAATTCTCTAGTACTTTTTGATAACCCCAAACATTCCAAGAGGTAGTTGTCTCCAAATTTTTATTTTATTTATTTTTTATTGTACATTTTTGACTGGGCTAGTCTAACTGGATATATGTCCATTTTCAGAAGAGGCCCGGGGAGAAAAGCTCCAAGCATAGGCAGTGACATAACATACATTACATGCAGTAGTAACATGATTTGCAGTACATTATTTAGATTATACATAAACAACTTATACAGGGTTATACATAAAAAAAACTTATACAGAGTCCTTTAGTAAGGCTTAGGCTAAGATCTAATACAGAAAACAAACATAATATAAAATTAGTTTGTTTTTTGCCTGGTTTACAAATGTACAAACTTATGTTTACATCTAGTGTAGAGGAGGGCTTGCACTTTCAGAGTAAGTAAACTCTTATAGAGTTCTAAGTAAGAAAGCAAATGCCTTATATAGCTGATTTTTAGTATTTCATAATAACTTAAATATTCACATCCATGGATGCCTTTGGTATATTTCAGCTGTACTCCTTCCAGTTTACTCATGCTTGTTTTCTTATAGGCTTTCCATATTGTTATTCCATACTCAAGTTTGGGTCTAATGTAACTAAGAAAATATGACTTCATCATTTTTGATTTCCTAAACGTTATACACCTTTTTATACATTCTATAGTTCTGTAACTATCATTAACCAATTGGTTGATATGATTAGAAAAACTCATAGCTGAATCTACCCATATATCCAGGTCCTAAAATGAGTTTACAGTTTCAATCAGTGTGTGCTGTATTAAATATTCACCTTTCAATTTATGTCTCCCAAATCTCATATGCTTAGTTTTTGATGTATTTATCAGCATATTATTCTTCTGTGTCCAAATGGTCAATTTAGTCAAGTTATTTTGCAGACATGCCTTATCTGTAACACATGAAATCAGTTTACCCAATTTCAGGTCATCTGCATATAGACTGTAGATCACCTCAGATGAAAAGGTTAAGTCTGAAAGATACGGTTTAAACAAGTAAGGGCCTAGGACAGTGCCTTGTGGGACACTCTGACTGTCCCCAAGGATTTCACCTGTCCAGTTACTGTATGATACTTGCCATGCCCTATTTGTAAGCCATGCAGCTATCCATCTTATCAAGAGTACATCAATACCTAGTTGTACTAATTTATTGATCAGTGTTTTGTGTATGGCCCTGTCAAATGCTGAAGTTAAAGCTATATAAATTGTATCACAGCACAATTTTTCATTCATAGCTGTTATTATACTGTTATAGAACATCATGTTATAGGTGAAAATTATTATATTGTTATATAACATCATGTTACAGGTGGTAATAGATCTATTTTCAACATATGTATGCCGATATATGGTTTCAAGTCCCAACCTATCCAGTTCTTACAATAACCTATCCGATATTTCATTCTCCATTATTTTTCCACATGAAAGTGGACTTAATGGTCTATATGACTCTGGGTTTGTCCTACTCACCTTTCACTTAAACACTGGTTTAATAAGCACATGTCTCCAATCTTGAGGACTCTTCCGATATTTATATGACCTAGTGAATAATAGATATAATGGTACCATAAGTTCTTGATGAAGTGTTCTCAGGTCGTTGTTACTAATTCTGTCCCCTCCCTGTGCTTTGTTTGGATCCAGTTTGTGCAGTTCTTTTTCAATATAATCTAATTTGATTGCAGTATCTGGGGTTACCTGGATGTCACTAGGACAAGTTATCACCCCTTTTTTAGAGACAAAGTGTTTTGCAAAAGATTTTGTAAATATTTCTATAATCTGTTGTGTCTGAGAATAAATGTTAGAATCTGCACACAGTTTATTATTTTTTGTGTGTGGTCTGCATTGTTCTGAATATCATTCATCTCTGACTGCATTTAAATTTGATTTGAAGTTCTTTATTTAATGTTTGATCACTTCTATTTTGTATCTTATTCTACTATTACATTTATTTTGTTTCAAGTTTTCTGTTCTGTTGGAGTTTTAAGAGTTCTTGGCTAGGATTGGTTAAAAAATAAGTTACCAAAGAATTTCTTTGCAAACTGTGAATAGCATCACTTAATTAGTGTGTGTGTGTGTGTGTGTGTGTGTGTGTGTGTGTGTGTGTGTGTGTGTGTGGCTGAGAAACAGCATTGTTTTTTTATTTAGAAATGTCTGTATTTCACTGAAGTGTTTGTGTGGTCTGCATTGCTCTGAATATCACTCATCTCTGACTGCATTCTTCCCCCTCCCACCCACCCAGCCCATGTTGCGTTCTTAAATTTGGTGGCTTTTAAGCTGCCCACCCCTACTATAAATCTCATTTCAGACATTTCTTTCAGTCCCATCTCATCAGCTCATTCTACTGAGTAGAGAGAGAGAGATCATTTGGGAAGGCCCACCCCCTTAGTTTCTCAACCTTGAATTATATTGCTTCATTCCTTCTGACTTAACCTAAAAATGCACTTTATTCATCTGTTTTTACTGTATTTGTGTTTCTTCCTACTGTGTTACATTATTTTGCTGTTGCTGCTTTCTCTTAAAAGTACTCAATTACATTGATTACTGCTTGTTAGTAGCCTGATTACATTGTAACTGTTATTCTAAGCCTTTTTGTTTAAGCATTTGGGCTTCAGGCCAGTTGTTTTACATTAAGAAGGTTTGTGGTCTACACTCTTGTGGCAGGAGAGGTAGCTTATATCCTTCTAAGTTGGGAATTGCTGATTGAAGGCTTAGTCCCTGTAATTCTAAAAGTGTCTTAGTTCTGGTTTAAGCACTTGGGCTTCAGGCCACTTATTTTACATTAAGAAGGTTTGTGGTCTACAATCTTGTGGGAGGAGAGTGCATATTCTACCCTTCTGAGCTGGGAATTGCTGGTTGAATGCTTATTGTGTCTGCTTATTTGAACTGTTTCTTTCTGAAATTGGTGCACTTTTTTGCTGTATCATAGACTAAATTCAGACCTGCTGAATCTAGCTCTGTTTGTATAACTTGAGCATTAATCCAGGCCATCTTTTTTCAGAGGGTTCCCCTTCAACCTATTGACAGGAGTGTGCAGTTAGAACCTCTCTGATTAAAGACTGCTGGAACAGGACTCAGTTTTGATCTTTTTTATTGGTTAATTGGTTTATTTGTTTAAATAAGTTTGCTCTTGTTTGCTGCTTTAATATTTAAGTGTGAATCTGTTCTCCTGTGTTAAATCAACCTAAACAGAGTTTTAATATATTTAGCATAGTCTGGTTACAGGTTTTGCTCATCCAGATCTGTTTGTGTGATTCTTGTATTTCTGCTACACCATCTTGTGTTGGCCAGGGCCTGTCTGCACTTGAGCTAAGAGCTAAGGGACAAGGGTTGATTGGTCAATTCCAGTGTTTCTATTTTACTTTTGTTTTTGTGGTATTTAAACTCAGCATTTGCATGAGTTTGTGTTTGTTTGCCTGTTGTGCACTGCTGCTATCCTGTTTTAACCCTTTGCAAGGTATCTCAGTTGCATTTTTCCCTTATCAGCACTCCTGTGTAAATGAGGCCCTCACCTGAAGCTAATGTATTTATTTTATCCAGCTCTACTCACACCTACAGGTACTCTCCTCAGATTGTACTCACTCTGCTATCCCTGACCTCTCTTCCACAGATTCTGATAACCATGGATGGACAATTTCCTATGGATTCTCCTGCTAGTCTGGTTGATATGGCCATCCTGTGACATTGTAGCAACTGCCTTATGTACACAGACAGCCCCACATGGATGCTGTCCCCCTCCCATCAGATGTTTATAAACAGACTCTGCCCATTCCACTATGGCATTCATCTGATCCATTGAATCAACCACACAGTGGAGGCAGTCAGGCACATCAAATTGTGCCACAATTAGAACCCTAAGCATGTCATTGGAGACCCTAGTGGAATGTGCGTGTGCCTCCATGATGGCCCTAATCATATTTTGAGTGGCACATAATGAGACACCAGCATCAGGTGGAGGGTAGACAACAGTAATAATTTAAGCAGCCCTACAGAGCCTCTTGCATATCACCTCACCCACACTTTGGTTAGGGTCAAATTCAGCTGGAACTGAAACCACAGCAACCACACTATCCTGAACAACTGTGGGTCCCATTGAAGGCGAATAGCTGAGGTACCAGGACAGAAGGAATAAAAATGGATATCAACTACTCCTGTGTCTTCCTCTGAATTTGTTGGTGTATTGCAGTTTCTAAGTATTGAAGCTTGTCTTTAATAGTGTTTGTTTTTCCAAAATAAATGTACCCTGGCTTTCGCCACCCAAGAAAATTATTTTCCTGTGCCCCTGTCGAGCAGAGCCACAGAAGTGATCCCTGTGGTGAATTTCTTATTTCCCATCCAATCATCAAGATTTTTCTTGAAGAGTGCTAATGAGGAGCTCTGTTTGACATAGATAAGTAGTCTGTTCCAGAGTATGGGAAGTCTCTGGGACAGGAATCTATCCCTGGAGCATGTTCTGTTTATTGCAGTGACAAGGTTTAGGTTCCTAGAGCATGTAGCTCAGAGGGATTGGGATTTCTTTAAGTGGAACATGACCAACAGCTCTGGGTTTGACATAGCTTTGTATGTTAAGCAGGGATTGCCTCTGAGTAGGTGAAATGCGACAAAGTAAAACTGGAGTTTATTGAGACGGTCTGCGTAGGGCATCTGTTTGAGGCCAGTAATCCTCTTTGTGAGGTATTTCTGTGGCATTTCCAGTTGTTGCAGATGTCTTGTGAGGTACATACCTAAAGGGGCATTGTACTCTATAATGGGTCTAATGAGTGATGAGTAGAGGGGAACAATGACCTCTTTTTTTCTGGATGAGAAACCTTTTGTGATGAGGTGTGCCATGTAGAAGGATTTCCTGAACACTGTGGCAATGTGATTATCAAAGGAGAGATTACTGTCCACCTGTGTCCCAAGGTCTCTTATCACACTTTTGGTGTTAAGTAGACTACCACTTATGTGGTAGTTCATGGGTACAGAGTTTTTACCAAAGGGGATGACAATACACTTTTTGGCATTGAGCTTCAGGCCATGGCTTTGACACCAGGCATCTGTCTCCATGAGGCCCTTTTCTACTATGTCCACATTGTTAGGAGTTTTGATTATGGCTCCTAGTTTGCAGTCATTTGCAAATTTTGTTAGCCAAAGACCTTCTGTGTTAGCCTGTACTTCAGAGAAGTAGATACCAAACAGGAGAGGACCCAGGATTGACCCCTGTGGTACTCCACTTGTCACTGGACTGAAGTTGGATTTGAAGTCTGCTACTTTCACAGTGTGGGTTCTGTCCATGAGCCAGTTGACAATCCATCTTGTGACATAGGGATTTATACCTAGTTTAGTTAGCTTATCCATAATTCCCACATGGGGGATGGTGTTGAAAGCCTTGGTGAGATCTAGATAAGCTATGTGAACCACCTTACTCTCATCTATGGATTTGTTGACTGCTTCAAAGAAGTCAGTCAGGTTTAGGAGACATGATCTGCCTTTTACAAACCTGAACTGGGTAGTGTCCAGAGTTTGGAGATTACCAATGTCTTTGTTTATGAGTTCCATGATGATGTGTTCCATGGGCTTGCAAACCAGGCTCATCAGGCTAATGGGGCAGTAGTTCCCGGGGTCCGTCATGGCTCCCCCTTTGTGGAGTGGGATAACAGTAACAGTGCGCCATTCAGTGGGCACAAAGCCTGAGGTGAGGCTATGATTGAACATGGTACTTAGGTAGGGTGCCAGTTTATTCTGTAGTTCATGTAGAACGCAGCCTGGGATATTGTCAGGTCCCATGGATACTGTGTTCTTGGCTTTGGAGAGTGTTTTTTTTACCTGTGCAGCCGTGATTACAGGAACGTTGCATTCTTCCAGTATAGAGATGGGCCCTCTTGGGGGTGAGAGGGGGGTAAAGTTAGCACTGAACCTATCTGCCAGAATGTTGGCAATATTAGTTGGTTCTGTATATTTAGTGCCATTGTGCTGTAACTCAGAGCAGATCTGAGTGTTGCCATTGAGATTCGTGACATAGCTATATAATGCTTTGTGGTTGTTTTTAGAGTCAGTGGCAATTTTGTTATCGTAACTAGCTTTGGAGGACTTTATGAGGGATCTCAGCTTCTTACTGAGGTTGACCAGGGAGTTCCTCCAGTCATGGGATTTTACTTTTTTTTGCAACAGTTTCTTTCTTCTGTTGTAGAGTTTGTTTATGGCAGCGGACCACCAGATTGGCTTCCTTTTTTTGGAGGCTAGCATCTTGGTTCTATTAGCGATAGCATGATCCATGCTTATGAAAGTGCATTTGTGTAGAATTCAGCAGTTGTATCTCTATTGTCCATCTGCATGCATGTCATGACATTTGCCACTTCTGTCTGAAGAAGTGTGAAGTTGGCTTTGGAGAAGTTTTTTTATGGTGGTTTCCCTAATTTGGGGTGGGGGCGGGATGTGGATGTCTAGGGTGATTAGCTTGTGGTTGGATCTGACCAACGAGGAACTGACTTCTGGTGTGGAACACCAGTTGCCCATGTTGGTAATGACCAGGTCTAGGATACTGCTGCCCCTGGTGGGGGTGTGAATAAGTTGATCCAAGGCATTGGAATTTATGAATTCCAGAAAACGTTGAGCAAAAGAGTTGGTACATGAGTAGTTTTCCCAGTTAATGGTGGGATAGATGAAATCACCCATTATTATGGTGTTGGGTTGTACACTAATACTTTCCAGTGTATCAAGAAATGAGGAGTGAGAATCCTGGGGCATGGTGGGGGTCTGTAGCAAGTTACAATTTGGATTGCAGTCTTGCCCAGAGTTAGTTGCACTTGGATAATCTCGGATGCAGCATGCTGTGCAACTAGCCTGGAGGTGTGGATATTATTAATGAATATGGACACACCTCCACCTTTAATGCTTCGTTCCGGGTTAGGTGGCCAAAAGGTGTGGTATGAATTATAGCCTGGTAATGCATGGGTGCTCTCTGGAGCTTTTAACCAGGTCTTTGTCACTGCACATATGTCAATGTTCTCCATTTTAAGGAATGCCACAAGTGAGTGCATTTTGAGGTTTAGACTTCTAGGATTGAGTAGCATTACCCTCAGATTTTGCTTACTTGTACTTGTTACAGTGGTGAATTTGTCATTTGAACCTTGCCTAAAAAGTCACTATAGGGGTGGCAAGAGCCTTTGCCAGTATCCGGAATCCCAAGGGCGACAGGTGCAGGCCATCTCTGGCAAAGCATCATGGTCTGTCGATCATGTCGTCCCAGGCAGACAAATACTGGATCCCCTTAGAATGACATCAGAAGCTTAGCCAATTGTTGAAGTCAATCATTTTGTCCTTGTACTGTGGTATCATTCTGGATGATGGCAGGATGCTACTCAGGGCTAGGGTCATACCTGCCTGGGCTACAAGATCGGAGAGCTCCTCTATGTCTCTTTTCATGCAGTCCAGGGAGTTATGTCTCAGTTCATTCACACCAACATGGACAATGACAGTGTCATATTTGTACTTGCTGTGGAGTGACCTCAGTGCATGTGTTATGTGGTGGATCCTGGCACCTGGCAGACAGCTGACAGTAACTTTCTCCTTGTTTAGCCTGGTGAGTGGAACATCAGTGTGCCTGACTATAGAGTCACCTATGAGTAGCGTGTTGGGTACGTTGTTATGCCTTATGGGCTGTGGTTAAGTTGCAAACTGAGTTTGTGGACTATGTGTCATTTGGGTTGTGTTCGGGGGTGGAGTTTGCTTGCGTTTCTGTTTTGGAGGTCCCTGATGCTTGGGCAGGTTTTTATTGAGAGCCTCCATGAATGTAGGTGTGTGTTTTGTGTTTCTATGTGTGTGTTTTGGTGGTGTAGGTTTTGAGGGACTATGTGATGAGTGTGGTGTGGTGCAAGTGTTTACCTTCTCCTCTTGACTGTGTAGTCCAGTCTTGGGTGAAGAGAGCTTTGCTTCCAGTTTGGCTATATAAGTGCATCTCTCACAGGTTGTAGTGTTGGATGGTAGGAGGAGAGGGTTGTCTGTGTATGTGAGGCAATTGCTGCATTGCCCCAAGATGCCCAGATTCATCAGATAGACAGGAGAAATCACCGGGAGCTGACCCATAGACATGCCTGGATAGGTGCTTATTTATCGAGTACTAAAATCTGCTTTCCTCTAGACAAGTGAGGAAAGTTGACTGCTGCAGTAATTTGCAGCTTATTTAGTGCTTACAACGAGTTATGAACAAGTGCTGAGTTCAAAGAAACAGATTTGAGTGCTGAAACTAGAAAACTGGCTAGTTCTAAGAAATAAAATTAAGCTTGAAGGCTTCCCTCCAACACAGAAAGGCTTGAGGGCTCAGAAGCCTACAAACAGTCTAGACCACTTACAGGAAATGCAGGAAAGAAGCTTAACATTTTTTTTCTTTCCCAGATGCTCTCTTTGTACACAGTAGGATTGCCTGAAATCAGATTATGATCTCACTGCACTCAGTTGAGTGTGCAAATGAGATGGGCCCAGAAGGAGTATCCAAACACAAATTTACAAGAGGGGCAGGCAGTTTCAAAGCCACCAAGATCAACACCAAAACAAAACCAGAGTGGGTGGGGAACTAACTGAAAAAACAGTCAAAACTTCCAGTTCAGTTAATATTCAATGCAACACAAATAAATCAATTAAAATGCTGTATTATTTGAAAAAAGTGCAGATGAAAGTTACTTCAATTCTCTTATACGTCCAGTTGAATACAACTAGATCATAGCCAGCCAAAGTTCAGGTTTTAAGCAGAAAATATTCCAAAATCTACCACTTAAATAGGCATTAACAGGATATCAATGAAGGATACTACCCTGACTGCAATTACTGTCTATGCAGGATTCTAACAGGCAATAAAATCTAGCAAACACTAACTGAAAAAACAGAGTCAAAACTTACAGTTCAGTTAATATTCAATGCAACACAAATAAATCAATTAAAATACTGAATTATTTGAAAAAAGTGCAGATAAAAGGTACTTAAATTCTCTTATATGTCCAGTTGAATACAACTAGATCTTAGCCGGCCAATGCTCAGGTTTTAATCATCATCATTTAATCATCATCAACAGAGGCTATGGATACTCCAACATCAGGTGGCAGGAGTCCTTCACTTCCACCTTTAGGATCACCTGTGATAATAAGCAAACAACACAGGAATTAAATCACTTCTCCCCTAAATATCAACCAAAATATCTGAACAAAAAGTAACACTGGTCATACAACTGCAGGTGCAGATGCTTGCTGTTGCAACAGTCTCATAATTCTTCACGAGGATAATTATTTTGGTAACAGCTCCCAAGATTTGAAAAACATATACATGTGCAAGGAATAATGCTCCCTCCTGTCAATTCCTTTAAGCTTGTTTAGCGGGACTGGGTGATGTGTTGCCTTTTTTGTAATTTTGTTTCAGTAGTATCTGTTATGCATATTTTACTGCTATTTTAATATAAACAGGTATTTATGTAGATCGATATTCATGGTCTCCTGCACAAATGTGATAGGAGTATTCCTGATTCTTATGAATGAGCATAGCAAAGGTAAGATTCATAGAGGCCATTTATGTTAAAGCAAAAGGCATTAAAAATAATAAGATGCAAATGAGAAATGCTGTATAGCAAAGTATACTAATGAGGCAGTTTTACAATTCATTGTCCAGCATGTTATGCACATCTGTAGTTAAAAGTGACGCTTCACCTTCGATATTGGAGTTGTAGTCTGCAAACATGTCCCTGGCCATCCCTTTAGTAGTTTGTCTAGGTATGACAAGCACATCCTAACCCACAAATGAATTATTTCCCTGAGCAGCCCTTTTCTTAGTTTGCCTTTAGGGTGCACAAGCACTAAAATGATACAACATTAAGTATTTGGCGTCTTTCCAAGGCAGACTTTCCTGGTAAATAAATGTTAACTAAATAAATAAAATAAATATTTTATCCAGCAATTATTTCAACAGTCTGAACATGTATACACAAGTACTTCTCTAACACACAAATGAATTATTTCCCCAAGTGACACCTTCAGGAGTATGTCCAAATATGGACAAGCACCAAAATGAAATAATCACTTAAGCAACTTTTTTAGTAATTGTTCTACTATGAACAAGCACCAAAATAAAACATTCATCCAAGTGACCCCTTCAGTAATATGTCCTATTATGCACAAGCACTGAAATGAAACATTCACCCAGGTAAACCCTTCAGTAAAATGTTTAGGCATGTGCAGACTTCAAAATTAAACATTTACCCAAGTGAATCCTTCAGTAAAATGTCCAGCTATGCACAAGAAACAACCAGTCTCCCCTTGCATCTCTGCATTTGTGTGGAAAACTGCTGTTTACTGGTGTAAATTCAGAGCTATTCATATGCTTAGTACGCAGATGAGCTCATTATGGATTCATATCTCGTATGGATACATGTAAGGGCCCTTAGCTTAGTAACTGTCCCCCGATCATTTATGTATTAAGCATGTTATGCTTTTGAGTGTGGGGGGGGCATATTTACAATAGCTGTGCATGAATCTATTAATTCTGAAAGACTGGAAATTGCATATTAAAGTAGAGCCGCTCTTCAGGGATCACCGCTATATAAACGTGAAGCCCGGGACTATGAGTTCTGCCTATAGTGATTATATTCTGTGTGCTGCAACTTCAAATTTACTTGTTATGCTAATCAATGCTTTGCATTTTTTTTTTATTGCAGGTGTGATTGTAATTGTGTGTGTGTGTGTGTGTGTGTGTGTGTGTGTGTGTGTGTGTGTGTGTAATATGACTCATTGTTAGGTTGAATTAATTTTTTTTTCAATGTGGGAGCTGTCTTTTCTTCATTATATTCACTTTCTGTCACTAATTGCACTGCTTTTTCCCTATTTGTGTTTTGTTTTTATTTCATTTGCACCAGGAATTTTTATATTTATGCATTTATTTGTGTATTTTTTTTGTATATGCATTTTGTTTCTTGCAGTTTATGATGCCATGATCCTGATTAGGTAATGTATTGAAACTTGAGTTTTTAATATTTTTATTACTGTAAGGTTTGATTTGTATCACTGTCTTAATTTCTCTTTGGTTTTGGGCATTCTTTCTTTGTTTATTTGTATTATCAGATTTTCACATTTTCCAATGGGACATTTTTTATGGAAATTGGATAATTTTTATGACAAGCCATGAACAGAAGCAGAGCAAGGGACTACATTTCACTTTTTTCCCCAAATAAAACCTCATCCTTGTAAAGTTTGAGTGGTCTATGCTCACCCAATTAATATGTATCCTCAACACTGTGGTGTGTGTTACAGCCACATGCTAGCACCACAATACAGCACTACATTGTGTGGCATGAGCTTCACAAACATGTGTCTGTGCATATGGAGCTACCAATCTTTTCCTTGATTGGACCTGATTTATTGGCCATGGCTACTTCATTGCCTAAAGCATAAGGAATTCAAATAATTTTTGCAAGAGAGGCTTGATTTTCACCCCCCCCCCCCCACACACACACAGACATGCACACAGACACGCACACACATACACACACACACATACATATATATATATATATATATATATATATATATATATATATATATATATATATATATATATATATATATATATATATATATATATATTATATACATATATATATATATATATATATATATATATATATATATATATATATATATATGCAGACATGAATGAGTGTGTATGTTTGTGTGTTTGTGTCACCTCAACTGCTCCTCTGACAGTCAATTTATGTGATTTATATGTATGTTTAGAGGAGTATTCATACATATTTCCCACATGGAGATAGCTATGTTCAAGTCCTCTATTGTCATTTACCTGCTATATAATGCACACAAATATCTCTCAAAGTTATCAAAAAGATGTCCAAGGCTCACACGTATACCATTTTTGCAACTTCACAGCACGAGTAATAATAATTCCACCGGTATGAAACACTCCTAAAAACTTGTCATACAGGCAAAACAAATGACTTAATTACAGCAAACTTAATTCAGCTTTACTATGGAAGGTAGCAGTTCCACTCCACAAAGATGTCTTCTTCCCTCAAAGATGGTGTGTGCTCCCAGCTAGGCATCAATCCATATGTTACCAGATGGGTAGCTAACTGGCTCACTGATAGAACCCACTCAGTCAAAATAGAGGAAGCCACCTATAGTAGTAGACCCATAACAAGTGGTGTACCCCAAGGATCAGTCTTGGGGCCTCTACTGTTTGAGATATACTTTCCTGAGGAGCAAGCCAAAACCAGTGTTCTCTGGCTGACCAAGTTTGCAGATGACTGGAAGCTGGGTGCTGTCTTAAATTCCCCTAGTGATGTGAACATCCTCCAAGAGGGCTTTACCCAAACTAATGACTGGTGCCAGTAGCATGGCCTCATACTGAATGCCAAGAAATGTATCATTATCCCCTTTGGGGAAAATGGCATCCCCACTAATTATCACATTAATAGCAATGTACTAAGCATGCAAGCAATTGTAAGGGACTTGGGCAGCCAGGTTAATAGCAACCTGAATTTTGGCCACTATGTTGCCTCCGTTGAATGGAAGAATTTCTACATAGCCCACCTCATAAGTAAGGGTATTTCATCCAGGAACAAGGAGGTCATAACATCACTGTACTCCTCTCTTATCAGACCCATTATTGAGTACAATGCCCCTTTCAGCATGTACCTTGCCAAGCACATGCAGCAGTTGGAGAGACCACAGAGGTTCCCGACCAGGAAAATCCAGGGTCTCAAGCACCTGTCCTATATATATAGATAGGCTAAAAGCCCAGTCCCTCTACTCAGTCTCATACAGACTGCTCCAAGGTGACCTGTGTTTGGCAAACAAGGCCATCTTAGACCCAGCCTTGATGGAACTGCTGTATATCCATAAGTCAAAATCCACTCGGGCAACCCGTACTCAAGGCCTAAACCTGGTCTGTGACATTAATAGAACTTGTTGGTGGGATAGATTTGTGTCCCAGAGACTCCCTCATTTGTGGAATAGACTCCCTCCCCATGTTAAGCAGAGTACCTCTCTAGTCCTCTTTAAGAGGAACATGGGTGACTGGATGGGAAACAGAAAGCACATCCATGGGATCCCATCTGTGTCCCTGTTGGACAAGGGGAAACAGGTGCTGACTTTGCGGGAACATGGTTGAAATTCCTGTCTAGGCTTATAATGGCTTCTGGGCCAATAGCCTAGTATCATCCTATGAGTAGAGGTAATCACGCACACAAAGACCACTGATCTCAGGCGAGATATAGAACTGGTTTTATCCTTACATGACTTCTAGTTTTCTGATTGTAAAGTTTTTTTTCTCTTGTCAACAAAACATCCTCTGGTGTACAACATAGGCTCAGTCAGAGCTTTCCTACCTCCTATACTGCACATCTTAGTGTTCCAAACCAACAAAGTAACCACTACATTACATAAAAGTACCTATATACATCCACTAGATCTAGCATCCACAAATAGGGTGCAATTCCAGGACAGCCCATCTGTAGTCAGATGATGTAGGTCCTGGCAGTGCAGTATTTTAAAATGGAATTGCTGTAGTGATAAAACTCACTTTACACATTTGAAATCACTGTCTGCCTGTATGTCTATAGTGCTGTTGAAGGGATACCTGGGCTATAACTAAAATAAAATAATTATATAAATGATAATACTTAAAGATAGATAATAATAATTGAAAAAAACAGAAAATCAATCTGCCAAGTAATACCTTCATGCACTTTTACTTAACCTCTGGCTGATGCAACAATTTGGATATTTCCCCCGTCAAAGACTAGTGCCAGTATCAGTCCTAAGCCAGCTTCATATTCCTTAATTTTCTTTCCAATGCTTCAGTGCATTTATGTGAGCTATTTACTGCATTTTCCAGCTTGCCTTACTTTGCAATTTATTTAATTTATTCTGTCACTTCAAAAGACCATTGGCACTTAGTAAGAAATTTATTCCTGGAGTTACACAAACTCAGGTGCTTCAATGCTTGCCTAACAAACTCTAATATGAACATTTCTATTGTATATCAGGACCTTTACTCAACTTCAGAAAGGGCCTTCATGTCTTAACTATTCACTCAATTAGAAGTTTTCATACAGGTAAGTAGATTTAAGGATCCTGAACCCTGAATTTGTTGCTTTCTTCTTTTGTTTATGGAAGAGTTACACAACCATTTCTATTTTGACTTACTCTAGCAATAATGTCCTGGTCATGTACTTGTGTAGTTTACATTTTATGGTACCATCTGCCTACTTGCTTTGGCTCATTATAAGACTCAATTGTCTCCTTCTCAGGCTCTAGGATTTGCTCTTTTCTCAAAAATATTGGCTATTCTTTTTTTTTCAATAATAAATCTTTATTGTTTTACCACTTATTCATACAACATTAAACAAAAAAGAAAAACAGATAATTCCCAAATAATGGTTCTAACAACAATACTGCAACATATATACACTATTTACATGAATGCTTCCATCAATTAACAAAGAGCAATAGAAAAGAACATATGAAGAAGATTATCAGTAGACCTAATATCTTGTAATAATTAATTTCTGATAACTTTTCCTTTTAAGGTATATATGTCAAGGGGTTAAGCTGGGTTCGGTACATTAAGCCAATACAATATTGAACATTTGTTCCCATATTTTCGGATTATTTATATTTTTGCTATGATCATTGATTAGTAATTTGTGGGCTAATATATGTTTCATCACTAAAATCTTAAAGTTGTCCCATGAAGTTTGAGATGGATTCAACCAATTTGTAGCTATGTAGAGTTTCATTAACAAAAAGATATTTATGAATATGGTCATTTGGGATCTAGACAAATTATTTGGAGTGATATACAAAATCATAAATTCTCAAGAAAGTGTTGAATTTTGGTAACCCATCTTTTGAAGTTGAATTTTTAAAGAATTCCAAAGTTTATATATACATTTGCAGCTCCAGAACATGTGAAGGAGGTCAGCAGTTTGATCTTTACAGTATGGGCATTTAGGAGAGTTTTTAGAGTTAAATTTATGCAAGCTAAGACGTGTATAGTAAGCATTATTAAGTATCATAAGTTGGGTAAATGTTAACTTTTGAAGAGAGATTGATTTTATTGTTAAGTTAATTGCTTTTTCTATTTTACTTTCTTCCATCAATGGTATTTTTTCTTTCCAATAATTTGACAAGAGTACTTGATTTTGATATTTGAAATCTTTTATCAGTTTAGTTGTAGATGTTATAAATTTAGTATCTTGTAAAAGAGTTTGCCATAAATTTGAGCATTTTGTTAAGTCCTCATCATTAACTTTAAAATCTTTAAAGTAACTTATGGAAAGTTCCTTTATCTGTCTCAATATGACTAAGTAAGATTTAGGAAGATTCATTTCCTGTCTTAATTCATGAGTTGAATAATTAAGATATGGGTATATATCAAGTAAAGTTAAATTAATCATAAGTGGAAATTTTTTAAGATCTATTAATTGATTTTCAGGTTGGGATTCCTATGAAAGGGTTGGAAGGTCATCATATGATGAATAAGGTTTAATGATTGAAAAAGATTTTGTATCAACATTATATATATTTTAATGTGTTCCATTATAGCATATGATTTAAACATGTCTTTTCTTAAGAAAGGTAATGATTTGGGATTAATATTCAGACTTACGACATGTTTGTAATTTAAAATTAACCACTTTGGTGACCATTTATTACTAAATGTATCATAATTAGCAATTCTTAAAATTCTGTTAGAATTTATTATTAAATAGTATGTTTCAAAATTGGGTAAATCTAGCCCCCCCTCTATTTTTCGGAATCATCAATTTATCGTATGATATTCTAGTTTTCCTTGGTTCCCATATGAATTTAGCCGATTCCATATGGATTTGTTTAAAGAACTTCTTAGGGATTAGAACTTTAGTAGATCTGAAGATATATAATATTCTGTGTAATACATTCATTTTAATAATTGAAACCTTTGCTAATGGTGGTAATTTCAAATTATTCCATCTCCTTAAGTCAGATAGTATGTGATCCCAAACTAGTTTAACATTATTGATATAAAAGTCTTTGTTATCTGTGGAAAAAGTAATACCTAAATATTGTATCTTTTCTTCAGATTTTACTTGGCCTACCAATGGTAAAAGTGAAAAGGGTTTCAGAGTTTTTAAAGGAAATAGATTGTTTTTGTTAAGGTTTATTTTGTAGTTAGATATTACTGCAAAGTCATCCACAGCTTTTAAAAGTTTTTTGGTATCTGAGATTGGTGTTGTACAGTATATATTAAGATCATCAGCAAAAACAGCCATAGATATTTTAGTACAATAAAGTATTGGGGCATTATGGTATATATTTTAATATGTAAAAATAGAGGTTCTAGATAAACATTGAATAGTAAGGGGGATAAAGGACACCCTTGACAGGTTCCTTTTTTAATTTGTATTCTTTTAGAAAAGTTTTTATTGATGTATAAAGTTGTATAAGGATTATTATATAATATTTGTAACATTAGGATAAAGTCTTGAGGCATGTTAAAATATGGTAAAATATCAAACAGAAATTTTATGTTAACTCTATCAAAAGCCTTTTGTGCATCAATTATAAGTGCATACATATTTAAATTCCTTTGCCTGGCATAAGAAATTAAAGTATGAAGTGTTAAAGTATTGTCACTGGTTTGTCTAGAAGTTAAAAATCCGACGTGTTCATTAGATACTATTAAATCCATTATCTTCTTCAATCTATCAGCTAAAATAGAAGACAGGATTTTCATATCTATATTTAAAAGTGAAATAGGCCTATAATTATCTGGGTTTTGAAGATCAGAATTTTCTTTAGGTATAAGAATTGTTTTTGATGCATTAAAGTGAGGGTCATTAATTTTATTGTTAATTATATAATTAAATATATGTGAGAGTATTTTAGCAAAAGTATCGCAAAAAGTTTTATAAAACTCTGCTGTCAGACCATCAGGGCCCGGCGCTTTATGGGATTTCAATTTTTTGATTGTATGTATTATTTCTTCAGTGGAAATTGGTTTAATTAAATCTACCTGAGAGTTATCATCTATTTTCGGAAAAAAAATTTTTGCAAAAAATCATTATTAGTCCTATTTATAAGTGATTCATTTTGATCACCATAAATTTGAGAATATATCAGTTCAAAGGTATTTATAATATCTTCAGATTTTGTATATATTTTATTCTTGAAATGTATTTCTGGAATCTGAGAGGGTGTTTTTGATTCGTTAATAATTCGAGCTAATGCCCTTGATGGCATTTGAATATGGTTAGCATATCTTGCTAGCATTTTATGTTCATGAAACGTCAACCTGTTATTTTGGATCAAAAAAAGATCTTTTTGACATTTTAATAATTCTGTTTCTGTTTGTCTGTTATAATTCTGGATTAAATCCTGATCTAGTGTCTTAATTTTAGCCTCTAACATTTGTACATCTCTAATTTGTATTTTTTTATAGTACGAGGCTTTTTGAAGAAAAATCCCTCTTACTTGTGCTTTAGTTGTTGCCCATTCAATATCAGGTGTATGTTGCTGTTTAGCTAAATTAACTAGTAGGAGATTGAGAATATCTTGAATTTCCTGGATTATTTCTTCTTTATTTAACAAGTTTGGATTTAGAGACCAATTGTAACCCCTGTGTGGTAAACTATTTCTAATGTCTTTAGCAAAACTTAATGTAATTTTAGAATGATCTGATAAATAACGAGCTTGTATAGATACTAAGGGATCTAGATTAATCAGTGTTTCTGAAATCAGAAAAAAATCTATTCTAGACCACATTTCATGACAAGTTGAATAGAATGTGAAATTGTTTGTGTTAAGCTGATTGTTTACATTTTTAAAAGGATCATACAGTTTAAAGTCATCTTTAAGTTTGCTTAGTGCTACTACTGCTTGATTATTAAATGACCTTTGTGGACTTGATTTATCCAATTTAGGATTCTGATAAACATTCCAGTCCCCTCCTATAACTATATAGTAGTTGTTATATTGATTTAAAACAGGATAAAGTGATGCTATGAAAGACTGTTGATTATTACATGGTGCATATATATTAAGAAGTAAGATGGGTTTATCATAAAGGGTAGAGGAGAGAATCGCATAGCACCACCTTCCTTCTTTATCTATTTTAGAATCTGGAATTTTTTCTTGATATTGATTTTTAATAACTATCACAACCCCCGCACTATTAGTTTTGCCTTCCAAGGCTATAACCTCTCTAATCCATTTTTTTTCTTAATATCTGCCCATTGATCATTGGTCAAATGAGTTTCTTGAAGTAATATAAAACATGCCTTAGCTTGCAGAAATAAATGAAGAAATAGTTTCCTCTTTTTCAAGTTCTGGAGCCCTTTAGTATTCCATGAATCTGTTTCCCACATTTCAAAAACTTTATTTTGCGTAAGTGTTCTTTAAATCGGAGAAAACATAATAAATTCAGATAATTTATTTATTTATTTATTTATTTAAATTTGTTGACCGGGAGTGTCCGACTGGACGTAGGTCCATTTTCAGCGGAGGCCCGTGGAGAAAAGCTCCACAGTTAAAATAAACAGACAGTATATACATTGGATTACATAGTGAATAACAATTTACATAGCAATTACTTACAACATATTTACAGATGAAGAACATAGTACATCAGTAGACAACTAGAATCTTTATCTGTGAAGTGCATACCAGACATTAACAAATGTTACAAGAAGAAGAAGTTTGTGCTGTATAATAAATACTGGCTTATGAGCATCTGAGCTTGCTATAATCAAGGTAGTTAGTGGAGTGGAAAGAAAGGTAGTGGTTGGATGGGGTGGATGATATTAAAGTGGGAGTTGCAAGGGCATAGCCAGCATGTTTTTAGTTGCGCTTTTAGTAAAGTTTTGAAGTGGGTGCATGATGGTATGGAGGTAATTGTGGGTGGGAGTGAGTTCCATAATTTGGCTATGGTGCAAGAGAATAGTGCTTCACCAGCAGAGTTATTGGCTTTAGTGATCTGCAAGTGATTTTTGCTGCTGGATCCTAGTGGTCTGATGGTGTGATAGGGTTGGAGTAGATTCTGGAGGGATGGGACATTTAGTGGATGGTTTACTAGTTTGTGGGCGCGTGAGAGTTAATACCACTGAAGGAGGTGAGGGAGTTCAAGTCAGCCCAGTTCAGCAAGTGAGAGACAGTGATGACTATGGTAGGATGCCCCTGTGGTGAATTTGGCGATTTTGTTGTAGCTAGAATATATGTAAACCTCTAATTAAACCTAAAAAATCAAATATGAGACACTATCAAAATTTATAAAATACAGTGATCAACCTGTGTTCAGTCCAAAATGTCTTCTATTAATTGGAGAACAAGTGATAAACATTTTGGTACGTCAGATCTATATAGGGATATAAACATCTATATAGTGAGAATAAATAACCACTTTTCTACCAATCTTAGATTCTTCATTGTTTACATATTTCCAGATTTAAACTGAAACAACTAGTGTCAATAAGTACTAGCAGGGTTCAGCTTTCAACTTTTAGAATCCAAAGCTGTCACAGTTATAAAGTTATATAACATATACCTAGTGTCATATATACCCATTACCATATGTTATAATTATTTAAAATGGTCCTAATAATTAGATAGGTAATCCAGGAATTAGCAACACTACTTAATGCTACTCTAAATGCAATGATATATATATATATATATATATACATTTAGAATCCTACATTCAGTAACCTTTATTCCAGATTTTATATTTATTAAAAGCCATTATAATATTACCTGTACCAAAATAGCTATAAACCTGTGATAAATTTTTAAAAAGGTTGATATAATTTCTTACATTATGTACTTGAACCTAAATAAAGAAAAAGTGTAACATCAATACTTATCAGAAATCTCAGTGTATTAGTAATGTAAGTCATTTCTATTGAGGGACTTAATAAACCAGATTATATATTTGAAAAGTTAAATCATTATAAATTGAATGTGATTATCAACTTGTTTTATAATTTACGTAATAACAGTTTAAAACCTTCCCAATAATAATTCTCGGGCATTAATACAAGATCTGATTACCCTCATATATGCTTCGTGTTTTCAACTGTAACTCTATATACTTGCACAAATTGGGTGTTTTTCATGGTTTGGGTTTACTAAATGTGGTTATATGTGCTTATACTATTAAAAGAAAACTGCAATTACAGTTTATTTGACACTGTTCGGTCCTGGACAGTTTTCTTCGGATTTCCAACCCTGGAAACCAGCCAATGACTTTGTGATGGGGGATCCTTTAAACGAACGGACTTACAGAAGCGCCACATCAAAAAACGCACCCTCTGCAGCAGCAAGAGCATTTCCTGTCTCTTCGTGGGAAAATATACTTCGTGAAGGCTATAAAACATCGGGAATACCTCACGAACTTCCAGAAGCTGAAAAACAAGGTTCTTATCTGATCAACAGGGGGCCTAGTACACTAAAACCTCAAACAAAGGAATACCAAGACCTCGAGTTACAGCAGAAGATGAATCCGACCTCTGATGTCATGCCAGTCACAACGGAGGGCCAGATTAACTTTCTGAAGCAGGCAAACTCTTGAAAACCATCAAAAAGGTAGATTTTGCTTCTTTTTTTGTTGTGACAGAATATCTAGACCCATCAACTGTGAATATTAATGTATTAAGGTACTTCATTTGAAATTTTATTTGTTTTTCAATAAGAAACTTGCAGTAGGAAGATAGTGATTGTCTGGCTTGTCTAATTTGCAGAGGCAAGTCCTGAGCCAAAGAAATTCTGTTGTTTTTCCACATAATGAAACCTCCATTTTTCTTTACAGTTAATAGTATTTTGTTGACATCTTGGTAGTTAAGAATTTTAACATAAACAGGTCTTGGTATATTCAAAGCCTGAGATTCCCTCAGAGCTCTATGGACTCTCTCTATTATTATTTGTTTTGCCGCATCAGAGTCATTGAATAATGTTATAAATATTTGTGTGATAGATGGAATTAAATCATTATACTGTACAGTTTCCGGCATTCCTCTGATGATTATATTATTTCTCCTGGATCTCGCCTCCAGATCAACAATTTTAGCTCGAATAGAGTGAATGTCCAGATCATGTGCATCAGCTTTTTTGGCAAGCAATGTTAGTTTGTCTTAATTCTCAGTTATTCTATCTTCAGTTTTGTCCATTCTTTTGAGAATTTCACCACAGGAAATTCCAAAGGATTGTACTTGATTAGATAGCTCTTTCAAAGCTTCTTGAATAGGTAGCAAAGCAGTTTTAATATCTTCAATGTTCGCCAGTTGGTCTGGTTTATTTTTAATCCCTGGTTTTACATGTTCCTGATGTTTTGTAATTTTCTGTCTTTTCAAGTTTAAATCTTTTTCCGGTGATTGAAGTTCTGAAAGTTTGGTTTTTGTAGTTGTTGTGTCCAAGTTTTTGTCTTCTTTTGACATTATATATCAGTACTGGAACTTAATATAGCTTGATTGTAGATAGGCCAACTGAACTGAACACATGGTTCCTTTGTTTGAGACTTTCTTCAGCGTCAGTTAATCTGTTATAATCCTGTTAGATTCTTTAATTTTCCCGGTTCATTCACCTCTTGAAGGATACTTAAATGGAGTTAAAGTTGTTTTACCAAAAATTGTTGTTAAATAGATCGTAATATAGCTTCAGGGTTAGATTTTCCTCAGGATATATGAAGAGCTGTAGATTAGCAGTGTTCACAGAATGGCAGCCATCTTTGAAAAAAGAAAAATATTGATTATTCTTTATCAGACTCATTACTGATCTGTCTCAGTACCACAACTGTTGGCATTTTATCCAAGTATCCTAACTGTGAAACCTTCCCTGGCTCTTTACTCCTCCTTCCATAGTCACCTACTGGACACTTGACAAATGTAGTAAAGTACACAAAGTAAAAAAAAAAAATATATATATATATATATATATATATATATGTATGGGGTAGCGGTTGGGAAGTATGCATAACAATGGAGGTTAAAGATGGGGAAATTCAGCCGATATTAAATACAATAACTGAGAATGGTAAGAGAGGATCTCTTACATACTGGGACCAACCTAAAGCAAGTTATTTCTGTGAAGATGAAAATCATTTAGTACAAGATTTTAACAAACTAAGGCATGGCCAATGTGGGGAGAGTAGGGTTGCCACCTTTTCACATGCACAAAGTGGGACATTCTTTGGACAAACATCAGATTTTGTAGGGCGAAACATACTTAAGGCCAGTACAAATGACAGAACTTCACTTTTTTGCCTAAATAAAAGCTTATTCTTGTAGCATTTTAGTTGCTTATTCTGTTTCGTATAACATTTACGTGTTTCAGATACAGAATAACTGTTTTATGCAACTATTACATAAAATATAGGAAATATTTTTGTCCAAAAATCTCAGGACATTTGCCATTTTTTCAGTTTTTTTTTTGCAGGACACAACTGCCCAAAGAGGGACTGTCCCTCACAAAGTGGGGCAAGTGGTAACCCTAGGGGAGAGGCGACACAGAGCAAACAAACTGTAAAGCCTTTTGTAGAAAATGTGGACACTTCTGGTTTGACTGTCCAATACTAGAAAAAAGAGCAGATGAAGAGGAAAGCTCATAAGAAAGTAAGACAGAAGAAAACATTACTTCAGAGGATGTTGAAAGAAGAGGTAGCATGGAAAGGGAACACTGTAGAAAGGTTAAACAAAGAAAAGGTATTTAGAGAAGAAATAACTGTTCAAAGCAATGGTATTAATATACAGGATGAGAACCTATTTTTAATTTTAGAAAGCAAAGAAGAAGAAGAAGAATAAATGGAGAGAAAACAGGAATATGGTGAAAATCAATTGGTGGAAGACTTGGGAGAAGCAAAAGAAAAATTAAATCTGGAAGTAAAAGTGCGTACATAAATGGAATATGATGATATATAGGGGGTTAGCAATAAATATAAATAGCATTTGAAACACAATAAAAAGTCTGGTGGTGTTGGAATGGTATAAAAAATAAACAAATATATGATTTTGCTTGCTAGATACCAGATGTAGCAGAACAAAGAAAAAAGTAAAGGAATACAGTCAGTACAAGGGGCCAGCTTGTTTAACTGGCAGAAAATTAGGCATATTCTTGAATATAAAGTCTAATTAAATAAGAAGAAATAATAATTCTAGATGTAGTAATAGCTGTAACAGGAAGGGTACTGATATGATATATGAAAATGAGAAAAAAAATATGTAAGATTAATTGTGATTATGCATAAACTAATATGGAGGTGGAAATAGTTGTCTGAAGAAGTCAATAGGAGATTTTAAGTGTTATCTGATGAAAGAAAAGGGAAAAATAATACAGGATATTAACTTGTTTAGGGAATTAACAAAACACAGAGATGTAATAGTTGGCAAGTGTAAAAAATGGGCATCTAAAAGGGGAATTTTTAAGACTGAAATTGATTATACATGTATACACACACACACACACACACACACACATATATATATATATATATATATATATATATATATATATATATAAGACCTGAAGGAAATTACAGTTGGTAGAATTTTCAGAAAATGGAGCTGTGTGAGATAGAATAGGGCAAGACAGTGATATAGTAAAGGAGAAAAAATGGGATTAAGACATTAACTGCAATGTTTATTAAGGAAGAAGACATGATAAAAGAAAATGAAATATTATGGAAAGATCATATGACAATGAGAACAAAGATTATTCCCCAAGAATGGACACAGTAGTGGGAAATGTATTTTCAGAAGTAAAAAAAATACTTTTAGACAGGATAAAGAACAAAAAAATATAGAAAGAAAGAAGATGAAATATAAAGAAATTATGCAGAATTGTGAGAACGTTATATAACAAGGAAGTGACAGAATAAGGAAAATATGAAAAATGAATGAAAATAATAGACAAAAATTAAAACAATGTTGCATCAACAAAGATTTTTTTTCTGAATGGAAAGAAAGAGGAAAAAAAACAAAAATGAGAGAAGGAAGGTTGTATGTTAGATGAAAAACAGACAAAGTACAAACAAGAAGTATTAAAGAAGTGGTAGAGAATTTTATAGAAAAAATGTATGAAAAAGAGGAAATTGGTGGATAAGCAAAATGGAAAGTGAAATAAAACTTGAAAAAGTAAAGAATGTGTTAGGAAATTATATAACAATAGAAGAAATACACAAGATTGTAAAAGAAGGTAATAATGAATAAGCACGATGATTAGATGGTATTAATTATAAGTATTATAAATAAATGAATAAAGATGAAAGAAAAGTTTTTTTATATATATTAAATGAATGGATGAATGAAGTTATAATGAGTTATAATGGAAGAAGACATGATTAATTGGTAAAATGTTTACGGGAAAAGAATAAGGATGAAATAAAAGATGAAAATTGGAGGCCTTTAACACTAAGAAATACTGACTAAAAATATTTATGAAAATACTACAAAATGAACAGAGAACATATTGGATGACGTAGTTGGAAAAGGGATCTTGATTTCTGTGAATTTGTGTAGAGCTGATATAGCAGAGCTAAAATTCCTGGCTGTGTTGAATTCTATTACCATCTGATATACCAAACTGATAAGTACACCTTTTTTGCAACTTGATTTGCACTGTACTGCATTTATATATTTGCTTTATTGTTTCTGTCCTTTGATGTCTGCGCTGTTTGTTTTTCCCACCCTCCCTCCCTCCGTAGAGTTGTAATCTTAAACTTGGTGGCTTTGGAATCACCCACCCTTGCTGTACATCTGATTTTGCTCAATCATCCCAGTCCAATCTCATTTGAGCACTCAACCTAGTGCAGTAAGATCATTTGGGTAGGAATACCCCCTTCCTTCTTTGATTTTGAACGCTCCTCCCTGTCCTATCTCATTAGCTTAGTGTACTGAGTAGAGAGAGAGAGAGAGAGCATTTGGGAAGGCCAACCCCCTTAGTTCCCAAATCTTGAACTATCTTCTGTTTCCTCCCTCTTCACTTTAAATAAGTAAATAAAATGTTGCACTTTATTCAGCTGCTTTTACTGTAAAGTATGTTCTTCATACTTTATTACCTTATTTTTGCTGTGTGCTCTTAATTGCTCAAGTGCTTTTATTCTGCTGCATTTATTACTGCTTGTTAGTAGCCTGATTAAATTTATCTGTTATTCGAAACATCTTAGCTTTAGTTTTAGCAGTTGTGCTTCAGGCCAGTTACTTTACATTTAAGAAGCTTCTTGTGGTCTACAGTCTTGTGGAAAAACCCTTATCAAAAACCTCTGATTCCAGAACCTGCTACATCATGCATCCAATTAAGTCTCTCCACGACAAGTACAAGTATGACTCGGTTATTGTCCATGTTGGTGTGAAAGACTTCAGACACACCACCCTGGACTATATGAAGAGAGACATGATTGAACTCTCAGAGTATGTGTTCCAGGCAAGTATGACCCAAGCCCTAAGCAGCATCCTACCTTCACCAAGAATGATACCACAATACCAACAAAAAATAATTGACTTCAATAATTGGCTTAGTTTCTAGTGTCATTCCAAGGGGATTCAGTATCTGTCTGCCTGGAATGACATGGTCGACAGGCTTCGATGCTTGCCAGACATAGCCTTCACCTGTCACCACTGGGTTACTGGATCCTGGCCAAGGCTCTTGCCTTTCCCATCATGCCATTTTTAGGCAAATTCCCAAAGACAAACCTTCTTACATAAAAAATCTGTCAAAAAGCAAATTGAAGGTCATGCTGCTTAATGCTACAAGCCTTAATGTGAAAATGAGCTTACTGGAGGTTCTCCTTGGACTGAAAGATGCTGATGACTGTGCAGTCACATTAACTTGGTTCAGAGCTGCAGAGAGTGCCCATGCCTTACCAGGCTATACTTCATTTCACACATTATGACCCCCAAAATGAGGTTGGAACTACTTCAGGTGCAACTGACATTTGGCGAGACACACATCCAACCTATAGCTAACTATAGACCCACCACCATGACTTAGAACACCAACTCCTCTTACCTGTATCTACTTGATTTCATCAAGGTACCTCCTAATACCCTGATCCTTAGTGACTTCAACTACCCCACCATAGACTGCCTGAACTATTCTTGCACTAATGCACTCTCTCAGTGATTCCTTGACTTTATCAATTCTAATGCACTAGACCAGCTCACCTCATCCCCACACAGGGATATAACATTCTGAACTTGATTCTCACCAACAGAGGAGACCGCCGCATCACTCCCATAGTATGTTCTTCCCTGGTGAGAGCTGATCAATGGACTGTCTCACTCGAAGTTTTTATCCCACCCAACCCCCCAGCCATAATCAAGCTAAAAATCTTCTCAAAAACTGACTACAACCTCCTAAGAGAGGATATCTTCAGCTTTACACCACCTCAGAGGATGCAGGCAACTATACTTAACAGTAAGCCAATGCAGTATACCAGCACCTGTACAACTGCATGGACTCATCCATACGCAATAGAACTAAAACCTGCTCCTCAAGGAAACACAAACCTGTTTGTCTGACATCCTGTAGAAACAGGCTTTACAACAAAAGGAAGAAACTGTTGTCCAAGGGAAAAAGGAACAAATTCCAAACTGGAAAAACTCCCTCTTTAGCCTCAATAAGGAAATTAGATCACCAGTGTAAACCTCCAAGGCCAATTAGCCTCCAAAACAAAGGGAGACCATAAAGTCTTCTTCAGTTACATCAGGAACCTTCATGGCAAAGCCCAGGTTTGTTACAAATTAGTACTTAACAGCATCACTTACACTGATCCTGTTGACTTGGCCAACCTTCTAGCAGACAGGTTCAATAGAAACCTCACCCCCTGTCCCCCCAAGGCCCTTTTGCCATTCCTGTTACTTGTCCTGTACCTCACATCTCTGTAGATCAAGTGCTGCAGGCCCTATCCAAGACAACGAACACAGCGTCCATGGGACATGATAGTATCCCAGGATGTATTCTGCACCACATCCAGCAAGAACTGGCTTTGCCATTGAGCACCTTATTTAACCACAGCATAAGCACAGGCTTCATTCCAGCAGAGTGGAAAACTGCCATTGTCATCCCCTTGCACAAAGGTAGTGCCACTACTGACCCCAGAAACTATCACCCCATTAGCTTGACAAGTCTGATCTGTAAAGTCATGGAGTGTATTATTATGGATTCATAGGTTCATAGGTTAGTACTAAGCTAACTGCCCTTGTGAGCCATTTTAAGCCTAGCCAATTATCCCTTGTGAGACTCAAACCCCACACCTTCTGCTTGTAAGGCAAACACCTTAACCATTAGACCACCCTCCCAATCTAGATCTCATAAACAAGGTCATAAGCAATCTCCAAGCACTTAACTCCACCCAGTTCAGATTTGTCAAGGGCAGATATTGCCTGTTGAACCTGGTTGACTTCTTTGAGACATTCACCAAGGCCCTAGATGAGGGAAAGTCAGTGCATACAACTTACTTTGACTTAGCCAAGACCTCCCTCATTTGGGCATCATCAAAAAGCTAACACAACTTGGCATAAATCCCTATCTCATCCGGTGGTTGGCCAAATAGCTCACTGACAAAACCCTCAAAGTCAAAATAGGCACCTTCACCTCCGAAAGTAGACCTGTCAGTAGTGGAGTTTCCCAGGGATCTGTCTTGAGTCCTCTACTGTTTGGCATCAATTTCTCAGAGGTCCAGGCAAAGACAAAAGACCTGTGGCTAACCAAGTTTGCGGATGACTGTAAGTTGGGTGCTGTCATTGACTCTCCAAATGATGTTAACATACTGCAACTCTAACAGCAACTAATGACTGGTGCCAAAGTCATGGCCTCAAGCTAAATGCAAAAAAATGTATCATCACACCATTCGGCAAAAAACATGTCCCCTACCAATTACCACATCAATGGCAACCCCCTAATTACACAACCTGTGGTGAGAGACCTGGCTGCTCAGGTTGATGACAACCGCACATTTGACCATCATGTAGCGTCAGTGTTCATAAAAGCCTTTTACTTGGTTAATCTTATAAGTAAAGGGATTGCATCCAGAAAAAAGAAGGTTATTTCCTCTCTATAATCCTCCCTCATTAGACCAATAATTGAGTATAATGCCCTGTTTGGGATGTATCTCTCCAAACATCTGCATCAACTGGAAAGGCTATTGAAATACCTCACAAAGAGAATCAATGGCCTCCACCACCTGTCCTATGCAGACAGGCTCAAATCACTATCAGTCTACTCTGTATCGTACAGATTGCTCAGGGCTGATCTGTGTCTCTCCTACAAGGCAATTTCAAACCCTGCCCTACTAGAGATGATCCATATCCATAAGTCTAACTCCTCACACAGTACCTGCTCAAAAGGCCTGAATCTAATATGCAATATCAACAAATCCTGCTGGAGAGACAGATTTGCCTCCCAGAGGCTGTTCTGTCTCTTGAATAGACTTCCCATACACGTCAAACAGAGCACCTCACTGACCCTCATGAAGTGCAACCTTGATATGTGGATGGGAAACCACAAATTTGTCCAAGGGGTTCCATCTGTGTCCCTCACTGACAGGGTCAACAGGTGCAGACTGAGGTTTCTTTTTGGGGATAAACTCTTGGCTAGGCTTGTAAGGGCCCCAGGGCCATTAACCTAGTAACCTATGATCCTATGAGTCTATAAAAAAGGAAGAGAGGTGAAAAAAATGTTAATTATAATGAAAAAAATGTAATAGAGATGATACCGGAAGAAAATAACAAAAGTAAGACTGATAACATGTGACATAGCTAAAGCATTTGAGAAAATGAGCCATGAATCAATGTCACTGATTTAAGAAACATTTGTTATAGAAAAAAAATCTATTAATGTAATAATTAAATGGTATAAATATTCATGGATAAAATTACAGATTAAAGTAGTACCACTAAGCTAACTGCACTTGTGGGCTATTGTAAGCCTAGCCAATTAATCCATGTGGGAATCAAACGCTGCACCTTGTGTCTGTAAGGCAAATATCTTAAGATTATTCCAACTTAATGATAACACTATGAAAGGGGAGGAAAATAAGTATTAACAGAAGAGTAGAACAGGGATGCCCAATGAGTATGTGCTTATTTATATTAGTGATAAATGCAGTATTACAGATATGCATCTATGAAAAGAAAAAAGCAAGATGGGAAATGGCAGGAAATTATATTACCAAAATGCCTGCAGTTAAAAGAAATGGGAATTTGGAAAAATAAATAAAATAAATGGAAAATATTTCATAATAGAGGAAATAAAAATTTTAGGAGTGACATTTTTTGAGTACAAAAGTATAATAAGTCAATCCCCCGGATTAACGAATCCTCCGTGTAAGACTTAATAAGTCTTACTCGGAGGCTGCAGTTGAATGGTATGACAACATGCCATGAATATGCATGAGGGCATGCTGACTCAAATGTATGTCCTACACGGACTGTGTAAGAAAGCAGGGGACGTGTCCGACTGCCGAGCAGTCTAAATGTCCACGTCCCTGCAAGTGTTTAAAAAAAAAGGAAATAAACAAGAGCGAGTTTGCTCAAATGTCCCTGCACCCAACACCTCACTGCCTGATATTGTAAACCCCCATCACACATCTAAAACGCATAACCATAAAATCTTTTTTAAATACCTAAAACAGCTGCCCGTATTTGCGCGTGTGTGCGCGGGTGTGCCCATTGCTTAGCTACAGTTAGCAATGCTCACATGGAAGAGCATAAGAAAGAATGTTTATGCAAATCACACCAAATAGCAATAGTGTAATGGTAGAGCATTTGCAAAAAGAAGAGGCATTCACGGTTTGAGTCCCACCACTCCCTTTCGTATTTATTTTTTAAATCAGTATATGGAATAATACCCAACATATATGTTTAAACACAACTAAAAAGCAGTGAAATGGCCAATGTATCAGTGAATAAAATAAATATTTTAAAGGATCCCAATATAAAATTGCCCACAGTTAAGCAGCGCTACACCCAGCGCAATATAGTTGCCCATAGCTAACTCGCGGTTTACCCAGCACAATGTAGTTGCCCATTACTAAATTGCACTTTACCCAGCACAAAATAGTTGCCCAAAGCTAAATAGTGCTTTACCCAGCGCAATCGGTTTGCATGGAGGTGCGCGTCGTGCCAACCAGCACACTGTCGGGCAACGTGGAGCAACGTAGAGCAAAGTTGCTTAAACACAGCCATGCCCCCTAACTTGTCTGGAAAGTAGTAAAATAAAATACAATGATAAGGTTTGAACCCAGGACACTGTGCCCCATAATCAAAGTACTGAACCCCTAAGCCACTACAGCTTAGGATAAACATCCACTGTTAACATATATATAGTAATAAATGTTTGCTTAACCATTGCTAAGCATGTCTGCATTCAGCCGAGAATATTCAAAAATGGCCAATCACAGAAAAGTGCGGGAAATGCGGCATATTTCAGCTGCATAGGCAGGAATACTCACCATAACTGATTGTAGCTCACATCTGCAGTTAGAATGTCTGGTGCTGGAGAGGGTACACGCTTTCGAGTGCAACGCTGGGGCATTGAGGAGTCAAGATATATGGTTTGGCTCCTAGTCCATCAGCATGAGACTCGACTCCTGCAGGGACAGTTCCAAGGAACGGAGTATAAGGCGGTGGCTTGGAACTAGTTGGCTCATGAATTCACCAGTGCCACAGGTGTCCCTTGGACTGGTGAGCAGGTCCATCACCACCATGCATACCTGAAGAGGCGGAAGCAGGACCTTCTAAACCAGTGAATCCAGGAGGCCCGTCAAATGTGGGATGCCCCACTACTAAGTAGGTAGCCATGGAATGCAGTATGTAAGATAAGCTAATATAGTCTAAATAATGGATAGGTATGTCTCAATATCCCTGTATTTATCCCACAGCTGCAGGTGCTCGCAGTATGAATCAGCAAGCCTATGCAGATAGGCTGCTAAGGCTGTGCCACCAGGTAGGTTAGTAAATATTCTGCATGTATTGTTACATGATATATGTGAGTGAGCATGAGAAAAGTGTTTAAGCCGAATAATACAGCAATAAAGTGTCCTGATTAAATCCCCTGCATGTACTGTTATATAACAAACGTCAGTGAGCCAGAAATTGAGTGTAATAATCCACCAATCAAGCTAAAATAATTCTGGAATACTATCCCTGCATGTATTGTCATAACATATAAGTGAGCAGGCCTGAAAAAGAGTGTTGTAACCTATCAAGAAAGGTATAATATGTCCTGAATATGTCTTCCATATGCACTGTAATAACAAGTAAAGGAGAGAGCCTGTAGAAAAGAGTGTTCAATGTAATTAATAAAGGTATACAACTTGGAGTGTGTCTGTGTCACTTACTTTGAAATTTTGTTGTACCCTTGCAATAATAAATGGCACTGTTGTATTAGGTGCTGTCAACCCACAGTTGTGCAGTCTCATAGGAAGTGGATGAAGGAAGTGGCAGTAGCTGTGAAGTATAAAACATTCATTCCCTGAATAAATCATCTGCATGTACTGTTACATATCATAAGTCAGATAGGCAGGAATAGAGTGTAGTAACCCATGAATAAAGCAAAAACATGTCTGGAATACTATCTCTGCATGCACTGTCATAGATAAAACATGAGTGAGCCTGTAAAAGTCTTGTAACCTATCAATAAAGGTATAACGTTTCCTGAATAGTTCTACTGTATGCAGTGTAATGTCAAATGCAGGAGAGAGCCTGTAGAAAAGAGTTTTAATGTAAATAAGAAAGGTATAATACTTGCAGTGTGTATGTGCCAGTTACTCAGAAATGTTGTTGTACCCTTGCAGTGAAGAAATGTTACTCTGTTGTAGTAAGTGCTGACAACCCCCAGTAGTGCAGTCCCATATAAAGTGGATGAAGGAAGTGCCAGTAGCTGTGAAGTATGCAACAGTCCTAAACAGTTGTGAATTGGCTGACATGCATAGGTAAATCTGGCACACAGGTAGCCTGTCAAGGTGTTCCCTAGAAACTTTAGTGTGTTACCTGAAAAGTAGGGTTGTGTAGAAAAGAAGAGAAAAAAGCCATGTGAACACACCCAGATGTGCAGATACATAAACAAGTCAATTTAATACAAGTATGTAGCAGTAACATCTGCATCCTGGACAGTTACTATGTCAGATATAGGCCAGGTATATCATGAAGTAGCAAAACCCATAACGTAATCAAATGCATGTTGCTTAGTGTAAGAATACATGTAGGGGATATACACCTGCAGTCAATAGGAATGTAGTGTACAGTTAAAGTACTAATAAGATGTTAATGGAGGTTTCTTTTTACACCCTACTCCATGTGCATAAACAATGCAATTCCACACCTCAATGGGTATGTGTAATCTCATAACATTTGTTGGGACATATGTCCTATTGTTATAAAAAATCTGCATTTACTTTGATGCATGTCCCCTGTTAAAACAGCACAGTCTTGGTGGCCTGTTGCCAACAATTGTCCCTGCATGCTGTTGGAATGTCCACTGTCGTTCAATACATGCATGTGTTATGCTTGCTGTTCAACTGTTGTAACCCTGGTGTGTTGGGTTAATGGGAATATTACTGCATGCTGTTACAACTAACTTGGAATTCTGTTGTCTATGTTGTAATTAAACACACCTAATCACAGAACATATGGGAATGCCGGTCCCAGCGCACCCACCTGTCCCACCTCAGCTGGCAGTTGCACCAGGCACCAGCAGGTCTGGTGCCCAGCCCGGGCCACCCTCCTCCATAGGTCCTGTGCCACCTTCGGGTGGAAGCACTGCAGGGGATGGGGCTCGCCCCCTGCAAGCGTGGGCAGAGAAAGGCCTCCTGTCACCCTCAGGAGGGTCCGGGTTGTGGTGCGTAGGGAGATCCAGTGTTTAGTCACTGATCCCCTATGCCAGCTCGAGGCGAGAGTGGCACAACTCACAGGTGAGCCTGCCCCTCCTACGCAGCCCCCAGCACAGTGACCCTCGGGTCTGTGAAGGTCCAGTGGTGACTGCCCATAGGTGGGAATTTCAGACCCACTGTTACCATCTGTGGGCTCATGGGCTTGCGATTTCCAAACATCCGTCCCCATCAATTGTGTTTACCCACCCCATGTGTCATACTCCACCTTGTTTGTTTTGTCTGTTTACCTACCCAACCTACCTCCCCAAATATACCTACTTCCTCTACCTCACTTTCCACTCTCCCCTGAAAAAAAAAAAAAAAAAAGGGCAATCTGTACCCAAAAAAAAATTACGCCCCATACATAGCTTCCCATTTCGCACACATGTCCATTGGACAGGTACACTGATAATTCTAATTGGCAGTACACCAAACTATGTTGTCCTCACCCCTCTCTCAGGGGTGGAAGGTTTCAAATTTCACTTCAAATTTTTAACATATGCACAGCTGTTGCTGATAAAGAAATGGGCAGCTATGGACCTTCCCTACACCCGTCCTGCACATCCCGAGCTTGTTTTCCTACTGTCTTTCCCTCTCTGTGCCCCCTTTTTCACCACTTTCCTATCTCCCCATTTTCTTTTCTTTCAAAGAAATTAGCGTGGGGGTTAGTGGGAGTAAGCACTTTTAAGCAGTAGTAAGTGGGATTAAGCGAGTGTGCGCATGTGTGCGCTTAGCTAAGTGTCGAGCAAACCCATGCAAACCTGCTTACTTCTGCTTAAAAGTGCCTTAGTCACTCTATGGCAGGGCCCTTGTTCTGCTGAGCAGCAAAATAAAAAGTTCTGCCAGTCTCGAACCCCAGATGATTGCCAGAATAGACTGCATGAATTACCACTAAGCCACAGCAGATATACAAATAACTTGGTTCTGAAATAAATATATCATGCATTACAATGATGTAATGTAAATGGAAATTAGGAATGGTATAACACAAACCCTTTTCTGTGGGTCTTTACCAGCAGTGGTTGTGGAATTGCATGACATGACGGTGAAAAGAGAACCAGCCATCCTAGCAGGGAATAATGTTACAGTAGCACCTTACAAAGACCACACAGTATCAGACCAGGATAAATACTGGCCACAGGAATACAGTGCAATAACCACATTTGTATGGCAGTTAATTGTGTAAGTGAGAAAAAAGTACATACTCCCATGTATCCTGTGTTAGCATTTGGAGGGGTGCGTACATGTCTACACTGAGATGTGTGTACTGGAAGCAGCAACATGCAAGTATGAGTACAACATGCACATAACTGGCTACAACCCTAGCATCAGATAAGAGACATATACCAACCTTTAGACTGACACAACAGTGTCCAGAGCAAACAAGAATGGGCCCCACCTTTGAAATCTGAAAGGGCTACACCTACCTAACCTAGCATTTTATAGCAGTGGGCTGCAGTCACAGTGAGTAATCCAATCACCAAACAGCAGGCTGCATGCAATTACTGAATGGAGGGCAGCAATTGGTGCAGAGGCTGTCACATGCACAAGTGCAGATACCTAGAAAAGCAGGCTGTACCTGCAGTCCACACATGAAATTATATCATTGCAGGTGTTGTGAGATAGAGAGTGAGAGAGAGAGAGAGACAGACACAGACTGAGACAGAGATAGAAGAGAGGGAGAAACAGAGACCGAAGGTTAAATAGAGGGCAAAAACCCAAAACAAACCAGCAAAAAAAAAATACAAAACCGTAACACATGGAGCAGGGAAATACAAAGGTAAGGTATGTAACTCAAATGTATGTGTTGGCATGTTGTAGATGTTCCTGAAGAGTACTCTACACACTGCAAATCATCCATGTGTAACAGCAGTATGTATCTATCTGTATCTGCACATGTGCATAGGGCAAGGGACATACTGCAACTGTCAGTGAAGGGTGGACAGCTAACTGTCAGTGAATGTTGATATGTGCATATATCCATGTAGGTCATAGTGTGTGGTCTAGAAGACAGCATGCAGTGCACAGAAGTGGCCTTAGGTCAACTGGTGCCCTAGGCAAAAGGGTCCTACGGTGCACCCTACCACACTTCCTGGTGCCCCCATCCTTGTATCCACATAAATAGTGGAAAAGCACCCCTGCTAGAGCGGCACCCTAGGTGGCCGCCCAGTAGGCCTATGCCTAAGGCCAGCTATGGTAGTGTTGATATATGTCATGTGGTGATTAAATGCTGTGGGACAGATTTGTCAGATCTGATGTATTACAGAGAGTGAGGCCTGCTAATGCTACAAGGGCTGAGGACACCCCCATGCATTCTGCTCAACACTGTGCAATGTAATCACATACCTGTACATCCCACAACTGTCGCATAAGTGAGATCCCCACCATGAAAGGTGGACTGTACATGTGCCTATATGTACATCCATGTATACAGCAATGGATGTGCACATGTATGTGTATAGATATGCATATATATATATATATATATATATATATATATATATATATATATATATATATATATATATATATATATATATATATATATATATATATATATATATATATATATATGTACAGAGTGAGAGAGAGAGACAGAGAGACACGGGGTCATATGTACCGCAACAGGTGTGTGGTGAACAAGGCATGGACTGTAGACAAGTGTTGATATTTCAGTGCCATTCCACCTTCCCAAAACAGTGTACCCATTAACTAACACATAGGCAGAGATCTACCTATCAGTAAGGGTGTGATAAGGGAACATGGGACACCCCATGTTCCCTTATCACACCATTACTGATAGGTAGATCTTCACTTTGATGAAGACAGTGCCACACTACACCTGTAATCTGTCTGTGTGGTATGTGTCATGACAAGAGGTGTGTCATCTATGGAAGTATAGGGTAGAGTTCCCCTCTACT
The DNA here is from genome assembly GCF_019279795.1 of Protopterus annectens. Taxonomy (NCBI): domain Eukaryota; kingdom Metazoa; phylum Chordata; order Ceratodontiformes; family Protopteridae; genus Protopterus; species Protopterus annectens. The sequence goes on along the minus strand of NC_056731.1, from coordinate 1,062,629,227 downwards.
CATCACAATGCCCTGTGTGATATGTATTTCACATGACAACTACACCAGGTGAACAGGCCGCAGACAGACCTCCCAAAGGGTAATACTGTCCGCAAACAGATGCCCTATGCAGACTGACTCACAAAACCATAACTACACTGTATTGCATACTGGCCACACAGAGGTGACCTCTGCCAGACATACAGAGGTATGTCACACCCATAGCTGGGAGACAACCACCATGGCAACATCTCACAATCCCTCGGGGTTACACACTCTAGGGCCATAAACCTTGTCAGCTCACGAAACAGCACATGCTGGAGGGATAGGTTCCCATCTCAGACATATTCCATATACCGGAATAGACCACTTAGCAATAGCAAACAAGGCTCCTCCTTAGCAGTTGTTATAAATAGCCCTGATGATTGTGTGGGAGATTGTTAATACACCCCAAGAAACACCTCTGTGGTTCAGGTTGGCAGGGGCAAGTGAAACCAAAGTACATGTGTGTCAAAGGCCAGGGTAGCATATGGCTAGGCTGCTGTAGGCCCTAGGGCCAATAGCATATTACCTACCTATGACACTATGCACTCACACATGTACTTAATGCAATAGCTGCTATGTCAGGTTGAATAAGTGTAACGCTGAATGTGTGCAAGGTCTGTAAATGTGTGATAGCTTAGTGTGATGTTGTATCTGACAAGGCAGTGCCTAACCTAGCTGTGAGGACAGCAACTGATGTGTAATCTACTGTTAGGCAGACATAGTAGTACGGCATATAATGTGACATAGTTCTCTGTTGATGAATGTGGTGCCTCATTGTAGGCTAAAGCAATTCATGTATGCTTAGTGAGTCGTACTGCAGGTGAATCCATCACCAATATGAACTGTAGTACTACCTGAAGCTGTAGGGCTAAACAGCACAGTATGGTGTGCGTTCACATTGCTTGGAAACACTTTGATTTGTGTTTCCTGTAGTCTGTACAGAGGACAGACTGTAGGCATAAGGGTGTGTAAGTTGTGGTACACAGCACTGTATGGTACACAGGTAATGCTCATCTGTGTTGGCTACAGTGGTGCGTTGTATGTTTGCCTGATGTGTGTGTGATTATGCCTGTACAATGGCTGCAATCATATGTGTGTTACAGGGTTAACATGTGTATCCAGCAACATCTATAGTCTGTTACAGCAGTATGCCACCTATAGTAACAACTGGACACATCTGTTAGGCAGGGCTATAGCATCAATGACTAGGGTGTTTGATTGGTACTACTGTACCTGTACTTTACATCCATTGCAATGGATGACATCTCTGTTCGTGCATTGGTGTGATATACACCCCTGTCTTGAGGTTGTGCAATGTGTCACAAACAGAGTGTCGGGTACTGTCGTATAGTGGTGTGATATATAGAGTCTGCCAGGCAGTGTTAGTTAGTTGTGGCCTGAGAACCAATAAGTGTTACTGAATGTGTGTAACCACTGAAAGACAATAGGATGGTATATATGTCAGAAAAGTGATATCTGTGGGTAAAGGCGTAAAGTGTGCCACAGGACATTCCAACACGTATTGTTCATATCTTTTTCAGCCAGATGGCCCACCAACGCAACCCAGCTTACACAGCAGAAGAGGAAGAAGTGATAGTCAACAGCCTTTTGCAACAGTACACTATGCTCTTCTCCAGAACCAGACAGCACCAGCAGGAGTGGACTGCACTGTGGCAGGAACTTGTTAATCAGGTAAATGACATAGGCATGCATAACCAGACATATGAGCAGATACACCATCACTGCAGTGATTTAATGAGACAAGTCTGGCGGCGTGTGTCTGATATCCAAAGACAGCAGCTTGCCACAGGCGGTGGGGCGGCCATTCATCCCCCCCTCACCAGAGCGGAGGAGCTGCTCCTAAGCATGGTGGCTCCTGGACAACAGCTACGGCAACCTCTGACATGTGTTGCAATGGAGGCCGGAGCCACCCAGCGCATCCACCTGGAGCAAGAAGGTAATACACCCTATCTGTAGAAGACAGTTAACTGTATTGCTAGATTATGTGTAAGTGAGATGTGTACTGTGTGTTTAGTAGTTCCGCTGCCTACTGTTGTGCAATACGGATAGTTTGTATAATATCCCTACACCTGTGACTGTTGACTGTTGTTGTACTGCAGTTTAGCATACCAACTGTAGCAATGCCGCAGTTGTGGCCACTGATGAACCCTCTCATATTCTCATAGGTCCCTCGGGTGTGATGGCAGGGCAGCCGATCCATGCTGGTGAGTGTGTTATACTTGCAATATTGGTAATGAAATATGCATGTCATAGGTGAGTTGTAGGCCATGTACAGGTAACACACCTACGCATAATGCATGCCATGCATGTTTGCTGTGAGACGTTGCACAGCTCAGTAATGTCAGTAGCTCCCTCAATGACATGCAATACACAGAGCATGACACACAGTTGTGGCAACCCCCTTACTGCACATTGGATAGGCATAGTTGCAACACTTGTACACAACATAAGACATTTATCACATGCAGTACACAACGTCATGCTACATATGGCATAACCTCACACCCGCTGTATGGTCACACGTCAGTATCCCACATGCCATCCACACACACATGATGTACTTCAGGGGTAGAGGCCTATCATGGGGCTGTGCAACACTCTTCAACACATAACACAGTCATGTTAGGCAATGCTCCCTATTGGGCACCTCATACACCCATGAACAAAGTGGCTGTGTAATAGTGAACGTATCCACAGTACTGCAGTTCAGGTGCAGCATGCTAGGCAGTGGTCTGTCACACAGTAATAGCCATGCGTGACCACAAGATGCATGATGATGATGATGGCACATGGTACTACACCCCATCCAGTTACAATGACCACAGTACTACACATAGCAGTCTTTGATGTGCACCTCATTGTTCTATGTGTGCAAACATATGCACCTATACACACCATGCATAGCATGCTGTGTGTGTGCTTACATATGCTAGTATGCACATTTTGCACAATAGTCACCATCTGTACAAAGAATCACATATATGTCCTGGAATGCTATTGGGTGTATAGGTCACATGACACACATTGGGTATGTGTGGTGTTTAATGTTGCAGTCATGTAGCATGCCATGTCATGGCTGGCAACAACATATCTGCAATATGTCCCACACGCACCATAACCACTGTGCAATGTCCATGTCATGCATTGGGATTCCTTCACGTCTACATGCACCACTCATCCCATGTCTGTACATTGCATGCATTTGCTACACCTGTGCTCACTATTATGTGATATGGACACAGACACTGTCATCACACATGGCAATCTATGTGTCACACAGATGACACATGCAGCCATGGTATGTTTACCATAGAGTGATGGTGCACATGACATTGCAGAGCAGATAATACTTGCACAGCAGTGTTGTGTCCATGTACACATTGTGTTCCAGGGTGTAGCCAATCACTGCACAACTACACACATGCATCAATGCCATGTATAATGTCATTAGATAGGGCTGTCTGCACTTGCACTGCATGGTGTTGAGCAACACATGGTCTGCCTGCTGACACATGTGTGATGACTGTTTGCCTTGTGATACTGTCACCCACCATCACCCACTATTGTGTATGTGTTGGATTGCTGGTGTGTGTGTGTGTGTGTGTGTGTGTGTGTGTGTGTGTGTGTGTGTGTGTGTGTGTGTGTGTGTGTGTGTGTGTGTGTGTATGCATGTGTGCATGTGTGCATGTGTTCATGTGTTCATGTGTGTATGTGTGCATGTGTTCATGTGTTCATATGTGCTTGTATTCATGTGATCATGTGTGCATGTGTGCATGTGTGCATGTGATCATGTGATCATGTGTTCATGTGTTCATGTGATAATGTGTTCATGATCATGTGTTCATGTGTGCATGTGTGCATGTGTTCATGTGATCATGTGTTCATGTGTTCATGTGTGCATGTGTGCATGTGTGCTAACATCATGTACAGATTGTAAAGTGCGTTTCCTGTCTTCCTTCCACAGGTGCTGTGTTAGGCATGGCTGAATGCAGCAGGGAACCTGATGTCACCGCCACAAATAGTGGAGATGATCAGACATATTGTGGCACAGGAAGGTCTGACACGGTCTGTTGTTGGTCCACCAATCGACAGTACACAGCGGTCAACCCCATCTATGCGCACACTTATACTGCCAATACATCCCTCGTCACCAATAGCCATAACTGAGGGACAGCATACAGTTGGCATTGACAAGGAGAGTGTGGTACCTATGTCATGTGCATCCCCTCACAGCAGCCATAGCCGGATTACCGGAACGATACCACATAGGCGGATGTCCAGGGGTTCTCAGGGGAGCACCACTGGTTGTATTGCCCCTGGCAGACATGCCCCCGGAGGTATTACAACCTCCAGTATGATCCTGGATGTAATGCAGGCACAGGCACATATGGAACGGTACACCCAACAGGGACTAAGGGCACAGAGGGCCCATTGCACTGCTATCAATGACAGCATCCGTGACCTTGCCGGTACCATCCGGAATTACACCGAGGTCATTGATAGCCGTTGGAGGGAGACATTAGATGTCCTCCATAATGTGTTAGCCATGAGCCAGGACTGTGCAGGAAGGATGATAAGCTGACGCGGATGCATGCCAGCAACAGCATCAGCTGGCAGTCATCGCGGACGGACCATGGATCACAGACGCTCCCGTAATGGCAGTACCAGTCCATTGACAGTCCTACTAGACCACGTGCACATGGCGCTGGCCAGTCCCAGCAGGGACATGGGTCCAGTCATCATACCTCTGCCTCTGATGATAGCATCCAGTCAGGGTTGTTACCCGATACTGCCCGTAGCACCCCTGTTAGGCACAAGTATGGTGTCCATGGCCAGGGACAGTGATATGTATGGCCTAGCATGTACAGTCTGTGGCTGTCCCACAACCGCCCGTATATGAAGTTGTGTGCATACAGACACACACACATTTACCATACAACTAGGGCTCATGCATACACACACACATTACATCAGCATTGGCCCATACAGTATTGTTGTCCTTCACACACACACACACACACACACACACACACACACACACACACACACACACACACAGACATGCCGATTGGATGGGTCAATGCCGGGCTCTGGCAAACCTACAACACACCCTGTGCATATGATGACACCTGTGCCACCTCCTGTCATCTGTCACATTGATGGAGGAATAGGCTAACATGGTTCTGATGCACAGGGTGACATTATAGCAGTGTAGCAATAGTAGCAAGTTGCCAACAGGAAGGTGTACTGATATCCTTGTTGGTATATCTGAGCAGGCATTATGCATCACAGCTCTGATAGTCATTGTAGTATTGTTTACACCAGTGTTAGGTCTGAGTATGTATTGTCCACCCATGTGCCACTTGGCTGAAGTGTACAGTGTTGCCAGCATGTGTTAGTGAGTGGACAGTACGTGTGTGATGTGTGCATTACAAATTAACACGTGTACATCTGTGAACATGGTGTGTGCACACTGTCTGCATGTACGTGCATAGTGGACACGTCGGATGTGCGACATACCCTGTTCTACACATTGTTAACATCTCACGGTATCTTTCAATGGCCAGTATGCATTCTACTACAGATATGTACTAACATGTGTACACATGTGTGTATGACATGGGTTGGCACTATGCTGTGGGTGATACCGTTGATATCTGTCAATGATCTGCAGTCTGGCAGTTTACACCACCTCAACAGCATGACTATAACGAATCATTAGATGATGTTCTGACAAATGACTCACAGTTGTAGGGAACTCAGTAACCGTTGGATCCTTCCAGTACTATACTATAACAATAACCAGTGGTATTGACCACCACACATTCCTGGGACCACACCTGTGTGGCATAAAGCCCTCTTCAGTACATGCAGACATGCTGGAGATATGTCCATCCACATCTGGAAATGCATGCATTGGCCTAGACTGCATTCCCCGGATGGGAGGCATTTCCTACACAAGGGTATCATACAGACCTGTTGTCCAATACATGCTGTATAGCAGTATGCCATCTATGGCATAGTCATCCACATTTACTATACATATTATCCCAACAGTACCACATAGGTGGTAGCCCTGAACATGTATGTTGGGTACCAATGTGTACAGATAGACACGTGTTATGTAATCAGTCCCTTGGTATCCACATATCCATAGGTACTGTGGGGTCCCTCGGTGTTTCACATAACACATTAGGGGCCTGCATGCATATCCACAGGGCTGGTGCACACCTATCATGACTGTTCATTATTGCCAGTCGTTGTTGTGTATGAACATGTCTGACATATACCCCAGCAATTACCCTCACTCACAGTACTCTACAGTACATGTCATGGGTGTGTGTGGCAGGGATGTCCTTGGCCACGGGTCACTACATTGGCCGGTCTTGACACAGACATACATATGTGGCCTATGATCTGAGAAGCAGCGGCACAATCTGTTGAAGGTTACAAATGTATTCATGTAGTATGCAGGCTTCACACCTATGTACTGATTGAGGTCACATGTACACAAATCTATTTGACACACAGATACCTGATGTGTGCAATGCACATACTGTTTGAAACATATGTCATACCGTAGTAAAAGCAAAACCCACACTGCATTGACCACTTGTAGCACACACACACACAGTGTTTGCATGACTCAAACCCCTACCTAACTATATTATGACACTAGTGAGATACGCATTAACACGACACGCTATTTGCTTTACTGGGAGCATTCTATTTCAAAGCTTTATTTGTAGGAAGCTGACATCATCACACTTGGCAAAGAGGTATTCACCACTCCTAATGTATTTCCATAGTCTCCAGAAAGGCCACTCCTCTCGAAGGCAGTCTCACACACGTACATTCACACTCAGCATTTGCAGGATTCAACCCCCTAAATAACTATGTTATGATACTGGAGATATACGCAGTAACTCGGCACACTACATGTATTACTGGGTGGTTTCTGTTCTCCTTGAATATTTGTAGGATGCTGACATCATCAGACTTTCCAAAGAGGGATGTATCTTTTTTGAAATGTGTTTCCACAGTCTCCTCCTTTCAAAGGAAATCACACACACACACACACACCTGGCGTTTGCAGGATTCCAACCCCTATCTGACAATGTTATGACACCAGTAAAATATACATTAACATGACACACTACTTGCTTTACTGGGAGCATTTACTTCCAAAGCTCTATTTGTAGGATGCTGACATCATCACACTTGGTAAAGAGGTATTCACCACTCCTAATGTGTTTCCACAGTCTCCAAAAAGGCCACTCCTCTCAAAGCCAATCACACACACACACATACACTCAGCAATTGCAGGATTTAAACCCCTATCTAACTATGTTATGATACTAGCATTAACACAATATGCTACATGCTTTATTGTGGTTTCTATTCACATGCTATGTTTGTAGGTTGCTGACATCATCAGACTAGACATGGTTATGTGTATGCACATAGTGTTATGCAATCCCATGAATGAACCTTGTGGGTCAGCAGGTGTGAACATCTTAAACAGAAATACACAATTCATACCTGGTGTGATCTATCTGTGGACATATTACCATTCCTTCATATGACAATACATATTCATGCACAGATTGTTGGTTTTGTGAATACCACATGTGTCGGTGATGTTGGTAAAGGGCTATTCAAGGTCTATGTGGGACCTGTGTTGCTCCTGTCAGTGATGTTTGTCCTGGGTGGCTGCCTTGCAAGATATCTAGCAGGTTTGGGGAACATGATGTGCTCATTAACATACCACAGACATTTGTGTTGTGTGTTTGTTGGTTTACAATATCTCTGTTCCTGACTGCAATCATGATGGACTCCATGGACTAGCATTTCGGACTTCGTAGGCTTATAGGAATATAGTTCCCATGGTGTGTTGTGCACCAACACTTGTGGGGTGTGCCACATGTTGCTGTGCCACATTCAACGGTGTAAGATCCTGTAGAGAGTGTGAGGCTCAACAGACTGTTCTGGTGCAGTGTCTGTTTGTCCTGTCATTCACTTATGACACATATGGGGAAACAATGTTATCCACATGATGGGATTCATTTGGCATTGGGAGGACCAGTTTACACATTCTACATGTGATATCTCCTGGTATGATGTTAGGGCCTTTTGTCACTGGGAGGTGGGTATGTATGTCTGACAGGATGTTGACATTGTCAGTCAGGTGCAGTTGACCCTGACTCAGGACATATATGACTGTACATCGATATTTCTGACATAGCTGAAGGAAGTGTAATGTTTCTGTCAGTACTCCTTTGCAGATTATCTTTCCACAGCAACAACAAACATGAACACTAAAAGCCTGTTATACTCTTTTACACACTTGACACACTACTGATCCTTTGTGATCAGTCAACAGTGTATGTCATCATCATATCCTGGCATGTCCAAAGGTTGGTTTTGTGTGTACTCTCGAGTCCAGCTGGTGCATATTGGAATTCTGACGCATTGTTACAACTGCCTTATGTACACAGGTAACACTGTCCTCCTACCAACAAACTCAGCTATCTGTGAGAGGTGCAACTGTATAGACAGACAGGAGGCTGAGCTCTCCCAAGCCATGACTGGCACAGTCTATCGGGTGGTGAAGGTAACCACACACACCAGAAATACAGTCACACATGCACCTATGACAACAGCAAAACATATACATTGATACACAATGACATACTTGGAGCATCTAAATATACTCTGCCTAAGCAGCTGAGACATCCAAAGCAGACACACAAACAACTGCTAACACACAACCATACACACATATCATCACATAGTTTACAAAGTCATTGTGCCACACAGTCACTGCCCTTAGGCCTACACAACACACCTCATACACTTGTATTAGGTGAGTGTAATTGTCCATCACACTGACATCCCACTCACCAGGCTGAACAAGGTAAAGGTCACTTTGTGCTGTGTGTCGGGTGCCAGGATATGCCACATGACACATGCACTGTTGTCAGTCCACTGCAAGTACAAATATGGCTCCATCATTGAGCATTCTGGTGTGTAGACCCTCAGACGTTCCTCCCTGGACTACATGACAAGAGACATAGAGGGGCTGTCTGATCAAGTAGCCCAGGACAGTATAATCCTGACCTTGTGTAGCATCTTACCCTCACCAAGTACTATGTCACAGTATACAGATGACATGATCAGTTTTAACAGTTGCCTAACATATTGTTGTCATTTACAGGGGATCCAGTGTCTGTCAGTCTGGGATTACATGCTCAACATGCCATGTACATTCGCTATGGACGCCATGCACCTGTCACCCCTAGGCTTTCACAGACTGCCTTAGGCTCTTGACACACACATAGTGGCTGTTTGAAGTGAGGGTCAGAAGATATAACCACAGCCATAGATGTTACAGGGTACAGGAAATGGAGAGTGATGGTGCTCAACAACTGATGTCTAACCCTCAGAATGCAAGCACTCAGGCCTCACATCAGTATGGAATCTGTCGATATATGTGCAGTAACAAACACCTGGTTCAGGCTCACAAAAGCACAGCAGCACTAACAGGTTTTACGTCATACCATGGTTTTCAGACACAAGACTTGGACCGGACAACAACAATAGGGGGGGAATCCATGTACATCATTCACACACACACCTTCAGGTTGGTAGCAGTACACAAAGCATTGGGGAATGTACATGTGCAACTGAGAGTGGGCAAAACTGCATTTCAGTTTGTAGACTGTTACAGATCACACTTCCAAACATGGACACAACAGTCGTTATTCCTGGGAACACTGGGGAATGTGAAGGTCTCACCAAACACCATTATATTGTGTGACTTCAAATACACAAACATTGACTGGGTATACTACTCAAGCAGTGACACCCAGTTGCTAAGATTGTTACACTCAAATGCTAGGGCAGACCTAGTCACCACACCCACAGGGTTTAAACATGTGGTACCTGTTCATCACACACATGGGGACTCTATGTTCCACAACAGAGGTATACCTGTAATTGTTAAGGTCGGAACATACATTCATCTCACTAGACATACATATCCCGTACACACACACATCTTATGTGATCTCAGTGACATACTTCTCATGAGCAAAGGTGACACTTGCACAAACTGAGGTGATATCCCTCAATGACCCTGGGACAGTGTTAATTACGGCTCAGACAACTTCATACTTTACAAGTACATTCTATGGACAACTATTGGAATTCATGGATCATGCTATCCCAGATAACTACAAGACTCACTCCTCCAAAGGCAGGGGACCTGACTACTGGACCACGGCCATTACTGAGCTATACAGGGACAGGAGGAGGCTACTACATTATAGAGCACAATCACAATCTGGAAGGCATCTCTGATCAGTACTATGGTATAGCTACGATCAGTTGTTGATTCATCTAAGGCCCACTTCTAACGGACACTTGCAACAGACTCTATGGACAATCACAAGGCCTTATTTAGTTATGTCAGGGACCTGTGTGGGAACTCACAGATATGCTGTGAGTTACTGCATAATTACAAATGATACAGTGAACCCACTGACATTGCAAACATCCTGGACAACAGGTTCAGTGGGAATGTTTTCCCACCATCCCCCCTGCAGTGTACATGTCCATCACAACAGGGTGTAGCTCTCTGACATCACAGATGAACATGTGTGTGCTGCCCTCACCATAGCAGACAACACAGCATCAGTGGGACCAGATAGTGTCCCAGACTGTGGCATACACGAGATTCATGACAAACTTCACACTCACATTATGTCACTGTTCAATATCACAGTTACTACAGGATGTGTACCCATGGAATGGCGTACAGCTACTGTGTACCCGCTACACAGTGCTGGTGCCACAAGGGACCCTGGACATTATCACAATATATGCCTAACTATCCTGGTCTGCTATGCTATGGAGTGTATCATCATGGAACACATACACATGCACATTGTGAACCTACAGACACAGGATCCTACACAATTTGGTGTTGTTGTGGGCATATCTTGCCTCTTGCAGATGTTTGATGTCTTTAAACAGTTAACAGGTCCATAGATGTACACAGGGTTGTCCACACAGCCTATCTGGAGCTTGCACACCACTTCTACATAATTCCCCACTTTGCCTTTACACATTAGATCACCGGATTCAATATCTACACATATGTCACAAGATAGATTGCTAACTAGATCATGGATAGCACACACATGGTCAGTATTGCAGGTGCCATGTCTGACTATACACCAGTTACATGTGGCATCCCACAGGGCTCAGTCCTGGGACCTCTCTTGTTCTGTATATATTTCTGATACATACTGGCTAACACAGGAGGAATATGGATGACCATGTTTGCAGATGACTGCAAACTGTGTGCCATATTCGACTCCACAACTGGCACAAGCATCCTCAGAAAGGGTCTCACAGAGATGGATGACTGGTGCCAGAGCCATGACCTACAGCTACCTTACTTTAGATGCATAGTCATCACCTTTGGTAGTAACATCGTGCACACACATTACCACATAGGTGATGATACATCACGTACAGTGTGTGTGATTTGTGATTTGGGGACATGAATACTTAGTACTCTTGCCTTTGACATTTACGTTGCCAATGTTGTTGGACACACTTTCTATTTATGCAACCTTATCCCATACAGTTTTACATCCAGATCAGATGGGGTCATTGTGACCCTGTAGTTATCTGGCACATGCTTTGATACAATGGCCCATTTCGGATGCACCTTACCCAACACCTGCAGCAACTGGAATGTACACAGATTTACATAACCAAGTGGATCTAGGGACTCACACAGATGGTATGCACAGTTTGGCTATGGTGACCCCAGCTCTCCTCAGTTGCTTACTGCCTACTTGGATGCAGTCTGTGCCTTTTGTTTGATGCCATGTCCATCACAGCATTGATGGACAGGCTCCATATGAGGATATCAAAGTCCCTTACAGCTACATGCTCCAGGGACAGGTATGTGAGCAATGATGTTAATAGGACATGCTGGAGGGGGCATATTACCATCACAGAGGCTCCACTCACTCGAGAATGTGATCACAGTACCCCATATGCACAGACCCACACTGACCACCTACAGGTGACATCTTCACAGGTGGACAGGTGATCGTATGTTTAGCCCTGGGATATGTTATGGGTCCTTGCTAGAGATAGGCAGAATTAAATGAACATATGTGAGATATCTTGTGTGACCTACTATTGACAGGCACAGTCTACTGATCTAGCATGATTGCAGAATACAAACACACTGTGGCTAGGCTTCTACATACCCTAGGGCAGATAGCCTAGTGTCAGCCTCTGAATGCTAATGTTCGGGATGCACATTGTTCAGTGGTGGTACTGATTGCCGGTTTTGTTTCTTCTTTGCTTTACCACTTCCTATGAACAACCTAGGTTTCTGCATAACATATTTGATTGTGACAGTATTTCACTATTTTATATTGTGTCTGTTGTCATATCACTGTGTGCACGTGGTGGATTGGTGAATAGTGCGAGGTTCATGGGTTTACATTTGCAACTGAGGGATATGTGTGGCCCACTGCTGTACTCAAACTTGACCTAAGTGTGTGAGCATGCCCAGTTCAGACTTTCAGTGTTTTGTTGCCTGACATTTGTCTCATAGTTTCAAGTGTGTGAGCATGCCCAGTGTGACCTTGCAGTATGTTGCTGTCTGAGGTCCACTACATTTGTTGATGTGTGTGAACATTACCAATATTAACATTTATACTATATGTGTGTTGAATATCAGGTTCTATTATTACTGCAGGCCTCACTTTTGTGTCTTAACTTGACAGGGATTATGCTATGTATGCAAGGTTTCCATGAGATACTTAGCATTGACTTATCAACATTTTTTCATACAAACTGACCATTGAAATTCTGTCATGGTTTAGTGGTTCTGTACTCTGACTATAGTGCACTGTATCCTGGGTTCGAGGACTGTCACTGCTGCATGTTTTCATACATGCCAGAACAGACTGCTTCAAGACAAGTGAAGCAAATATGAACTTGTTAACCTGTTTTGATGAACTATACCCACATTTGACCAGACTTGCACAACATTGCTCAATGTTGCCCAACATTGCTGGACAGTGTACAATATTGCTGAACATTGCCTGTAGTTGTGCTACTTAGTGTGTGAAATTTTGTTTACATATACTAAATAGTGGTGAGAGCTGTTTAGCAGTGCTTTATATTGCTTAACACATAGCAATCATGCCTCAGGTGGTGCTGCAGGGCTATCTATGTTGGATGCACATTTTACACTCCCTATACATGTTTGTTAACAGGTAGTGTCAAGTTAGGCATCACTTTTACTGTATGTGCGAGTCGGAGAGAGGTATCATTTCCAGGGTTCCTACTGAGCCAGTGTATATGCTATGCGTTGCCTCTTTGCCAAGACCAATGCATACTGGGCACACCTCCTTCTGCCTACTGGGGCAGGCTCAGGTTGTTCCTCCTCCGAGTCACGCTCTGCCTGTGATGGCCTTGGCAATGGTGGGGGGCTGTTGTGCCCGGCCCTATGCTGCTCCTGCTGCAGCTGTTTTCATAGGATCATATTGTGTAGCATAGCACATACCATGACTATTTGGGTACATGTAGTTGGTGAGTACTGCAAGGCTCCACAAGATGTGTCCAGGCACCAGAACTGTGATTTGAGCAGCCCAAACACATGCTCGATTACATTTTGTGTTTGTGCGTTTGCCTCATTATTGTGTTCCTGTTCAGGTGTGTGTGCATTTCTGATGGGTGTCATCAGCCACGGCTCGAGTGCATATCCAGCATCACCCACTAGGTGACCATGAGGGATGTCCCCAATGGCAAATGTCTGGTACAGCTGTGTCAGATGCCAGATATGGGAGTCATGGTAGCTTCCAGGGCAGCCAACACACACATTCATTATTATGCCCTGGGCATCACACATGACCTGGCAGTTCATGGAGGGGTAACACTTGTAGTTATAGTAGACCCTACCCCGCACATCAGCTGGTGCTTTGATGTGAATGTGCATGCAGTCTATTGGACCCACTACCTCAGGGTATTCCGCTATTTGCTGGAAGAGATGCATATTGCTGGCCAATACCTCACGGGAATTGGGGAAATATACATGATCACTGACATGTCCTGCCATGGCATTCAGGAACTGGTGCAGTACCCTAGATGCTGATGCCTGTGAAATCCCCATTATATCACCAGTTGGTCTCTGGAAGGTACCTGTTGCTAATATTCTTAGGCCAACATATACCTTGGTTTCCACTGGGATGGGTTCCCCTCTGTTGGCTCTGTGTGTGAGACGTGGTCTGCACAGCTCAACAATTTGCTGCATGAGGTCTCTGTCCACTCTATAGTGCTCCACTATCTCCAGCTCATGTAGCCCCTGGTAGGTTACCCTAGGCCTGTACACTCTTCTCCGTCTCCTCACTGTCAGTTGCTCAGCAGCATTTGCATTGTCACTACCCTCAGCATGTTGCATATGTCGCCTTATGACAGCAATGGCAGCCCCTAACATTTCTTTGTCTCAGTAAAGCTTTTTCAGTTTTCACTTCTATTAGCTTACCGCAGTGTTGCAGTGTATCTGAGAAATACATACTGGAATGTTTTTTGCTGAGTTTTGAGGGCTGGGCTGGGCTAGTGTAATGCCTGTGCAATTGGCTGATTCTGATTGTTTTCACCTACTAGCTCTGTTAGTACTCCCTGGTTAACTTCCTACTATTTGTTGAGCTTCCTTTTCCCTTTCTGTTTCCTCAGGGGGCAGCGCCGTGCAAACAGGCACAAACACACGCACACCAGCTCACATGCGGGCACACATGCTTACATGGACTAAAACTTGCGTATTCCTGTTAAAATGCATGCACACTGGTGCAAACGCTTACAACTGTTTACACAGCCTTACATATGCTTACTCAAGCCTACACATGCGCACACATGCTTACACGCACGCACACTGTCTTACTCAGGTTTACTGGCATGCACACGCGTGCATGCATGCTCAGCAAGAAACTTTGGTGTTCTCCACAGCATACACCTTCGATTTCTTGACTTTACCTGGCCTATCTGTTGACACACCTCTTTCGCTATTATGTAAATGTAAGCTGACACATCTCACTCTGCTCCAATGAGCTGCACTCTTTTCATACATACCCCCTTGTGATGTCATCTATCTTCTACTCTGTTACTCCCCTTATCCTACTCCTACACTCCACTGACTGTGCTCATTTGCTATGTGAACTTGCGATTCATTATCATAACTCTCATTTGCATAGGATTGCCTACTAATGTTTAGTTACATCTCTTAGACTGAGCTTCCCCCCTTAGCAACCTCTACTTGGTGGCCATGTTGCCTTCAGCCTGCCATTCCCTTGCATTGTAAATTAATTTTAGCTATGAAATCCACATTTGTGGATCTTAATTATTAATTTTCTGCTTTTTAGGGTGCAGCGAGTTTGCATGGCGCTGCGCTACGGTTAAACCCCGGAAATCGGGATTAAAAAAATAAAAGTTATTTTATTTTTAATTTGCATCACTTCCCATTGCCAGTGGCCACATTTTTGGCCATTGGCATGCTTCCTCCTATGAATGCATGCTTTTTTTCCATCTGACACGGCTCCGTTTTGCTATTTGCAGAACCGTACTCAGTTATCAACTGAGTACATTTCTGCAAATAACACTACTCCTACTTGGAAAGGTTCGGGTTTCCTGAATCGCTAATTTACCTCATTTGCATGGCTTTCGCCTGCAATGGAGGTAATTTGCATATCCCGGCCCTGTCCGTGTAGGACTAGTTTGGAGAGCTCAGTTGCATGCCCCTGCCGGCTGTTCCTGGATCACTCGGCGGACATGTTGGCTTGCTGGAGTCTGACTCTACTCTTAGACTCATTGCAAGCCTTTGTGAATCTGACCCAATGAGATAAAAACAGGAGCATATAAAAATTGTCAGCATGGTGGAAAGGGTTTTATTTATCATGTCAGAAAAGATATATGTTGAATGCTTATGCATTAGAAAAACTGCATATCTAGGGGGATAATAAATATTTATAACTCAAATAAAAAAGCTATTAGAAGTTTTTTGTTTGTTTAGAGACTGAACCCTAATTTATAATAAAAACATAAGATGATGGTTTGAATAAAAAAAACAGTGGTTTATTTAGCTTGTTGCATTTATTTTGGGTAATGAGAAAGATAAAAGAAAGAAAAAAAGATAGGCATAGGAATTAAAAGTAAGTGTGGTTGATATAAAAAGAAAATAATTGTACAGTATGATTTTAGAATTTTGTGTGTGTGTGTGTGTGTGTGTGTGTGTGTGTGTGTGTGTGTGTGTGTGTGTGTGTGTGTGTGTGTGTGTGTCTGTGTGTGTGTGCACGCATGCGTGCTTGCCCCTGGAAGAAAATAAAAAAGATAAAAAAAGCAATAAAAGGCAGAAAAAAAAGTTATGAATTTTTTTTATGAACCAGAGGAGTTTTTGTGGAGAATTTTGTTAGACAAGTTATCAATGAAAGTAAATATGAAATAGAATGTGATGTAGTAAAGAAAATATTTTGACTGTTCTGAAACAATGCATAAAGAATAAACAGTTTTGTGAAATATTTAAAAATGAATATAGATGAGAAGTATTTAAATGTTTAAACATTAATATGATATTGTATGGGAAGTATGACAAAACAAAGATTTGTGATATTGATAAATGGGGTAAATTACTACTTGAGACAATATGGGAGTTGTGAAAAATGTATCCACCGGATTCTCTATAGCTTGCATGCCATACAAGATCGATGCAGGAGCTCCAGCAGGCAATATGTGTGCGGTGCAATCCAGGAACAGCCTGTAGGGGGCGTGCATGAGCACTCCTGCACTAATGCTGCATGGACTAAGCCCCTGTATGCAAATCACCCAATTTGCAGGAGAAATATATGCAAATGAGGTGATTAGCAATCCAGGAAGCTTGCAACTGGCCATGCAGGACTAGTGCAATCTGTAGAAATGTGCTCAATTAATAACCGAGTACATTTCTGCAAAATCCAAAACGGAGCTGTGACAGCTCAAAATAAAGGCTGCATATCATGTAGTAAGCATGTCAATGGCCAAGTATAAGGCCATTGGCATTGAAAACAGTGAAAATAAAAATCTACATTTTTTTTAGCCGATCTCGGCTGTTTAAGTGTAGGGCAGTGGCGTGCAAGCAGGATCGGGAGGAAAATAACAAAATAAATCTTTTTACAATGCCTAAGCAGATGTGAGCACCACACACCCAGTTTTAAAGATAGAAAAAAACGTTAAACCAGGAAATAACAGCAGTGTGCATATTTGTGCACTCTGTTTGTGTGGCGCGTCCCCGGGCTTAAACAGGAAGGCAATGGGAACCAAGGAGAACTAGCATAGGTAGCAGTTGAAGTGTATCAGAATCAGCCAATTACACAGGCAGCAATCCAGCCCAGCCCAGAAAACTACTATAAACTATGCAAACACGTTCCCCTCTGGTTTTTCCCACCACTCTACACCACCGGTGTAAACAAGCGTGGAACTTTTAACATTCACAACAGCAAAATGAGAGGTGCTGTAATAGCTTTCATATAACAACTTGTGGAAGAGGCTGAAAGTGGTGAGGATGTGAATGCTGTTGACCAACCCACAGTGAGGAGATGGAGAAGAGTGTACAGACCCAGGGTAACCTATCAGGGGCTACATGAGCTGGAGATAATGGAGCATTATAGGGTGGACATGGACCTCCAAAAGCAAATTGCTGAGCTGTGCCAGTCATGCCTCGCACACAGAACTAACAGAGGGGAACCCATCCCAATGGATACCAAGATATGTGAAGGCCTAAGAATACTAGCTACAGGTACCTTCCAAAGGCCAACTGGGGATATGATGGGGTAGTGATGTAACTAGACCTAATTTTTAATGTTAATTGTTTTTGAAATGCTAATTACTTTTGAAATTTCATTGGTGGCTGTGTCATGTGATATTTTATATAAAAATGGTGACTTTTAATGTAATGTTTGAATACTGAAGAAGGGTTATCTCCCGAAAGCTTTATTATTTTTGTTAATAAAGTGAGCGTTTTTCTACTCATTCGTCTTTATTGCTGAGTTACGGTCATAACGTCTGATAGAATCAACTACAGGTGATCTGCTTTCGTTTGTTTTGATATGATGGGGATCTCACAGGCATCAGCATCCAGGGTACTCCACCAGTTACCAGATGCCATGTCAGCACATGTCGGTGAGCACGTATATTTCCCCAACACCCGTGAGGTGTTGACCAGCAATATGCAACTGTTCCACCAAACTGCAGAATACACTGAGGTAGTGGATGCTATAGACTACATGCACATATGCATAGAAACACCACACAGTGAGCGGGGTAGAGTCTACATTAAACACAAGGGCTTCCCCTCCATCAACTGCCAGGTTGTGTGCAATGCCCAGGGCATAAAAATGAATGTATGCGCTGTCTGCCCTGGAAGATACCACGATTTCCACATCTGGCATCTGATGCAGCTGTGCCAGAGATTTGCCAATGGGGACATCCCTGAATGTCACCTAATGGGGGATGCTGGATACGCACTGGAGCCGTGGCTGATGACACCCATCAGAAATGCACACACACCCAAAAAAGAACTCCATGATGAGGCACATGCACAAACCAGAATTATAATAGAGCATGTGTTTGGGATGCTCAAATCATGGTTCCGATGCCTGCACCCATCCGGTGGAGCCTTGCAGTACTCACCAGCTACATGTACCCAAATTGTCCTTGTCTGTGCCATGCTACACAATATGATCCTGTGAAAATAGTTGCAGCAGGAACAGCATGGGTCAGGGCCACACAGCCCCACACCATTGCCAAGGCCTGTACAGGCACAGAGTGACTTGAAGGAGGAACAACCAGAGCCTTCCCCAGTAGGCAGAATGAGGCGTGCCAAGTATGCCCTGGCCTTGGCAAAGAGGCAACGCATAGCACATACACTGAAACAGGAGGGACCCAGGGAATGACAACACTCTCTGACTCTCACATAAAGTAAAAGGGATGCCAAACAATATACTACCTGTGCTCATCCATGTGTAGGGAGTGTACTATGTGCATCCAACATAGGCAGCCCTGCAGCACCACCCTCAATACTGGGACACCTACAAGTTAAGTGACTCATGCATGCCAGTCAGGGAGTTCACATACCCAACAACAGTCACAGCCAGCAGGACAGGTGTAGACAAACACAAACAAAGGCTGTGCTATGGCCTCTTAATGATGTCTATGGGTATCCCCCCCCAGGCCTACAAACACAGACAACAGCAGGTCAGGCAGTGGGATAAATGCATGATGTTATCACAGCAACATGTCAATGTTGGCCCTGTGTATGTGCTTCCAGCCACAACTCTGTCAACTTTTGTACATATGTCATGCATTAAGAGGTGCATATGTGCTGTATACCATGATTAGTGTCATCATATCTGATAACAAGCCAGTGAGATATCAGACTGCTACATATGTTATGTACAGTAGGGGTTATATTTGATGACATAACCTGGACATTCTGTAGTTGTTTGTACAGTACTGAGGTCTGTGTACTTATGGTGAATGTCAACAGTGTATGTATTGTTAATATGTACCTTGGCCTGTGTACAGACTGTGGTAGATGTCATCGTTCTAGGTCCCGTCCTATCTGATGTTACATGCTGCTTCACTGTATGTTACCGTATTGGCTTACATGTTTGTAGGGCCATACACACACATGTCCCATGCCACAGACAGGCATCAGGCCACACTGTGTAGCGGCTCAGTATATATAGGGTTAGTGTGTGAGTGGCACATATGAGGATGGTGTTGGACAGATAGTCCATATACTGTAATATTATGCTAGCTTACCATACGTGGCTGTGGCTGTGTTCACACTGGTTGTAGTTATGCACTTTCACACAGGTATATCTTACCCTGTGCTGTGACATGCCTGTAGACCCTGCTATATATGCAGGTACATGTGCATTCCCCCATAGGAGATGTAGGCCACTGTTGAGCCAGTCCGCCTGTAGCCTGCATAGGGCTTTGTTACATGCCTAGCAGCTTAGTGTACTTACTCAATGAGATGTCATGTCCAGATACTTGCCAGATGTACTACTGCCAGGCCTCCCTTAACAGTCATGTATGTCAGAGCAGTGGGATGCTGTACAAATGTATGTTGATATCTTGTGGGTAGTATGTTGCTATGGCACCTCTGTACCAGCAGTAATTATGTGTGGGGCATGTGAATGCATAACCTATGGGGGCAAATGTATACCAGTCGTTATCTGTTATACCCATCTACATGGCTGTTAACATCCATATTGACAGGCTTGGTCCACATGTTCTGCACTAAGGGGTTCTGTGTATACCTCTGGACTGTACAGAGTGTGACAGAATGTCCACATCTATTGGCCAGTATCTTTGCTGTAGCCCACAGGAGCATTACGTGCTTGCAGCTGTACTGTACTATGATGTCCTTAGGATGTCTGTCAGTAGCCAAAGGCGCACATGTGAAAAGTAGATGTGACCTTCCACACACACCATGTCTGTGAAGACAAACCCTATTACAGTAGCAATAGTCTACCAGTATACCTGCTATACATATCTGGCATCCCCTTGCACTACTAAGTTGGGACTGTAGGGGCTGAGATAGGGCTACACCCCATGTTCAGGACATATGATGAATATACATGTACATATGATTATCCAGATATCTATATAGATAATTACACATGTACATATTGACATATATAGATGGGTGTGCATATGTACATAGATATGCATATACACATCCAGATATATACATATACAGAGCATTATATGTCTACACATATAGAGATTATGATACATATGCACATATATGTATACCATGCTGCTATTCCTGCCAGCAGTCCACTGCTGTTGTATCCCCTACACATATGGTGGGGCAGGGGCCATATATGTGTGGGCTGCACCTACACAATACATGTGTGCCCATATGCACTCCACAGGTCAGTGTATGTAATAGTGGTATATGGCCCTGTATTATTGAGTCTAGGGAGGGGGATGCACCATACATAACCTAGGCTGTTACAAAATGTAGGGGTATCAGGGGTGAGTTGCCTTAAGGTATCTGGATGTACAATACCATACAATTCACCTATCTTGACATTACTTACATAAAGTGGGTTACTGCAGGCCTACTGCCTCCTGCCATACAGACTTATCTGTTTGCCAGTGTGCCTGTGATGGTGTCAGTTATGCCTTGTTATGTAACAGTTACATCCCATTTGGTCAGCTGAAGTCTTTACAACCTAGTGATTGTGTACAGAGTGTAGATAGAGGCTGCTGGACAATAGACCTGCCTCACTTACTGTTGATTGTGTGGTATCCTGTGGTCTAGTATGTCTTCACTTGTACGATTTGGAGGGCTTGGCCTGGACAGCAAAAGTTGTAAACCTTTCCAGACTACTGTATTAGTATAACTGTTTTACAGTTGCATTACTCTGTTAATGTATGTCAGTGTCTGAACAGCTATATGACATAGCATATAAAACTGTAATAGTACACAAATAAAGGT
This sequence comes from Protopterus annectens, assembly GCF_019279795.1. Classification (NCBI taxonomy): domain Eukaryota; kingdom Metazoa; phylum Chordata; order Ceratodontiformes; family Protopteridae; genus Protopterus; species Protopterus annectens. Next base: position 1,062,607,602 of record NC_056731.1, on the reverse strand, counting down.
TTTACATTTCTGCAAACCTGTGTGAGGTGTTTTATCCTATGACCTCTCTGTAGGTATATGTTGCAGGCACCGAATGACATTTGTATGCATGGCTCAACCAGTGTCCAGTCGTTAAGGTGTTAACTGTAGGCATAGCGGCTGTTCCATATTGTGTGCACCTACTACATAAGTATCTTACTGTACATATCTCTGCATGTGTATGTGTAGTCACATGTATATCTATATCTATCTATCTATATATATATATATATATATATATATATATATATATATATATATATATATGTATGTGTGTGTGTATCTGCATATATGTGTCTGTGTATATGTATCCTGCGGATGTTGATAGCTTCCACATTTTACGTTTCCTATGGGTGCCAGACTGTACTGCATGATATGTTACCAATACCAGCCTGACATCATACATGTGGGATGTAGTACTGTTAACATCTTGTGCCCATGTCATGTCAGGACCTGATTATGGTATCTGCAACACTTAGTAGTGTATTACATGGCGGATGTGTTTGGCTGTGGGGAGGTGGGTATACCTATCCGTACAAGCCGCATATCGTTTGGAGCCTCTCAACCCCATTAAAGGTGCATGTGGACACATATATGATTTAGTTAATCCCCCATTGATATCTACACATGTATGTCCATATATACCACTATATATATATATATATATATATATATATATATATATATATATATATATATATATATATATATATATATATATAAACAAATCAAATCCCCCAAAAAAAACACACACAACACAAACACACACACAAAAAATCCTTACAAACCAACACTAAAACCTACACATAACTAACTACCTAACCCCTTAACCCACCCTAAACCTACACCGTCCGCCCAATCAACCCACTCACCTAACCCTCCCTAACCCTAACTAACTTTAACTCAACCCTAACATACTAACTATCACACTCGCACACTTTACTCTACCCTCCCACTACCTCCTAACTAATAACCCCGCTGCCCCCCGCCCTAACTTCACTAACACATCGCTACGCCACCTAGCTCCTAACTTTAACTAACCCTAACCAACAAACTATCACAGTCAACACAACAAAGTATCTTAGTCGCACACTTACGCACACTCGCACATACATACACAGCCTTTTCCCATGTCACACCTTTTCGTTTGTCGGTCCCAGCGCTGTTCTTTTATGACTATCTTTGATCTTCCAAGTCGGGTCTTCTCTTGTCTCGTGTTCTCTCAGTCGGCCATTTTGTCAGATAGATCCATATATATAATATATATATATATATATATATATATATATATATATATATATATATATATATATATGTATATATATATATATATATATATATATATATATATATATATATATATATATATATAGTAGACATATAGGTATAGACATATATATGTGTTGCTGTAGACATTCACATGAATATATGTTCATATATTTATATATATATATATATATATATATATATATATATATATATATATATATATATATATATATATATATAAAATATATATATACACATCTACATAAACCGATATGTTGTATCTGTTTAGATATTAATATAGTTACACACACACATACATCTACATGTTGGACTACATTCTCTGTATTGTTTATTGACTGGGCTGGATGATATGTTTTTAAAATCATCCTAGTTATGTATAGCTGGCATGGCTTAGTGGTAAATCACTTTATCTATGGTATCTAGGGTCCTGGATTCCAGCCTTGCAGAGGCTGTTTATTTTGTTGCTGGGCAGAACAATGGCAGTTGGATACAGAGTGATTAAGGCACTTTAAAGCAGTTGTAAGCGGGTTTGCATGGGTTTGCGTGGAGGTAAGCACTGCTAAATTCTGGTTACAGTTTATTATACCCAGCTTCTAAATTGCTTAGACAGTGTAGGCATTGCTTACCCTTGTGCAAACAGGCTTAGACCCACTTACTGCTGCTTAAAAGTGCTTACTCTTGCTTACCCTGTGCTAGTTTCTTTAAAAGAAAAGAAAAAAGGGTTGATAGGAAAGTGGTGAAAAAGGGGCACAAAGAGGGAAAGACAGTAGGAAAAATAGCTAGAGATGGCAGGAAGTGCGCAGGGAAGGTCCATAGCTGCCCATTTATTCTACAGCAACAGCTGTGCATATACACCAAATATGGAGGTAGATTTGGACACTCAAACCCCTGGAAGAGGGGTGAAGACAACAATAACAAGTTCTGATGCCAATTAGACCTGATTACATGTGTCCAGTGGGCACATTTGCAAAATGGACAGCTATGTATGGGGTGAGATTTTTTGTGGAACAGATTGCCATTTTTTTCTTTTTTTTCAGGTGAGAGTGGGATGTTGGGGAGGTGTTGTAGGCATATTAGGAGAAGTAGGTTGGGTGGGATAACAGACAAGACACAAAAGACACATACAGGGGTAGTATATGACACGTGGGGGGTAAACACCTTTATGGGGAGGGGTGTTGGGAAATCGGAAGCCCGCAAGCCCCCTAGTGGTAACAGTGAGACTGAGGTCCCCACCTATGGGCAGTCATCACTGCAGCTTCACTGCCCCAAAGGTGGCTGTGCTGGGGGCTGAGCCGCAGAGCCAAGCTGAGTCTCTAATCACGGCCTGCGGCCTTCAAGCTGGCGTACAAGATCACCGAACTGCTCGTTGATCACTCTATGCACCACGATCCCGACAGGTGCCTGTCCACACCCACTCCCTGGGGGGATGAGCCCCATCGCCTGAAGCAGTTCCACCCAAAGGTGGTGCAGGACCAATGGACAGGGAGGTCCGGGGTTGGGACCCAGACATGTTGGTGCCCGGTGCCACAGCCAGCTAAGGTGGGACAGGTGGGTCCTCTGGGACCGGCCTTCCCAAGACTGCTATAGTGTTTAGATTTCATCATCATATATGGTTTAGTAATAGTCAACACATTCCAAGGTTAGGTATAACAGCATGTATAGATATTCCCATTAACCCAGACACCAGATATGGAACAGTTGCATAGCAAACAAAATGCATGCATATATGGGACTACAGTGGTAATAAGAACAGCATGCAGGTACACTGATGGCACCATGCCAACAATGTTGGAATAATTCAATATGGCACATGCATGGGTGGAGATGAGGTGGGGCAAGAAAGATGTCAATTAACAAGTAGTATATTCCTGTAGTCCACATTACTTTCATTGTCAGTGCTGTTATTTGTACCTTACAAGTCTTAGTACACTACACTATAGCCTTATTTTGGACAGTGATGTGGCTGTCATCATCATTACACATGAACCAGTTTTACCTGCAGTATACACCTCTTACCTGGTATACCTGTGTAGGGAATGTTTGTTAACACTGACTGTTTGCACACATATGCCCAGATTCTGGGTTGATGTTTTGCAGTATGCTATCCAACTCTCTCTGCACAGACTCTGGCCATGTGTTGACCACATGCTGGTATACCTGGACATATCTAGAATATTGCCCTCTTCCACCTTTAGTGACCTGACACACACGTATACATGCTTTCCTACACAGTTATATTATGTAGCACAATGTGGGTGACAGTGACCAGTGATACTTTTTTATTCAGAGAAACTGCAACACTCACAATCCCCTATAATACCAGGGTGGACAGTACCAGTACAGGTTATATTGGTCTGTATTTCAAAGCACAGTGTTTGTATCCAATGTACCTGTAGGAGCAATGTTTGTTAGCACTGCCTGACTGTTGCCACACAAAGTTCCAGATTACACATTAGTATTATGCACATACATCTTACTCTGTTACTGTACACACTCTGGTCAGAGTTTGACAACATGGGAGTGTAGATAGGACATACATGAAATATTACTCTCCTAACAGTTTTGGGGGTTGCTACAGTGACAGATGTGTTCTCATGAAGGTTTTGACAATCACTTGTATTCCCTGTTTGCTGGCTACACATCTGGGATCATCCCAAAGACTTACCGGGGGACAGGCAGCAGATATGGGCATATATACTGGACATTCTGGCCTCATGTGTGCAATTGTGGAGAATGAATCTGTATGCAGTCTAATTCCACTCCCGGGATTCAGATCATGGCTGTGTTTGCTACAACTTAAACACTGTCCATCACAGTTGTGTCTGCTATATTGATATTGCTAGATATCTCCAATCTGCTTTCTGTCTTATTAATCCCCTGTGCTTATGCATTCTGACCTTGTATAACAACACTATTATACAGATTTCCTAGACAGTTATATGTTGTAGAACAGTGTGGGCGACAGTGATGTATAATACCTCATTATTCAGAGCAACTGCATATCATTCTTGTATTTCTGAGCACAGTGTTGGTATCTGACATACCTGTGGAAGGAATGTTTATTAGCATTATCTGAATGTTCCCACACACAGTACTAGGTTCCACAGTACTATTATGCACATACATCTCACTCTATTTCTGTATACACTCTGACCACAGCTTAACAAGTTGGGGTGTAAATGGGACATGCGTGGCTTCTTAGTCATATAAGGTATTGGGGAGTTGCTAGTGTGCCAGGTTTGTTGTCATAGATATGTGTCAATCATTGTATTTCCTGTTTGCTGCCTATACGTCTGGGATCATCCCACTGTTTTCCCAGGGGGACAGGTTGATAGGCAATAGATATGGGCCACTTTAAAAGACATTCTGGACATATCTGTACAGTAGTGGGGTATGATTCTGTATGCAGACTACTACCACTGGCAGGATTCGAACCGTGGCTGTGTATGCTAAAAAAGCAACAGTTCACATCTCAAGTGCATGTGCTATTTGGTTTTTGTTGTCTGCATTTTCCCTGTTGGGTGTGCAATGGATGAGAAAGAAAATGAATTAGATGAAGTGGTGATGACTGTATCCAAGGGTGAGAGACTGGTGATTGGAGCAGATTTCAATGGGCATGTTGGTGAAGGGAAGAGAGGGGATGAGGAAGTGATGGGTAGGTATGGTGTTAAGCAAAGGAATGCAGAAGGTCAGATGGTAGTGGATTTTGCAAAAAGGATGGACATGGCTGTGACGAATACGTATTTTAACAAGAGGGAGGAACATAGGGTGACATACAAGAGTGCAGGAAGATGCACACAGGTGGATTATATCTTATGTAGAAGGGCCAATCTGAAGGAGATTGGAGACTGTAAAGTGGTGGCGGGGGAAAGTGTAGTTAGGCAGCATAGGATGATGGTTTGTAGGATGACATTGGTGATCAAGAAGAGGAGGATGAGTGTGAGGGCAGCACCAAGGATCAAATGGTGGAAATTGAAAAAGGGTAATTGTGAGGTGATGTTCAGGGAAGAGTTAAGACAGGCACTGGGTGGCAGTGAAGAGTTACCCAATAGCTGGGTAACTACAGCAGAGCTAGTAATAGAGATGGCTAGAAAGGTGCTTGGTGTGACATCTGGAAAGAGGACAAGGAGACCTGGTGGTGGAATGAAGAAGTACAGGAGAGTATACAGAGAAAGAGGATGGCGAAGAAGAAGTGGGATTATCAAAGAGATGAAGAAAGTAGACAAGAGTATAAGGAGATGAGGTGCATGGCAAAGAGAGAGGTGGCGAAGGCTAAGGATAAGGCATATTAAGAGTTGTATAAAAGGTTGGACACTAAGGAGGGAGAAAAGGACCTGTACTGATTGGCTAGACAGGGGGACCGAGCTAGTAAAGATGTGCAGCAGGTAAGGATGATAAAGGATAATGAGGGAAACATACTCACAAGCAAGGAGAGTGTGTTGAGCAGATGGAAAGAGTACTTTGAGGGGTTGATGAATGAAGAGAATGAGAGGGAGAGAAGGTTGGATGATGTGCGGATAGTGAATCATGAAGTGCAGTGGATTAGCAAGGAGGAAGTAAGGATAGCTATGAAGAGGATGAAGATTGGAAAGGCTGTTGGTCCCGATGACATACCTGTGGAAGCATGGAGGTGTTTAGGTGAAATGGCAGTGGAGTTTTTAACTAGATTGTTTAATGAAATCTTGGAAAGTGAGAGGATGCCTGAGGAATGGAGAAAAAGTGTTTGGTACCAATTTTTAAGAATAAGGGTGATGTGCAGAGCTGTAGAAACTACAGAGGGATTAAACTGTCCAGTCGCAGCATGAAGTTATGGGAAAGAGTAGTGGAAGCTAGGTTAAGAAGGGAGGTGATGATTAATGATCAGCAGTATGGTTTCATTCCAGGAAAGAGCACTACAGATGTGATGTTTGCTCTGAGAGTGTTTATGGAGAAGTACAGAGAAGGTCAGAAGGAGTTGCATTGTGTCTTTGTGGATTTAGAGAAAGCATATGACAGGGTGCCTAGAGAGGAGTTGTGGTATTGTATGAGGAAGTTGGGAGTGTCAGAGAAATATGTAAGAGTGGTACAGGACATGTACAAGGGTAGTGTGACAGTGGTGAGGTCTGCAGTGGGAGTGACAGATGCATTTAAGGTGGAGGTGGGATTACATCAAGGATCAGCTCTGAGCCCTTTCTTATTTGCTATGGTGATGGCCAGGTTGACAGACGAGATCAGACAGGAGTCCCTGTGGACTATGATGTTTGCAGATGACATTGTGATCTGTAGTGAGCATAGGGAACAGGTGGAGGAGACCCTGGAGAGGTGGAGATATGCTCTAGAGAGAAAAGGAATGAAGGTCAGCAGGACTAAGACAGAATATATGTGTGTGAATGAGAGGGAGGATAGAGGAATGGTGAGGATGCAGGGAGTAGAGGTGGCAAAGGTGAATGAGTTTAAGTACTTGGGATCAACAGTTCAGAGTAATGGTGAGTGTGGAAGAGAGGTAAAGAAGAGAGTACAGGCAGAATGGAGTGGGTGGAGAAGAGTGCCAGGAGTGATTTGTGACAGACGTGTACCAGTAAGAGTGAAAGGGAAGGTCTACAAGAGAGTAGTGGAGACAGTGGCATAGACAAAAAGGCATGAGTCAGAGCTTGACGTGGCAGAGTTGAAGATGTTAAGATTTGCACTGGGTGTGACAAAAATGGACAGGATTAGGAATAAGTATATTAGAGGGTCAGCCCAGGTTGGAAGGTTTGGAGACAAAGCCAGAGAGGCAAGATTACGTTGGTTTGGACATGTGCTGAGGAGGGATGCAGGGTAGATTGGGAAAAAGATGCTAAGGATGAAGCTGCCAGGTAACAGGAAAAGAGGAAGGCCTAAGATAAGGTTTATGGATGTGGTGAAAGAGAACATGCAGGTGGTTGATGTGACAGAGCAAGATGCAGAGGACAGGAAGAAATGGAAACAGTTGATCTGCTGTGGCGACCCCTAACGGGAGCAGCCGAAAGAAGAAGAAGAAGATTTTCCCTGTTTACTGTCTATCTGTCTCCTGGTTGTACTAAATGGCCTCTGGGGATTACAAATGTCATATACAGGCATTCCTACATATTCAGTTTATGGTGCATGGTGTGGGTAACAGTGCTTAATACAACAGTGCTATTACATGATTGCAAATCTACATTACCATTTGATATCAGAATATACACATGCAGTCCAGCAGTTAGACCTGTTTTGCCATGATGTTGCACTTTTATTGACATACAAACAATATGAGACTCTTCCTGCCATATTTTCTAGTGTATGCAGTATTTGCCTTGAACAATACAGGTTTTATTATAGCAATTAATTTACTACTACTTTTATTTTTATTTCCTATGACAGTAAAAGCATAAGTATTACTGACTTGCCTCATGTCGCAACTTCGACAGGCAGCTGATGTGGGCCTCCTGGTTTGCGGCCCACTCCATTGCAGCTGTGGGGGACATAAGAGGAATATTGAGCCATACCTATCCATGATATACCTTAGCTGGCAATTATTACACACATACTGAGGTGATACTTACACATGTCTGGAACATCCCCTGATGATCTAGCCTCTTAGATCCACTCCTCCAAGAGGTCCCCTTCCACGGCTTCAGGTCGGCATACTGGTGCCTGACATGCTCACCAGTTCGGGGTATGCCAATGGCACTGGTGAGGTCATGGGCAAGGCTGTCCCAGGCCTCTGCCTTATATTGGGAGCCCTGGTACTGGCACTGCAGCAGGCTCTGTGCATGGTCTTTAACTAGGAGTCCTGTCATGACCTTCGACTCCTGGATGCACCAGCTTTGTGCACAAAAGCACACTTCTTCTCCCTTTAGTGCTGTAGTTCCTGCAAGGGGAAGCTACAACCAGTTCTGAGATGTATTCCTGCATTTTGGTTTAAGTAGGGCTGATTTCTCACACTTTTCTGTGATTGGCCGGTTTTGAAAAGGCTAAGCTATGGGCAAACCTGCTTACCTAAGGTCGGCATTGTTTAAAGGGATATACCACTGGGCACAAAGAGTTAGCTGGTCTCCACATTGCTCACACCTCCTAAGCTGGCATTTTCAATGCTTAGCATTGCTTACATTAGACTTTCATTATAATGCCTTTTTGGCATTGTGTTATTATTCATTACACCTTATATCTATGCCTGGTATCTGTGTTTGATGTGTACGTACACTCTATGGGATCCTTCTGTTTTATTGGGGACTTCAACACTCTATTACAATTACACCTCACTTCTGGGCTTACAGCTGTACTCCAGTTCACATATTTATGTTACGTAGTGGGTTATGGCACATATGACTATATACTGATGCCTTTCACAGGTTCAATTTGGTTATACTGTGATGAGGACTTGTTTGCTACTACCTCATTCTTCTGACTTTCTGTGAGGACTTGGTGGATAACGTCTAGGACTATGGTGTATAGGGTCCTGGGTTTGAGACCTGCATGACTGTTTATTTTGTTAATGGGCAGAACAAGGGCCATTGGATACAGAGTGACTAAGGCACCTTTGAGCAGTTGTAAGTGGGTTTGCGGAATGGTAAGCACTGTTAACCTGCAGTTTCATCTGCTTACAGAGAGTTGGCTTTAGAATTGCTTATCCAGTGTAGACATTGCTTACTGCCATGCGAATGGGCTTAAGGCTGCTTACTAGTGCTTAAATATGTTTAATACTGCTTATCTGTGCTTACACCTGCTTACTATTGCCTTATTCATTATGACACTGACACCTCACATGTACATTTACTGCAGTACTCCAGTTCATAAATATATGTTATTTAGTGGGTTAGGCAACAAAAATATTGGTCATAAAGTGCTTTGCCATGTAAAATGGAATGTGCTGCAGTGGGCCTCGAACCAGGAATGCCTGCTCATAAGGCGAATGCTCTGCTCACTACACTATTCTGCTTCATTTGCATATATCTTCATTGTTATCCTCTTCAGCCTTTTAAGCTGCTTTAACCATAGCTAAGCAATTGGCACTCCCGCACACCTACGTTTAGCTGTAATCGGATTTCTAAAGAAAAAAAGGGTTTCTTCATTTTATTTCTACATTCTGTTGCTGTTATACACAAGGGGGACTGTTAGTGGGGATATGCGGTCACCCATGTGTGGTCTCACTCATTGCATACCCCTTTCTGCTGTTCTAGATTGTGGGGGCGTGTTTATTCCGAGAGCATTGATCTCAGCCACGCTCCCTGCACTTTTACACACTCCGTGTAAGCCTAGGAGCTCTGGCAGTGCACATCATTAATATGCATGGCAAGCTGCCGTCCTCCTCCTAAATAGTCTCTTCCATGCAGGACTAAGCTAGTCCTGCATGGAAGATTAGTAAATCTGAGGGTATGTGCTGAAATATTAAGATGGTTTTGTAAGAAAACATGGAAGGGATACAGGGTAAAAATAAAAGAAAACAGCATGAAAGAAATAGAATTGTTTTGTTAAGTTCTTTTGTGTTGATAGCTTGTAAATAATTTTAAATATGAACATAAGTATTAAGAGTGTAAATAATTGATTAAACCCCAGGATTTAATAAAATCCATGTAGGCACAGTGTAGAGCCTACAAGTAATGTATCCATGTACACAGCCACAATTCCCCCTCGGCAGCACACCATGCTTATTAATAATGGTGTGCTGTGGAGGGGGAGCCAAGGAACATGGATACTGAATCAGTGTAGGGAGAGGTGCTACAGATGAGTGTGAGGCTCCCTGTAATGCTCCCCACCACTGTTGTAATATTGTGAATTGTGTCAATTGTATAATATGTCTTTGTGAATTGTGTCAATTGTATAATATGTCTTTTATCTGATGTGTTATTTTTCATGTAATATATATTTTTTTTTTACTGCATGTTGCATGGCATGGCGCAGAGTGCAGCAAAGCCAAGCTGTGTTCACATATAGACAGCCGACACCTGCCAGACATCTAGAAATAGAAACCAGATGTAATTAATTATCATAATTAAATATATATTGTTTTTAATGACATTTGCCCGGTGTTGTTTGGACCGCAGCAAAGCCAAGCATACATCGCTTACACCTGCCAAACATCTAAAAATAGAAATTGGATGTGATCCATTATTTATTTATAGGTGTGTTTAAGTGTGTTTGTGTGGCATGACTTGCTGCTCAGCAATAGTAGCATATGTGAAGTTATAGTAGTTTATTTTACAACCAACTAGCTCCATGGGTAGAGTTGTGGTCATATCTGTTGTAGGGCCTGGGTCCATGTCCCTTACTTGCAGAATATGTCTGCAAATAAAGGTACTATTATTCTGTAATTTTAGGACAGTATTGTGAATTTTGGCACTGCTGCACTCTGCTAAGCACTGATCAATTATGTTAATTAGTGCATAAACATGCAAACGGCTACCAATGTTTGATCTGTGCTAAGCCTCACTAAAACCATGGTTCTGCGAGTTTTCACATGGCTTGGCTTCACTTAGCTGAGTTGCACTTTGCTGAGAGACACAGAGCTTTTTTGAATTTTGCTGAATGATGTGTAAGGACAGGAAAACAGCCTATATTAAGCTCAATAGGTGGGAATTCTGCAATAGTCATCAAAGTTCATTTAACTGTTAGTATGGCTGGCAGTGTTAGTGAAGTTGTACACATTCAGGCACAGCAGTGGGATATTTATTAGTCATGGGCTCTTTATTTAAAACCATGAATCCTGGCTGATGAAGGGCAGATTCCAGGTCTCAGAATGCAAGACGGAGGCCTGGGACTATTTGGCAAAGGAACTCACCAGTGTTACTGCTATCTCCCACACAGGTGAGCAGTGTCATCACCACCATGATGACCTAAAAAGGAGGAAGCGGAGAACCCTGGACACCTGAGTCCAGGAACCTTGAGCTGGGAATGCTCCACAAGTATGTACATATGTCTTCCTCTGTCTAACCAATATGCCAGCAGAAGGTCTGCAAAACAGGTATGCATAATAGTGTGCTTCTCTCCCAACAGCTGTAGCTGAGAGGCCTTGCAATGTTGATTCCCATGCCAGGCGCCTGGCCAAGTTGCACCGTGCGGATGGTACGTATGGATTTAGTATGCCAAATGTAGTGCAATAAGCAAGAAAGGGTAAAGCATGTACTCCAATAAACTATACACAAGAAAAACTGTACTGCAATAAATGGGCATGTAGAACTGTCAAACAATAAATGGGTAATTAGAGCTGTAGAGCTGTAATTCAATAAATAGAAAATAAGAACTATATATCAATAAATAACAGTAAGCAAAATGTTGTCCAGCAGGACTGTGTTTTGTCAAAACCATTGCAGTAGAGCTGTATACATTGATTGTCTATAGAAGCCAGCTACAGTCAAAACTGCTTGTAAAAATCGACAGGATTTTCAGTCCAACAACAATACCCGTACCAGCAACCGTCAATACAACAACAATCGCCCCAAGGGAGGAACAAAAAAAGACAGCGGAGGCAATAGTATATGATTATACTGACATTCTAGCCCCAAGAATTTATACTAGTTCAAAGGGCGAATTTAAAATATTTAATTACACCATTTTGGATGTCCATCAGGAGATGGTAGACTTTTTATCGAAAGGGTTGACTTTTGTTCCTACCAGAAGAATGGACATTGTTGATACTTTAATAGACCTCAAATTATTTGTCCGTAAACTTAATCTAAATGTGATTATGGGTAATAATTTTAATACATCCAGCTCCATTAAGGTTTCAAGTTTATTTAATCCTCCAATTCATCCTGAGTTGCTCACTTTTGAAAGAATGTGTGAATTTGATTTTAGAGCTATAAGAGAAGGTTATCAAAATCGAGTTTCTAAATACAACTTTAGTATATTAGAGCAGGATTGTATTCATTTATTAAAAGAGCGCAATATTAGAGTCATGAAGCCAGACAAAGGGGAAGGTCTGGTTTTCATGGATCGTGAGGTTTATGTGACAAAAATGTGTAAACATCTAGATAGTGAGGCATACATTAGAGTTTCTTTAAATGAAGTCAATGTAGCTTATAAAAAAATTTGAATTATGTTAGAGGATTTATTTCTCGAAAGAGCTGTTGACATGGACTTGTATCATTATCTATTAATGTTAGCACCTATTACTCCAGCTTTATTTGGCACCCCCAAAATTCATAAATCTTTGATAGACCCACCATTTAGACCAATTGTTGACGGTCGTGGTTCAATCAATTACGGGTGTGCAAAATATATAGATAGCTTTCTCAAACCACATCTTGAAAGTGAAATACAAATATGTAAGGATTTGTGGAGTTTTTTACAGAATATTAGTAAACTTGAATTTCAGTCTAACATTTGTTTTCTCACAATAGATGTAAAAGATTTATACACAGTTATTCCACATACCATCGGAATAGAGTGGACTAGGGAATTCTTATTCACGAAAAATGTCGATAATAACACCATTAATTTAATTGAGACATTGTTGGAAATTACTTTGGCCAACAATTATATAACATTTGAAGAAAAATTACACTTACAAAAATCAGGAGTAGCTATGGGCTCTCCATGTGGTGGAAGTTTTGTCAATGTTGTAATGGCATATTGAGAACATAACAGTAAGTGTTTTACAACTGTAAATGCCTATTTATGTTGAATTGTATTAGACATTTTACAACTGTATATGTTTATGTTGAATTTCAAGCCTGTACTCCAATCTGCTTACTTACACTATCAGACTATTTACCCCACCATACCTCATAGGAAAAACTGGGACTGGGTTAGCCCGCTGCGCTGCTCCTCCGCCTCCTCGGGCTCGCACTCCCTGCCCCTTATCCCACCCCCCACTGTGTCTACATTTATAGCCACTAGGCCACACCCCTACTTCTCTCCAACCTACACTACAGCTCTCCAATTTCCTCCCCACCACTTTACTGTTTAACCACTACTATTCCTCTCATTGATGACATATAACATGTCTATAAATATTTATAAACTCCTTCCTCTTATCTTACCACTCTTAATTCTGCCATACTTTCTTACTAGCTATGAAAATCTCACAGTCGTAGGTTTCTCTTATCCAAAATGCCAAACCAAGAGAACTTGCCCACTACTACACTACCCCAAAAAAAATAATTAACCAACCACTTCTAAAAAAAACCACTCCAATCAACACCAAAATCCAAATATGAACTAAAACTACTATTCAAAGTTATTAGACTACTAGCGATCTAAGAAAAAATAAAACAAGATGGAGACATCCATCCTAATCCAGGCCCAACCTTAACTCAAAATCCTACCAGCCCACCACTCTCCCACCGACTGGTCAACTCCCTCCTAATATGCCACTTAAACATTAGAAGCCTAAACAATAAGATACATAGCCTGCATGCTGTACTAGCCACATACCTCCCCAACATAATGTGTCTATCTGAAACATGGCTCCGGCCATCAACCAAAGACAATGAGATCCTACCTCCTGGTTACAATATACTTAGGGCAGATAGAGTAAAAGAAAGAGGAGTGGAAATAAGCCGCTTTATAATAGCACACTTAACATCATAACTAACCCTATACAACCACCCCAGGTCTCTAAAATACTAGCTCTAACAATTCTACTAAATAATCATAGTATTAACCTAATTGTCACCTATATTCCCCTGGGAACAATGTAGAAACACTAGAGGTCATTCTACATTGGATAGCCAACAACTACCCTCAAGAAACCATTGTTGACTGGAACCAATGCACAGCACAGTCCAACCCCATCCCTGTTAACCTACATGGATAGATAATATCATCTACCACACGAATAACCAAAAGAGAGTATACTAGACAGGATACTCACCAACAGTCATCCCCAGAACTATATGTCTGAACTCTCCTAATGATCTTAGTGATCACCTGCTCACATACATCATGAAAGACAAAATTAATTGTACAAGCTTACCTATTTATAGGTCTATCAGATCCAAGAAAAACTTTGACCTAACTAAATTTCAACTTGAACTCAAATCATGTAACTGGACAAAACTAAAGTTCCTTCCCTTGATGAGGCAGTGTCATCATTTAACAATTCATTCCTTACTATACTTGACTTGCATGCCCCTAAACGCTCAATAAGAATTAAAACTCAACTAGCACCCTGGCTAACAACAGACACCAAAACCAAAATAACAACTAGAGACAAAGCACCAAACTACCCCTAGATCGTATCAAATTCCAACAACTTAGAAATGAGACTAAAAAAGCCATCATACTAGATAAGAAAAATTACTTCTACAATCTGCAACATAAACATCAGAATAACCCTCAAAAGTACTGGGCAGGCATAAATAAACTTCTCCAACCAGGCAAATCCACTACGAACATTATCTGACAAGAGCCAAGAAGATATAGCCAATTCATTCAATACTTTCTTCACAGAAACCATCCAGTCATTAGCTAACCAACTTTCTCCTCCCCACACTTCTATAAACACTATACCCGACTCACCACTCTCTTTTAACTTCCAGCCAGTGTCCACATCCTTTATCAGATCCCTTTTGAAAAAACTGAAGCCAACCACCCTTTCAACCGATCTTCTGCCAGCTGAATGCCTGTAAATTGCTGCAGATGTATTTGGAAAATATCCTATGTTATTCCACTCCACAAAGGAGGTTCATCCACAGAACTATCCAACTATAGACCTATAGCCATACTATCACCACTTGCCAAAATTATGGAAAAGTGCATGCACAACCAACTAATGCTCTATCTAACCCAAAATAAACTACTCACAGACTCTCAACATGGATTCAGACCCCATCATAGTACAACCACTGCCCTCCACTCTTTTACTGAAAACATTAATCTTAACTGGAATAATAAAAAAATATCCTCCCTCTTCCTGGACCTATTATGGTAAACCATCAATTACTTCTATATACTTTAAAAACCCTGTATCTAGATACTCCAGCCCTTGACTGGTTTCAAGCTTACCTCACTGGGAGACAACAAGCAGTAATGTGGCAAAACAAGCTCTCCTGCCTACTACCAAATACCATAGGAGTTCCTCAAGGTTCCATATTATTTCAGTCTTCATAAACGACATCCAAACAGTCATCCCTGAAGCCACCTGCATTCAATATGCAGATGACTCGACTATAATATGTTCCAATGCCTCTCTTGCAAATCTACTAACTACCACCCAACATAGCTTCACCAAAGTCACCATCTCCTGATCTTAAATCCAAACAAAACCAAGTTACTTTCTACCCAACCAATAGATCTCCGACTGAAAACTTCACTATAAAATCCAATAATGGGACCATCATCTCCCCAGACACCTCTACAAAGCTATTAGGAGAAAACATTGACAATAAACTCAGATTTGATATACATATCAACCAAGCCATTAAGTCAGTCAACAAGAAACTTGGGACATTATATAGAATTAATGCCAGGGCAGCCACAGCCTGTCCTCACTCACCTTAACAAATCTGATCTGGCCAAGCTCTCATCCTGCTATAATCACATTGCCAGGTTCATTACAGGCCTACCCTACAGAACACACCACTGTACTAACCTAAAAAAGCTTGGATGGATAGAATTCCTTCTTCACCAGTCCCAACTCATAGAGGCCTTCAAAATCCTTAAACAACCTGAGAATACCCCAGCACTAAAAACTTAATGACACTCCAATCTAAGCTGCCTTCGCTCAGCAAACAGACTCCTTGTCCAAACAACTAAATCTCTCAACCTAGGTGGTGACGCGCTGTTACCAACACCACTGGTAAAATATGGAACTCTCTCCCAAATAACATCATCTAAGTCAATTCAAAAATAGTCTAAAACTCCACTTTTAGTCACACTGGCTATGTCCTTGCTCAAACCCAGACTAGCTCTGTGCCATTAACTAAAACATAAACAACTAGCTAAGATGATAAGTACTTTGTATACTGTGATAAAGAAATATGTATCCTGTCTAACTCTATGTCATTATACAATATGTTATTAATGTTACATTTGTAGTAATCTCAGAAATAGTAATGGCAGTCTTGTACTTGTTAAGTTCTTTCAGCTCATTTACTGTACCTAATTATCAATGTAACTCTGTTGGAGCTTTTCTCCCCAGGCCTCCGCTGAAAAAGGACATGTATCCAGTCGGACCATCCCGGTTAACAAATGTAAAATAAAATAAATAAAAATAAAATAACTTTCTGTATAATGAACCTTTGTTTAAGAACAATGTCTCCTGGTACACTAGGTATCAGGATGATATGTTCTGTATTTGGAAAGGAGATGTTTCTAAGATACCTGAGTTTATTAAAAACATTTCTAAAACCACCGCTTTTTTAGAATTTACATATACATTAGGGGGAGGAGTCCATTAGCTTCCTGGATATTTTACTTACTAAGGACAGCACTAATTCTAGATTTAAAAGTAATATTTATAGAAAACTGACATATTCTAATACTTTCCTTCATTTTTCAAGTGATCACCCATACCGTCAGAAAAGGGCAGTAGTTAAGGGGCAAATGGTAAGGGCTGCCCGTATGATTTCGGACCATTCTGATTTTGATTCTGAATGTAATTTATTAGAAACCATGTTCCTCAATAGAGGATACCCCATACACTTATTGATGAGTGTTAAAAAGGAGGTAATTCAGAAAAGACTTAATGGGTCTTTTGTCCTGTTACTGTCGGGGTGTGAAACAGCACATATTGGTTCTGTGATAGAAGATGAAGGCCGTCAAGTTGGGAGTATGAATTTTGTACAGTTGGGTTCAGTTGACCAATGTACAGTTCATTATACAAATTTTCTTTGTACATATTCTTTGGACTATGCCCCTATTAGAGAGGCTTTGAATAAAAATTGGTCTATCATTAGAAGTAATGAGATGCTGCTTAAAGTGTTTGGATTAAATCCAAAAATAACTTATAGAAGAGGGAAAAACTTAAAATCTATTTTGGAAATGAAAAATAATGTAAGTTATAACAACAAAAAAGTAAAAGGCATGTTTAAATGTGGGAGTTGTTCGCAATGTAAGTATATAATGGTGACGAATCAACTACATATTAATGATAAAACATACAAGATAAATTCGAGATTTAACTGTGAAACCTCAGCAGTAACATATGTTGCATTGTGCTGTGAATGTAATGCATTTTACATTGGGAAGACTGAAAGAAAGTTAAAACAACAGATTTATGAGCACATGTATGCCATCGCTAAAAAAGATATGAACAATGCACTTGCTAAGCATGTGATAGACCACCCTTGTCATAGTTTTAAATTTGCAGGGTTACAACATAGGCCAATAGATATTAGGGGTGGACCATGGCAAGTGCAATTAGAAATTGATGAGTTACGGTGGCAAATTAGAACTAGTGCCCATCTTTTTCCAGGTTTGAATGAGAGTATGTCTATTAGATGTATGTTGAAATTATTATCACTTAAAAGATGATAGTTATTAATTTAAAGTTCAACATTTAAGATGAGATATTATTTTAATGTCTTTTTGGTAACTTAGCGCTGGTATCATCTAACACTTATGTGTGAATAGTATTTATACAATTTATATACACATAAGTACTTATGTATATTTACTTATTTATAATAATAAGTTCTTATATAAGTAAATATTGAATATATAAAGTAAGCTATTTTTCTATATAATATAGGATAAATTTATAACATTATGGTTATCATTAAGTATACATAATAATATTGTGGTTTATTATTACATTTAGAATTTTTATGTTAGGTTGTATTATGACTTTAAGCAAAGAACTGATGTGTAGGTATACCATTAATTATTCTAATATAATTCTAATATTGCCATATTAAATTGTAATGACAATATGGTATATTTTAATAAGCTTGGTAAGGAGACTCAATAACATATATTTTAACAATAATAATAATTTTTTAGAATGGACCTATTGGTTATGTGTTATATATAATATATAAAATATAACATAATATATATATATATATATATATATATATATATATATATATATATATATATATATACTAGTGTGTTTAATAACAAATTTTAAAGAAATTAATTCAATGGCTAGGATGTATAGTAAAGTTTTTAAATAGTGCTTTAATGTGTGTTTAATTTTCATTGAACAAACAGGTTATAACTAAGCTGTTAATATCTAATTTCAGCTCGTAGATTTGGAGTGGTAATGTTACGTTAAATACCCATTTCTGAGCTGACTAATTAAAACTGCTGTGGTTAATTATGTGCTTAATTAAGTGTATATAAAGAATTTTTGTGTTTTATTCAACTGTTTTGTCTGAAGAAGGCCAGGTACTTACCTAGCCGAAAGCGCTTTCAATAAACAGTTTTTTACAAGCAGTTTTGACAGTAGCCGGCTTCTATCGCTCCCGTTTTTGTTTTTGCATTCATTTTTAAGTTTTTAACTTGGTTGGTTTTGTACATTGATTGTCTATGTTAAGGTTGCTGCAGTCAAGTGTGACACTGTAATAGTTGTAGCCGGCAAATCGAATGATCTGCAAACTGTATTGCACAATCCATAGTAGTGTCCAAGGCTGTCTCCAGGCCAATATGGATCACATAATGCATCCTCTTCCTCAGAAAGCAGTTAATAAAGGTATATGGGTGAGGTAGCCCAGTCCATGGGCAGATATTGTATATCTACTTTATAAATATTCCAAACCAATAACAAAATAATGTGTTCTCTAGCATTGTTGGTTCTAAAATACAGTTATTTTCATATATGCAGTATGGTCGTATTCCATGCATGTGTGTGTTCGACTGTCACTGTAGTCTACTATAACACTGTACTAGAATGCCAGTGGAATGTCCTGTAACTTGTATAGCTGAATTCATAGTACAGTTCCAGGTGATCTCCAGGCAAGTATCAGTCATACCTCTCAACCTCTTAGAGCAACAAATCTGGACAATGCCATTAATAAATGGGGACACAAGCTCAAAAATAGGGGCAATTTTTAAATATTGCTCTTATAAACTTAAGTTTATAGAACAAAAGGTTTTGCGTTAGCATACGTTTTCTAAAGGGTATAAAGTCTGAAATTCAAATGTCTGCCATTGTTTTCTGACTTCAGCCTTTAATCATTTGCCAGAAAACCACAATTTTATGAAAAACAGATCAAAAATATGATTCAAAAATCTGGACATTCTGTGAAAATCTATAAAGTTGAGAGGTATGGTATCAGTCACTCAATAATCATCTCAGTAGCTCAGTAGGTTAAATGCTTTATATACAGTACATTTTGCCACCCACAATCCTGAGTGCGAATCCAGTGGTATATAACACTAACTTTTCAGTATCAGTCATGTAATGTTCACATTTTGCCTCTCACTAGGAACACAAGAAATATATGGGTGAGGTGGCCTATATTATGAATAGATAGTGTGTTTAGATGTCACAGAATTTTAACATCAATACCATGAATGTGTTCATCAGCATTGTCGAGTCATAAACAAAGATGTTTAATCCCAATATGGCTGTATCCCTTACATGTCTGTACTAGGTTGCTGCAGTCAATTTTTTTCTTATTTACAGATGTCCCCTGCAGTTACAGCTATTGGGTTCTACTCCCATGCCTCCCAGCTATGGCATGACAGCTGACTAGTTTACTTACTGTGCACAAACATGCTACTCAAGTGTCACAGTTTCTCATAATGTCATTAAAACTGCCTAATCCATTTGTCACATGATTAGCAGATACATTAATACCTGGAATGCAATGTATTACCAAATCCATTTACAGAACACCTGGGTAGTTATTTAAGTCCATATTATGTGAAACTGTTCTGTATAGTGGTGTACCTGCATTTGTTACTGCTTGGCCCATACTGACCCATGCTGACAGCTTGAGAGGTATGTATGTGCTACATCAGCTATAGGAGAATTGTAGTCACTGTACTCAAACCTGACACTACACACCTATAAAGTATATATTTCAGTGTATTGAGGGATATTAGCTGCAATGTCATTAATGGAATTTTTCTCTATCTGTGTCCTCACTCCTTATCTTCATTTATTTATTACTGTTATTTATTATTATGATTTAATATTAAAATAATTGGTTACATTAAATATATTTTGGAGAAACGGGTTGTATTCTTGATATGTTTTATTATGATTTAATAACAACATATTTTGTTAAACTAACTATACGTCTGAAAATTTGGTTGATTATTGTTATGTTTTATTATGAAAACTTCATTTTCCATTCATGATTTGTATTAAAAATCACTAAGTCCTCTCAATTTGCCAAGACAAGATTGGCATATGAATTGGTGCATGTCGTACCCATTGCGATACCCTGTCATAGTTGGTAATATTTGCCTTGGCATTAGAATATATTGTTCTCAAGCACCAACTTTAATAAAGTGCATAGTCATGTATTTTCATTAATATCAAAACCATTTTTTTCATCCAATATATCACCGATGGCAGTTATACCATATTGATCCAAATCTTACCAACAACGACAGGGCATTACAATGGATACATCTTGCATCAATTCATATGCCAATCTTGTCTTGGCATATTGGGAGGACCTAGTGATTTTTAATACATATCATAAATGGCAAACGAAGTTGGGGTAAGTTAGGGTACTATAGCAGGTTTGTGGATGATGTGTTTTTCTTATGGAAAGGTACCTTAGTTGACTTAGATTCATTCATTCTTTACTTAGAATGTACAACTGACTTTTTTTTTTACTTTCTGTGAACTACTCACATACTGACATCGATTATTTAGATGTCCATATTAAGAAGAATGAAAACGGGGATATAGAGACGTCCATACATAGGAAACCCGGTTGGAGGAACAGTATGTTAAGATTTGATAGTATGCACCCTACACACACATTTACTAACATTATTAAGGGATGTTTGTGTAGAATTTCAAGGTTATGCATGGAGGATAATAAGTTTCACCATGAAGTGAAAGTTTTTGAGAGTAACTTGAGAGACAGAGGCTATAACAGCAATGTTCTGAGCAGAGAGATAGCTCGTAGCAAACATAGCAGGACTACTACTGCTAGGCCATGGTTTCATAACAATAGAGGACGTGGGCGAGTGGGAGCAAGCAAGAATAGGAACACAGCTTGTGTAGCTATGTTTCTCACTTATAGCAAAGCTATAGGGGGGATCTGTCAGATTATCAGAAACAACTGGAGACTTTTGATGACAGATGAAAAGATTGCCCAGATTGTAGGTACACAACCAACGTTTATATACTTTGTCATGCACCACATTTGTGTGATACTAAGGGCTTCACAATAGTAAAAAATGGTATGTATGCATGTCAATGATGCAAAGCCTGTATATATGTTATGAAGGAAAATTTATTTGTTGACTCTAAGACAGGCAGGATTTATTTTTTGAATACATATACTGACTGATATACACAGAATGTTATAGATATAACTGTGTATCAACAATGTACTGCCTACTATGTAGGAAAAACAAATTGTAGGCTAAAAGATAGAATTTTTAAACACATGACTGATATTAAATTGTGTAATAGACATAATGCATTATGTAATCACATTGTTTTGAATGAGGGACACACATTTGTATTCATGGTATTGCAGGTAGTGAAAAAGAATGTTAGAATGGGAGATCTACAGAATGAAACTGAGTACATGGAAATGCAATGGATTATTAGAATGGGAGCTGATAAAGCCCCAGGATTAAATGGGGTTGTTCCTTTAAGGCCAGCACTCAAGAAAAGGAGAGTTCAGTATTGAATTTGATTGGGTGATTGCTGTATAACATGGAAGTGTGAATTTACTTGTGTACTATCTGATGAAGGGTTACACCTGAAAGCACTCATAGTGCACTTTTATTTATTTATTTATTTTTTAAATTACATTTTTGCAACATGGCCTGGTGGTTTCTGTCATGATTTTTTTCTTGTTTTCTACTGGGACATGTTTGGCAGAACCTTTGGTGGAAGATACCCATCTGTTTTTCTCTTTGTGACTGAGTAATGTTTTATTATGATGCAATATTAACATGTTTGTTCAACTAACTGTTTTGCTGGCTGCATGATTTACTTTTTAGTGGCATGCTGTTACCATACTAATGGTTATGTTACTTAATGCTGTGTTGCACATGTTATACATTACTATGTATTTGGATGGGGAAAAAAAAAAAATATATATATATATATATATATATATATATATATATATATATATATATATATATATAATGTTTGATTCTGTTAGTACCAGCATTGATTTGGTTATTACTAACTGTACCATATTGTAATACCTCATATCTCACAGCACATCAAGGTAGATCAGTTCTAGCTGATCCCACTACCTTGCATCAACCAGCTGTGGGACCGGGTCCCAGCACATCTAGTACCCAGACCTGTGAGTTTGACATTGTGATATAGACCCATGAAATGCATGGTGGTAACATGACATTTTATTGTAGCAACTTTCCAAGATTATACAAGCAATATTTAAAATGTGTCACTGGTTATTGGGCTTTTGCCCCCCCACCCATAAATTTTGGCTTTTTTTCCAGATTTCTTGTGCTGCAAAGTTGAGAGATACAGTTTAGTGTAGAGTGGATTTTACAAGGAGCTGAGAACTTCAGGGGAAGAGAAGTTTAGTGCTGCTTATACTGAGTCTTCTTGTATTGTTAATAGCGTAACAGGTTGAATGTTTGCTTTTGTTGCAGAAGGCTGTGGCTTCTACTTCCACAGTATTTAAATGCATTGCTGATACTGCACTGTGTTGTACTTTTAAATGGGGTGGATGCTGCAATCCTGAGAATGTCCTCTTTGGTGGAGCTACCTAGTAAGTATAAACCTGTTATCAGTTTGTCATCCATTCCTATTGCAATATTACTAGGGCAAAAAGGCAATTTATTTGTAGATGAAACAATGAAATATAAAGCTGTTTGCAAGCAGCAACCTCTTAATTAGTTACAGATCTCTTTAATGTGGAATTGTTTAGATTACCTTTACTTCTGCAGAGATTGTGCATATTTACTGATACTGGTGGATTGTAAAAGTTTGAGTAGACTTTTATGATGGAAATGTTCTGAATCAGGAAGTTTTGTCATTGGTGTATGCATTTTGTTTCATTGTTTAGTGGAAAAATGTTCAAAACAATAAATTTAAAACACCCTCTAACAAATGTACTGTATTATACAAAGAATATAATTTAGTACAATCAGGAAGTTGTTTATTGATTATTTGACCAGCTCTGGTATGCCCCATCCCAATTCTTCGTTGGATGTGTTCTATTAAGAACTGGTTAAATCAACTGTCTACAAGTATAAACTTTTTTTGTTAATGAATATTTTCACTGATTGAGCCTGAATGCTACTGAAAGTGATTAAGCCAGATTGAAGCAATCACTTCTCTTAAATCTTCTTTTTTTTTGGGGGGGGGGCACTTATTGTCCACACCTAAGGAGCTAAGTCTGTCATGTAGAATTTCTGCCGCACAATTCTCCCAGCTAAACTATACCTCTCAACTGTCCAGATTTTCACAGAATGAATAGAGTTTTCTTCTTATTTTTGGTTTGTTCCTCATAAAATGTGTGGTTTTCTGGCAAATCATTTAGGAATGAAGTCACAATAATGACATACATTGAGTTTCAGACTTCATACCCTTCAGAAACATGCATGATAAAGCAGGACCTGTTATTCTATCAGCTGTCTAAGTTTATATAAGAGCAATTTTTAGTACTGTCTGTTTGTTCCCACAATATATTGGCCTTGTCCAAATTTCCTACATTAACAGGTTGAAAGATATGTGCAAATAAATTGCTTTATAGAATTTGGTATATCCAAACCACTCAACTGTCCCTGATTTTGGCTCAAAATGTTGCTCTCCCCCTTAATAATCCCTCGCCAAAATGGCCATTTTGGAAAAAATGTTGAGGGTTTACAATTAATAAATAATTGTAATGATCAGTGTTACAGATTACTTTTATTTCAGAAATGCATGTAGATTCTCTTATTTTGTCAGCTGCTCAACTTAACAGTTGTTGTTGTATCTTTCAGCTAGGGGTCGCCACAGCGGAACTCCGGTCCGCTAATGATTGGCAGTAGATTTTTACGTACCGAGTTGCCAGCCCTGACACACAACCTTTAATGAAGATATGCCCATTCACGCAAGTCTCCACACAGAAAACGCTTTCGCTGAGAATCGAACAGGACAACGTCTTACTGGGAGGCGACAACGCTACCACAGCAGCTGCTCAACTTAACAGTAATTATATTAAAAAAGTGTCCCTTCTTTCACAGGTTCCCAGCTGTATTGTGTGACTATTTTATATTTATTTGTTACATTTTTGGTCTAGTTTTCATAAAATTGTGGTGTTCTGGCAAACTAGTGGCAAAGCATTAAAGACTGAAGTTAGAAAATAATGACAGACATTTGAGTTTCAGATTTCATACCCTTCAGAAAATTCATACTAATGCAAGACTTACTATTCTATTATCTTTCTAAGATTATAAGAGCAATATTTAAAAATTGTCTTTATTTTTGGGCCTTTGTCCCACTTCTATTTATGGCTTTTTTTCAGATTTGTTGCTCTGAGATTGATAGGTATGACAAATATGTCAGGGCCATCACTGTCAGCCAGAGACATTTCAAATTGTGACGTACTTGTTGTACCCCACTCCCCCATGTACTGACTCTGGATGTGTCTCCAAGTAAGGGAAGGAGAAGTTATGCAGTGTAAGTGTGCAAAGTATCCCCACATCCAAGGTAGACACAAGTACTACAGTGGCTTTTCATCTAGCCTTGATTTTGCAGAATGTTCTGGTTTTCTGTCATATTTTTATACTGTTGAGTTATGCTTTTTATTATTCAGAAAATGCATGTTGTTGCAGTGCTTGTCGCTCTCTGTTTAAGTAGTAATGCTTTAATGACCATCAGGTAAGCTTGTCTGAGATTGTAAGATGCAAGTAAGCTTTAATAAGCATACTTTTAAAGAATTATTAACACTGAAAGCCTTTTTGTTGTTGCTATGCAGAGAATATTTACATAACTAGATAACATATAAACCTTAGGTTTTGGAATGCACATGACAGTATTTGTAATCAAGGACAGGATTACAGTAGTTACAGAAGTCTGTTACATTTGTTGGGAGACTTGCAGTCATCTTTGCAGGCTTTACCCATAAACGAAACAGAATGCCAGTCTGTCATGTGTGGTCCATAACCTGTGAAGTAATCCTTTAAGCAATTTATCTTAAGCTTGTTTGTTGTTTGCAGTTCATTTTTTACTTTGATCATGTTTTAACCATGAAACAAGTATATAGTTGTTGTCAGGCAGCAGGTCTTTTATGGATAAGAAAAAATTTTACAAGTGGGGTAATCGGTATCACAGAGATTGCTACTTTCAGCATGTTACTTGGTACTTTTATAATGCAGAATACAAATTATAATTAGAACTGCAGTCAAGGAGAAGTGGTTTGAGTTGATTGCTGCTTATTTTTTTATACTTGATTTCTACTGGCATTCCAATAATGTATTTAAAAAGTAATTTAGTTTTTCATGCCTCACAACCTTTTTGTTTCCATCTAGATATTAAACAAGCTGTCATGTAGCCAATGCATAGAAATTTTTTTTTCTTCTTCACTTCATTTTGTCTTGATTGGACTCTCATACTGACAGTTTGGCACCCAGGGCAGCGTATTTAATTAAAGTCTCAGTTTTTGTGGTTTTGAGCATAGTTCCAGCCCTTTATAGTTGGCCACACCCCTTCCTGGTGGCTCCACCCATCCGGCTGTCTCCTGCAGCCCCCCTTTGATTTGAAGTCACCAGCCACCACTGCTCAAAAGGAACAAGAACAGACAAGATGATGGAATATCGCCACTGACTTTTGATTTATTCTGTGGAGAATGTGACTTTGGATAGTCCCTCTGAAAGATTCTCTTGCTTTGAGACAATTTATATAATGATTTAACTGTTTTCAGTGGAAAAGCAGTGATGCTTCTCAGTTCCTCCAAAATATGATTTGTTACATGAGTTTCCTGAACCTACACCCTTTCCTTCTGTTCTTTCTACTTTGGAGGATGTTTTTTTTTTTTTTCATAAGATACAGTTTTCCTAAAAATCAGCCTGTTGCCCCCCCCCCCGAAAAAAAGGCAGCTAGCTTATATAACAGTCCACAATATTTTTAAGTTTTTATGCATCTGACCCAATAGCTATAGTTTTAGTAAACTCCGGTTCTGCTTCTAGGCATTAATTCTAATCCCTCACCTTCTGACAATGATAGATAGGCTTTTGATAAGTTTGGGAAACAAAGTGTCTGCTTCTGCAGCTCTCGTTTTTGAGAACTCTCAACTGTTAGTTTCATATGTTGAACTTTATCTTGGCCACATATGAGACTATAAGGAACTTTTTAGTACTGGTTGCCTCTTGTGAGGAAAAATCTGCTTTTATATAGTTTGGCTTCTACTGCTTGTTAAGTCACCACCTATTGTTTAAAAGGTACATATGACTCTACTAAAGTCACTTCCAGGGCTGCTGCTACTTAAACTGTTAAGAAGAGATTTGCTGGCTGCATTCACAAAACCTTACAGGGGATGTCAAAATGAAATTCTGAGTCCTGCCTTGGAGAGACAACTACTTTTTGGACCTTCTGCAGCAGACGTCTTTAAAAAGTGTGATGAGAAGGGGGAGATGAGTCAAGTCAATCTCTCAGATTTTTTAGCCTTCTTTTTTTCCAAATTTACTAAGACATTCAGCACACACTTATCTAATTTTAATAAAAAGCAAAATAAACTGTTCCAGCAATCTGCTGTTAAGCAGACATTTAAAAAGCATGGGAGTGTGGTTCCTAAAAGCCAGGATGTGCCCCCAGTCAGAAAGACTATATGATAGACTTTCCTCCCTCTTCCACACTTAAAGTCCTTTAATCCTTCCGGAATGTCTGGACTTTCCTTTTCATTGTTTCAAACAGGTGGGTTCCGAGTGTCATACACCATGGCTACAGATAACAGTAGGGATCTTTTCCGGTGGGTTCCGAGTGTCATCCCCCAGGGCTACAGATAACAGTAGGAGTCTTTTCCGGTGGGTTCCGAGTGTCATCCACCAGGGCTACAGATAACAGTAGGGGTCTTTTCCTAATTTTCAGGGGATTCCTTCTCATCTGCCAGACCCATTATATCCTGCTCAGGGAGTGAGAGAAGCTGACTTCTTCATCAGTCAGAAGAAGGATTTTATTCAAGGATATTTCTGGTGCTAAAGAGTATCTTGAAGACCAGTTCTGGACCTTTCACTTTTGAACTAATTTGTTATAGTGTCCAAGTTCAAACTAATATCACTTCAGTGATTCTTACCCCTTATTCTCCTTCTATGTTTCCTAGTAACCTCAGATTTAAAAGATGCATATCATTGCATTCCTACAGATCCAGATTTCAGGTGTTTCTTATGGTTTTGTGTGTCTGGATCACATTATAACTTGATCACATTATAACTTCTCTGCCTTACCATTTGGGCTGTCTACTGTTCCAAAGGTATTCACAGTGTCTAGCACCTATGGTAACCACCTGCAGATTGTAAGGTATTCACATATTTCTTTATTTAAATAGCTTGGTTATTTTTCCAGAGTCTTTCTCAAAGTTTCAGGAATCCCACACTTGGCTAGGGGTTCTACACAGTCCGGGATCCTGACAGAACATTCAAACATCTTTTCTGACTCTTCCTCCCAAGATTACATTTTGGGGGATCTGCTGGACATTTCAGTTCAAAGATCTTTTCTTCCACAGTGAAAAAATAGGTATATATGTAGATCTATCCTGGAAGTTCTCCATGTAGACTTCTCTTCAGCAAGGGAATTCCTCAGCATTGTGGGTCATATTGCATCAATAATACTCATAACATCGCTTGCAAGACTCCACATGAGAAAGTTACAGTAGTATCTGAAATATATTTTACCAGCACCAGCATCCCTTAACTTTTTCAAATTCCAATCCTAGGGTTTTGTAAACAGGGAAAGTATGTGGTAGAGACACCAAATCTCTCAAAATACAGTTCTCCCATTCTCCTCTCCTCCTCCTGCACATTCACTACAAATGCCTGAGGCTTTGATTGTGGAGTAATGTCTATGGAGATAAAAATGCAGGATCTTTGTAACAAAAAAGGCAGATAAAAACACATTAACATAAAAGAGATGTCAGCCCTTATAAATGTTCTCAGCTCTGTAAATCTTCTGTAATGTCTCAGATTTCTGCAAGTGTTTACAAATAACACCATCATGCTCGGGAACATAAACAAGCAAGGGAGAACCAGTTCTTATGGTAGCCATTGTTATAGCCTTTTAGCACAACTTTACTGCATAATCATTTTACATTCCATTACAACAAAACTGTGGCAGACAAGCTGAGCAGGACAAACACAAAGCCTCATGCATGGAAATTGAATTGGAAGGTCTTTGAAGATTCGATCCATCTGTGAGGAACATCCCAATAGATCTTTTGGCTTTATCTCTAAACAATCAATTTGCAAAATTCTGTTCCAGGACTTCATGCAGGAAGGCTTGGGAGACATGCTTTTTCTTTTCCTTCGATAGGAATATTTCTGCATGCGTTCACACCCTTTCCACTAATATTCAGGGTATATCTGAAGATTCAAAAGACATTCCAAATATCATGGTGTTGACTCCCTTCTGTCTCAAGCAGCAGTGGATGTCCCTCCTTTTTGAAAATGGCCAGGGGAAATTACCACAAACATCCTCACAGAGTGGACTTACTTGCACAAGACCAGAGGTATTTGGTACATTTGTATATTGAACAACTGCAACTCAATGCCTGGATGGTTGGATTTTAATGCCTTCCAAGCACATTTTTCTAAAGACATGCAACTGGTATTAATGGAAGCAGGAAGTCCATCTACTAGAAAATCATATATCAGGGCTACATTGTTCATGTGAATTACTATCCTATGGCCTGTCTTACTGTTGATCAATCTTCATTTGTTGGTCATTTCAACAAGTCTGTCCATGAATTTCTCACATTTAATGCAGTCTCACGTGAAAATATTTTTGAAAGGTATGTTGTACATGAAGCTTCTTTGAAAAAAAAATGGTGATCTTGACTTTGTGTCAGAAAAAGTAACTCTTGCTTCATTTGAATAACTCCTTAAGTTGACATGAGGTACTTATATTATTACTAAGCTAACTGCTCTTGTGGGCCATTTTAAGCCTAACCAATTAACACGTGAGAATCAAAACCTACACCTTGTGTCTATAAGGCAAATATCTTAGACATTATGCCAACTTGGGTTGAAACTTGAAAGTTAATGTTGGATTCCCATTTGTTATGCTCTGAGATGCTCACACACACACATACACCAAGTGGGTGATATGGAAAAAAGTCTTACTTATTAATTTGTCTTTTGCAAGAAAAGTAGGGTTGCAATCTGTTATAGTGGGTTAACCTTATCTCAATTTTCACAAGGGTAAAGTTTCTTTCACAACTAATCATCATTTTATGCCTAAAGCGGTATCTGAAATTACTTTAAGCCAAGCCATCCATCTTCCTTATTCTTTCTACAGCTTAAACATGAGGGAGAAAGGTTACTTCATACCATGGATGTCTACATTCAATGCAGGTACTTTCTTGCCAGAGCAAAATCTTTCAGAAGTTATGAACAGATGTTAATTTCTTGTGAAGATAAGGATAAAGGAAAACTAATGTTAAAACAGACATTAAATGTTTGTCTCATGCAACTACTTTTTATTAATAACACTATAATAAAACTATTACAGGAAGTGTCAAGGCTCATTTTACCAGGACCTTTGCTTTTTCTGTGGAATTTTGGAAAGGGTTGTACTCTGCAAGTACTCTAGAAGCAGCAACTTTATTCTTTTTGCAAACTTTTTAAAAAGTACTATAAACTATATTCCTTCTCAAGTTCTAGGACAGGCTTTGTTAGGACCATTTTCTAGTGGCTGCTGGACCCTCATACTTTGTCCTCCCAGTCTAACTAAGCTAATGTAATGTACTCATATCGCTTAGTCTACTGCAGAAGTGATTGAATGAAGAATGTAGTACCGTTAACAAAGATGTTTGAAGATCACTGCTGCAGTACACATGCTCGCCTTTTACCCCCTCTTGTTTTTTGTATGTTTTTATGGTAGGTTATGGACATTTATTTTATTATTATTATTATTATTATTATTATTATTATTATTATTATTATTATTATTATTATTATTATTATTATTATTATTATTATTATTATTATTATTATTATTATTATTATCAGGGTTTTAGAATCTTTCTCCCTGTTGGAAAGAAAGCTCTAAAGGGCTTGGCAAACAAACATCACTTTGAGTCAGCTCATCTTGAGCTGGCTAACAGCTTGGGAATTTGATGAAGTTCTGAAGCTTTGAAAACTGGCTGGCTGTTACGTCCTTGGCAAGACAGAACTCATATAACTGAGGCTTCTGTGGCAGTGATCATTCAAACATCTACTGTTATGCTTTACTTTCACAACTGTACTTTCTACAGCATTTTTTCCTATAGAATTAGGGAAAGACATACATCCTGCTTGGTCCTTTTAATTGTTTTATTTTCATTGAGCATCTTTTCTTAAACACAAAATTCAGCGTCATGTTACACTGCATCTGCAGCTCTCCAGTACAGCAAGTATACCATGCATTCACTGGTACACATCTCATGCACTATGCAAGCATCCCGCATAGCATATATTTAATGAGGGCCTGAAATGTGCTTATCCTTACCAAATAATTTACAAATTCATAGAGCTGCATATCCACTCCACAGATATTGTACATACTCTTGTTATTATATTAAATATTCTCAATGTTTGGTACACAGTGATCACAGAACATTAATACACTGCCTATTTTTGTTCTGCTGTGTATAACTAATGAAATAAATAAATAAAAAGCACCTATCTAAGTAAATATATACATAGTTATATAATAGCTCAGCCTATATTTGAACTAAATATAGAGAGAGCACATGATTTTTGTTTTGAAAAATACCACAATTCAATACATGACAATTTTAATTAAAAACAAACAAAAAACTAATAATGATTTTGAAAACACATAAACATCTGTTCAAACTAGTTAAAATATGTACATAATATGGAAAATGGTTAAAAGAATCTAGAATAAAAAAAAAATCAAAGGGAGATTCCAGATTCATTGCAATTTTGCCTGCTTGGGATTGAAACCGTAAATAGGAATGGACAAAACAGGAAAGTTTGAAATTCCAGCTAAAAGTGGGGGTAAATAGGAATGGACAAAACAGGGAAGTTTGAAATTCCAGCTAAAAGTGGGGGTAGGTAGGATGAAAATCTTGAGGGCAATGAAGGAAGAAAGCATAGTAAAACATATAAAATAG
>NC_056731.1:1062540992-1062568492 GCF_019279795.1 Protopterus annectens | reverse complement strand
ACCGGGGAGGTCCACTGGGCCTGGGGAGCCCGTTTTCAGTGGAGGCCCGGGGAGAAAAGCTCCACAAAACAGAATTTCAAGATTAATTAACAAAGAAATTAAGGATTACAGAACAGGTAGCATTCTAAAATAGAAAATAGAAAAAAAATATTTACAATTCAGTACACTGTGCTAAGTGAGCCTACTTTCAGTGGAGGCTTGGGAAGAAAAAGCTACACAGTACAAAGTTTAAGTACATGAATACATTTAGAATTAAAGTTTGATAACATGTTTAATTACAAATGAAGTTAGTAATGCAAGCAACAGGAGGCATTTACAGGAGTGAGAAAACAAATAAACAGTATAAATTCAGGTGTAAACAGGCATATAGTATTATGGCTAGATGTTGCTAATTGGTTACATTAACAAATTAAAGTGAGGTTAGGAAGGTAGAAAGGTTAGTCAGGAGAAAAGGGAGAGGAGAGATTGAGAGGAATTGGGGGGGGGGCACAATTGCATTTCCTGTTTAGATAGAGATAGGAATGAAGTTGAGATTTGAAATTTTTAAGGTTTTCACAGGTCCTCAGAGTGGGTCAGACCATTCCATTTTTTAGCTAGGGAATAAGATAGCAGAAGCTGGCCAGCAGGGCGCTTGGGTTTATGGATGGTGATCAAGTTTTGATGGGTAGATCTAAGGGGTCTGAGGGGGTTGTAAGGTTGCAGAATATTGGAAAGTGCAGGGCAGTTAGTAGGTTGGAAGAATAGTTTGTGGGCAGTGGTGATTTGGTGAAGGAGTAGTAGATTGGGGAGTTCAAGCCAGTTTATTGAGTGTAGGGAGGTGCAGTGATGAGTGGAGGATTTGGCATTTGTGAATCTGGCTATTTATTGTAACATACTTTCAATTTGGAGGTGAGTGTGGAAGATAGATTAGTGAGGAGAGGAGCTCCATACAGGAGAGGGAAGTAGATAGGTTGTGAGAGTTAGTCTAGAGGAAGGAGAGGAAGTGATTGTTTCTATAAAGTAGGCCAAGTTTATGTGGGTTTTCTTGATATTTTGCTGAATGTGATTGTTAAATTTAAGGTGTTCATCAATGGTTACACCAAGAAGTTTGGCAGAGAATTAAACTGATAATGGAGTTGTTATGGCTGGTGATTTGGAATAAGTTTTTGTCAATAGGGACGGATTTTGAGGAGAAAAGAAGGATCTTAGTTTTGTTGGCATTTAGTGAGAGGTGGTTTTGTAGCACCCAATTCCGTGGTAGAAAGCAGTTTGAGTTAGAAATTGAGATCTTTTATGTTAGAGGCATAGCAGATTAAAGTGGAATCATCAAATATTGCACAATTTTGGTATTAGGTATGGCTTTGTGGAAGTTGTTAATAAAGATATTAAATAACAGGTACTCCAGTAGGGGTTGGGAGGAAAGTGGAGGTGGCCTGGCCCCACTTAATGGCTTGGGACCTATCAGAAAGGTAGCTGGAGAACCAGGAAAGAGTTTTATGGGAGATGTTGAGGTTAGACAGATGGTTTAGTAGGTGACTATGGGAGATAGTATCAAAAGCTTTAGATAAGTCTAGCAGAACAGAGGATACTATGTTACCACAGTCGCAAGCTGAACTAACAGAATGTAAGAAGGAGATTAGGGCAGAGTTGGTACTGTGTCCTGGACGGAAGCCGTGTTGGTGGGGGGGAGAGTGTGGTGCTTGGTAAGGAATGCTAAGAGTTGCAGGTGGATACATTTTTCCAGAATTTTGGAGATAGGGGAGAGAATGGCTATGGGACAGAAATTGGAGGTGTTACAATTTTGGCCACCCTTGTGGAGTGGAAGAGTAAAAGCAGAACACCATAGTTTGGGATTGTATGTCAATAAAAGTGTAATAGCTTGACAATAAATGTCTAACTGCTGGACTGCATGTGTATAGTCTGATATCATAAGGTAATGTATATTAGAAATCATGTAATAGTACTGAGTATTAACCGCTGTTACCCACACTGTGCACCACACATTGAATGTGTGGGAATGCCTGTATGTGACAGGTATAATCCCCAGAGGCCATTTAGTACTACTGAGAGACACATAGACAGAAAACAGGGGAAATGCAGACAACAAAACCCAAATAGCACATGCAACTGAGATGTGAACTGTTGTTTTTTTAGCACACACAGCCATGGTTTGAATCCTGCCAGTGGTAGTACTCTGCATACAGAATCATACCCCACAACTGTACAGAATCCAGAATGTTCAGTAAAGTGGCCCATATCTGTTGCCTATCAACCTGTCCCCCCTGGGAAATCAGTGGGATGATGCCAGCCGTATAGGCAACAAACAGGAAATATAACTGATTGACACACATCTATGAGAACAAAGCTGGCACACTAGCAACTCCACAATACCTTATGAAACTTAGAAGCCATGTATGTCCCATTTACATCCCAATTTGTCAAGCTGTGGTCAGAGTGTGTACAGTTAAGGAGTGAGACGTATGTGCATAATAGTAGTGTGGAATCTGATACTGTGTGTGGGAACATTCAGGTAGTGCTAATAAACATTTCTCCCACAGGTCTGTCAGATACCAACAATGTGCCCAGAAATGCAAGAATGATGCCCAGTACTGGTACTGTTTACATTGGCATTGTATGGCAGTGCAACTGATGCAGTTGCTCTGAATAATGAGGTATTACACATCACTGGCACCCACACTGTCCTACAACATATAACTGTTTAGGAAATCTGTATAAGAGTGTTGTAATGCAAGGTCAGAATGCAAAATCACAGGGGATTAATAAGACAGAAAGCAGATAGGAGATATACAGCAATATCTATATAACAGACACAACTGTGATGGGCAGTGTTTAAGTTGTAGCAGATGCAGCCATGGTCTGAATCCTGGGAGTGGATGTAGGCTACATACAGAGTCATACCCTACAACTGTACACATGAGGGCAGAATGTCCAGTATATGTGTCCATATCTGCTTCCTGTCCCCCTGCCTCCCTGATAAAGTCTGTGGGATGATCCGAGATGTTTAGCCAGCAAACAGGGAATACAAGTGATTGTCAAACACCTATGAAAACAAACATGTTACAGTAGCAACCCCCGAAACTGTTAGGAGTAATATTTCAAGTATGTCCTATCTACACTCCCAATGTTGTCAAGCTGTGACCAGAGTGTGTACAGTAACAGAGTGAGATTTGTGTGCATAATACAAATGTGTAATCTGGAAGTTTGTGTAGCAACAGTCAGGTAGTGGTATCAAACATTGCTCACACAGGTATGTCAGATATGAACACTGTGCTGAGAAATACAGGCCATTATAACCTGTACTGGTACTGTTCACTCTAGTATTGTAGGGAATTGTGAGTGTTGCAGTTTCTCTGAATAATAAAGCATCACTGATTACGGTCACCCACACTGTGCTACAGAATATAACTGTGTAGGAAAGCATCTATATATGTGTGTGAGGTCACTAAAGGTGGAAGAGGACAATATTCTAGATATGTCCCGGTACACATGGCCAGAGTCTGTGCAGAAAGAGTTGGATAGCTATGTGCACAACATCAACCCAGAATTTGGGAGTATGTGTAGAAACTATCAGTTAGTGTTAACAAACATTCCCTCCACAGGTACACCAGTTAAGAGGTGTATACTGCAGGTAAAACCAGATTGTCTGTAATAATGATGACAGCCATGTCACTGTCCAGACTAAGGCTATAGGGTAGTGTAGTAAGACTTGTAAGGTACAGATAACAGCACTGACTAGGAAAGTAATGTGGACTGCAGGAAAATGCTAGCTTTTAATTTACATCATTCTTTCCCCCACCATATCTCCAACAATAATCAACATACCCACCCCAACTGGTATGTAATGTCACCTATGTTCTGATACTGTCCAGTTGTTTGATAAATATATTAATGGTTCCCATGCATGTGCTATATTGAATTATTCCAATATTGGTGGCATGATGCCATCAATGTACCCTACATGCTGTTCTTATTACCACTGTGATCCCATATATGCATGTGTTATGTTTGCTATGAAACTGTTCTGTATCCGGTGTCTGGGTTAATGGGAATATCTATGTATGCTGTTATACCTAACCCTGGAATGTTTTGACTATTACTAACCCACATATGATGATGAAATCTAAACAGTATAGCACGCTTGGAAAGGCCGGTCACAGCGGACCCACCTGTCCCACCTCAGCTGGCCATGGCACCAGACACCAGCATGTCTGGGGCCTAACACAGGACCTCCTTGTCCATTGGTCCTGCACCACTTTTGGGTGGAACCACCTGTCACCAGGTCGGGTTCGTGGTGCATAGAGAGCTCAACCAGCAGTTTGATTATCCTCTATGCCAGCTTGAGGGCCATGTTTCATGACTGAAAAGTTAACCTGGCTCTGAAACTCAGACCCCAGCACAGCCACCTTCGGGACTGTGAAGGTGCAGTGGTGACTGCCCATCGGTGGGGACCTCAGTCCCACTGTTTCCACTAAGTGGCTCATGGACTTTTCATTTCCTAACACCCCTCTCCATCAAGGTGTTTACCCCCACATGTGTCATATACTGCACCTGTATACATCTTGTTTGTCATGCCTCTTAACCTACCCCACCTACCTCCCCAAATATACCTACTACCCCTCCCCAATATCCCAGTCTCACCTGGAAAAAAAAAGGGGAATCTGTTCCCACAAAAAAATCTCGCAGCATACATAGCTGTCCATTTTGCACATGTGTCCACTGGACACATGTAATGTGGTCTAATTGGCATCACAACTTATTTTTGTTGTCCTCACTCCCTCCCAGGGGGTTGAGTGTCCAAATCTACCTCCAAATTCAGTGTATATGCACAGCTGTTGCTGTAGAAGAAATGGACAACTATGGACCTTCCCTACACCCTTCCTGCACATCCCTAGCTATTTTCCCTACTGTCTTTCCCTCTTTGTGCCCATTATTTTACCACTTTCCTATCAACCTCTTTTTCTTTTCTTTTAAATAAATTAGCTCAGGGGTAAGCTGGAGTAAGCACTGTGAAGCAGCAGTAAGTGGGTTTAAGCCTGTTTGTGTGGGGATAAGCAATGCTGACACAGGTTAATCAATTTAGAAGCTAACTGATTAGAAGAAACTGTAACCAGAAGTGCTTACCTCCACGCAAACCTGTGCAGACCCACTTACAACTGCTTTAAAGTGCCTTAATCACTCTGTATCCAACGGCCAGTGTTCTGCCCAGCAACAAAATAAACAGCCTCTGCAATGCCCAAATCCAGGACCCTGCACACCATAGCCAAAGTGATTTACCACTAACCATCTCAGATATACATAACCCTGATGTTTTCAAAAACATATCATCCAGCCCAGTCACTCAACAGTCCAGATAATATATTCCAAAATTTAGATGTATGTGTGTGTAAATATATTAATATCTAAAAAGATACCACATATCTATATATGTAGACACACACACACACACACACACACACACACACACACATATATATTTTTATATATATATATATATATATATATATATATATATATATATATATATATATATATATATATATATATATATATATATATATATATAAAAATAAATATATATGAACATATATACATGCAAATGCCTACATCTATAGATGTGGATGTCTACATCTATATGTCTAAATATATACGGCATGCTATATATATATGTCAGCAGATATATATATATATATGTATATATATATATATATATATATATATATATATATATATATATATATATATATATATATATATATATATATATATATATATATATATATATATATATATATATATATATATACACATATATTGTTGTGTCTTTCGGCTTTTCCCGGTTAGGGGTCGCCACAGCAGAAATCCAGTCTGCTAATGATTGGCAGTAGATTGTTACATACCAGGTTGCCAGCCCTGATGCACAACCTTCAATGAAGGTATGCCCAGATGCTCTAGCTGAAAATAAAACAGGACAACGTCTTACTATGAGGCGACAACGCTACCGCAGCACCACCACCGCAGAAGATATATATATATATATATATATATATATATATATATATATAGACATACATCTGTAGATAACAATGGGAAAATAACAAAAACATATATATCTACATGCAATGTTAATGGGGTTGAGAGGCCCCAAACAATATATGTCTTGTACAAATAGGTATACCCCCCCAAAGCCAAACACATCCTCCCTGCAATACACTACCAAGTGTTGCAGATCCCATAACCAGGACCAGACACGACATAGGCATCCCTAGGATACATATACACAGACACATATATGCAGATACAGGTATACATATATATATATATATATATATATATATATATATATATATATATATATATATATATTAATAGAGTAGTTACATATATATCTATGTATATATATATATATATATATATATATATTTATATATATATATATATATATATATATATATATATATATATATATATATCTGCTGACATATATATATAGCATGCCGTATATATTTAGACATATAGATGTAGACATCCACATCTATAGATGTAGGCATTTGCATGTATATATGTTCATATATATTTATATATATATATATATATATATATATATATATGTGTGTGTGTGTGGGTGTGTGTGTATATCAGTGCTATACTGTATATCATATAGGGCACTTTAGTTTAATTGTATGTAAAATCTTTTTACTGCAAATATTTGATTTTTACTATATGTATGTGATTTTGAGCAAAAGGTGAAGGTTCCTTTAAATGGGAAACTGAGGTGTATATAACATATGTTTTTTACGTATTCTGGCACTCACTGAAATAGCTCTGTTGAGCGAAACCGGTCTGGAGAGTATTGTGTTCACAATAAAGCCATTTTGAACTAGCATGCTGCCTACGTCTCCTGAATAGTGCTGGTACTTTTTGGGTTGGTATATATATATATATATATATATATATATATAGATATATATATATATATATATAGATATATATATATATATATGTAACTACACATACGCATGTAGAGATATGTACAGTAAGTTACATATATAGTACGAGCACACAATATGGAACAGCCACTATTCCCACAGTTACCACCTTACCAACGGGAGATTGTATGAGCCACCCATACAAATGACATTCATTACCTGCAACATATACCCACAGAGATATTAAAGGATATAACACCACACACAGGTGTGCATAAATGCGAAAGCTTTATTTGTGTACTATTACAGTTGTATGTGCC
This sequence comes from Protopterus annectens, assembly GCF_019279795.1. Lineage (NCBI taxonomy): Eukaryota > Metazoa > Chordata > Ceratodontiformes > Protopteridae > Protopterus > Protopterus annectens. Next base: position 1,062,561,246 of record NC_056731.1, on the reverse strand, counting down.
ATGTCATATAGCTGTTTAGATAAATAGAAATCCATATAAACTGAATAATGCAACTGTGAAACAGTTATACTAATAAAGTAGTCTGGAAAAGTTAACAAATGTTGCTGTCCAGGTCAAGGTCATCAAGTAGTACAATAGTAAAGACAGACTGGGCCACAAAATACCAAACAGTCAACGGTAAGTAATGCAGGTGTATAGTTCAGCAGCCTCCAGCTACACTCTGTAGAGATTCCCTGGGGGGTAAAGACCTCAGTTGACACAATGGGATGTAACTGTTACATAACAAGGCACAACTGACACCATCACAAGCACATTGACAAACAGAACAGTCTGTATGGCAGGTGGCTGTAGGCCTGCATTTAGCCAAGGTGGATTGCATGGTAATGTACATCCATATACCTTAAGGCAGCTCACCCCGATTGTCTTCACGACTTTGGGCTTTCATTATTTTGTAGCACTCCCATATACATATATGTATATATAGATATATGTATACATATATATATATATATATATATATATATATATATATATATATATATATATATATGTATATCTATATATAGATATATGTGCATATTTCCATATATGTATGCACATCCTATGTGTACAGATATGCCTAGTTATGTAGGTATATATGTAGATATCAATAACTATATGTGCATACATATCTATTCTGATATACCTACTACTGTCAATATATATGTAGATATCCATATGTACATGTACATATGTATCTCTATCTGCATATGTGTAGACATATATTGCTCTGTATATGTATATATCTGGGTGTTCATTTGTATATCTATGTACATATACATATCCATCTATGTATGTCAATATGTATATCTGTATGTCTATATAGATATCTGGATAAGTATATGTACATATATAATCACCATATGTCCTGAACATGGGAGTGTAACCCTACCTCAGCTCTTTAGTCCGAAAGTCATAGTGCAAGGGGATGTCAGGTATGTATAGCAGGTATACTTGTAGAGTATTGCTGCTGTAATAGGGATTGTCTTCACAGACATTGTGTGTGTGGGAGGTCACATCTGCTTTTAACATGTGTGCCATTGGCTACTGACAGAGATCCTAATGACATCATAGTACAGTATCATGGCTAGCACGTAATGCTCCTTTGGACTACAGCAAAGATAATGGCCAATATATGTGGACAGTCTGACACACTCTGGACAGTCCAGAGGTATACACATAACCCCTTAGTGCAAGACAAGTGAACCAATCCTGACAATGTGGATGTTAACACCCATGTAGATGGGTATAATACGTAACTACTGGTATACATTTGACCTCATAGGTTATGCATTCACACATCCTTATCTGTCCTGCCACATAATAACCACTGGTAAGGAGGTGCCATGGCAGCATATCACCCACTAGATATTGACATACAACAGTACAGCATAACACTGCTCTGTCTGACTAACATGACTGTTATGGTGGCCCGGCAGCAGTACATCTGGCAAGTAACTGGACATTACATCTCACTGGGTAAGTACATTAAGCTGCTAGGCATGTAACAAAGCACTGTGCAGGCTACAGGCAGACTTGCTCAACACTGGCCTACATTTTCTATGGAGGAATGCACATGTACCTGCACATAGATAACAGGCTCTACAGGCATGCCACAGCACAGAGTAACATACACCTGTGTGCAGGTGCATCACCACAACCAATGTGAACACAGCCACAGATACATATGACACGCTAGCATATTATTACAGTATATGGACTATCTGTTCAACACCAACCTCATCTATGCCACCCACACACTAACCCTACATATACTGGGCCTCTACACAGTGTGGTCCGCTGCCTGTCTGTGGTATGGGACATGTGCATATATGGCCCTACAAACATCTAAGCCGATAGGGTAACATACAGTGGAGCAGCATGTAACATCAGATAGAACAGGACCAAGAACAATGACATCTACAACAGTCTGTACACAAGCCAAGGTACATTTTAACAATACACACACTGCCGACAATCAGTACACAGACCTCAGTACTGTACACACAACCACAGAAAGTCCAGGTTATGTCATCAAATATTACCCCTACTATACATTACATGTGCAGCAGTCTGATATTTCACTGGCTTATCAGATATGATGTCATTAATTATGGTGCACAGTACATATGCACCCCTTACTGCATGACATATGTACAAAGTTTGTCAGAGTTGTGGCTGGAGGCACATACACAGGACCTGTATTGACATGTTGCTGTGATAACCTCATACATTTACTGTCGTAACAGGGTTTGTTGACCCATTTGTCCTATGAGGAATATGATGTCATTAATTCTCACGGCTGTCACCATCTATAGACTGCAATCCTCACACTACCTTCTGCAGTTCACAGATAGGTGCTTTGTGGGTAACACCTGAAACAAAAGGCACCACACACTGGCCAGTCTGCAGATGGCCCCACAAATGGGTGGTCCCTTATTAACATAGTACTGACATGACAGGTATGTAAACATGTAGGACAGCCATATACACACATACCCTGTTAAACCAACATTACTCCAAATGCAGTATAGCAGCACTTACAGTCTATTGTCAGGTCAGGCATATCACCCTCCTGTGTGTTGGCCTTTTTCCACAGTGTATGTCATTAGAAGTAAACCCCAATCCAGCTGAGATGCTGTTTGCCAAACAACAGATTGTGTTCCTGCTCATAGTGAATGAACGGCTCAACACCAACATGATGTTCCTAAAGACTGGTGTGTGTTTCCATGCAATTGGCTATGGGAATGTTACTACAGCTGTTCCACATGCAATCAGCTAGAGGAGGGCTGCAATTCATGCAGAGACGATCAGCTGATCCTAAGCATCACTTAAAATACACATGCAGCTGCCAGGGAGGGTTGAGAGAGTAAAACATAAGCATGTTTGTATCACACACCTACCAGTACAGGGTATAAAACCCCCAATGATTATGCAGTGCTATCACATATCCAAGCAGTTATTGGATGTGCCACATAGGTTACATGTTGGGGAGTCCTCAGAACGTATATGTGATGGTGAGTGACATCTGCAACAGGGATATGGTAGCTATGTGGTAGGTGCAGTACACGTGCCTGCCCTCATGAACAGGTGTCAGTGTCAACACAGCCACACTCTCACAGGGACACATAGACATTGCCACACTTGGCAGGGCCAGGAATACAACTCATCACTAGTGGGATTGCCACAACACAGTACTACACAGGTATCACATGCACCACAGGGGTCATATGGAAGTTATATGTGCAAAGGGTATGTGGAGGTGTCTGACATCAGACAGCATGCTTCAGTATGCCAATGGGGGTTGTAGTGAGTGTGAATATGGTCATGCACATTGTACACCACATGCACAGACACATGTGCCAGTAGTGACATGCATGTGTGCACTGCTTCATGGTTGTGTTGTGGTTGATAGTGCCAGACACCTATACAAACCTAGGTGATGGGTATACCTTGGCATCAGGCCACATGACAAAGGTCTGCATTGTGGATCAGGTGTGTAGTGTCTGACGTTGCCCACACAGGTGGGTATTGTGTTCACCATCCAGTCACCTGGATAATTATTGCATGTGGCCAACGCTGTGCATTGCTTGCCATATATGTGTTCTTTAGTCCATGATATGGACAGTGTCTGGGATTTGCACACCTTCCACATGCATGTACAGTGACATGTGGAACTGTACCTGGGGACTCTGGCCCATGTTGTATACACAGATCGTTATCATCAGATGTGCCAGTCCTGGTCTCATGTGGCGGGAACTGTTCATGGACAGCAGGTTTGCCCTGCACCTACATTGATAGCATGATACCAGTATTCCCTGGTGTCAGCAGCATCTGTCCATACAAGGCTTGTGTTTCAGCATGTTATGTCCTTTGTGGGTTACATTTGATGGCACCACAGGTGTTGCAGGTGTCCAGTGTGGAACATGGGGGGAGGTGCCCTGTCGGCATGAACATGCCTATTGGACTGATGGACAGGGTGCCATGACCTCTGCAGCCCACTGCAATCACACCATGGTTATTCTCAGTGGGCAATATGCAGGGCACTACCAACATAGCAGCTGTTGCCTAGGCAAGTGCGTGTGTATGAGACATGGGTTGAGAGTGTAACCTGGGAAATACAAGAGTTGCTAACGTTGTTCAGCTGGCATTTATGTCAAATTTAGGGGTATGGATTTGTACCCCAACCTCTTAGCTATTTCATATCTGTTATCTCTGCACAGTGGATATTATGATATATACTTGGCCCACCATATAAGAAGTTTGCAAAACCCACTCCACATTGAATCCAGTTGTTACCCACTCACAACCACCACCACACAGGATACGAATGACAAACACAGACACACACACACCTGTCATGTCTGGGATTAGAACTCCTACCTACCTAGTATATTAAACTATGCCATTATAGGACATGCCACAGAGATTTCTGGAGTTCTCCTTCCTTAAAGGTGTATTTCACAGTGAATGACATCAGCAGGATTGCCAATGTAGGGCATTTGAATTGCAGTGAGTGTGACTAGACTAAAATGCATTGCTCCCTACACAAACATAGAAACACACGCAAAACATCCACAACTGCCATGTGTGGGGATAGAACCCCATACCAGAGTTCTATATCACACTACAGCATGATGCTGTTACAGGAAGCACCACAGAGATTACTGGAGTGCCCCTTCCCCAAAGGTGTATTTCATAGTGAATGACATCAGCAGGATTGCCAAAGTAGGGCATTTGAATTGTAGAGAGTGTGACTAGCCTAAAATGCATTGCTCCCTACACAAACAGAGAAACACACACAAAACATCCACAACTGCCATTTGTGGGGATTGAGCCCCTAGCAGAGGTCTATATCACACTGCAGCATGATGCTGTTATAGGACACACCATGGAGATTACTGGACTGCCCTTTCACTAAAGGTGTATTTCACAGTGAATGGCATAAGCAGGATTGCCAAAGTAGGGTATTTGAATTGTAGTGAGTGTAACTAGCCTAAAATGCATTGCTCCCTACACAAACATAGAAACATACACAAAACATCCACAACTGCCATGTGTGGGGATAGAACCCCTACCAGAGTTCTATATCACACTACAGTATGATGCTGTTATAGAACACACCACGTAGATTACTGGAGTGCCCCTTCCAGAAATGTGTGTTTCACAGTGAATGATATCAGCAGGATTGCCAAAGTAGGGCATTTGAATTGTAGTGAGTCTGACTAGCCTAAAATGCATTGCTCTCTCTCTACACACACACACACACACTCACACACACACACACACACACACACACACACACACACACACACACACACACACACACAAACACACACAATTGCCAAGTCTGGGATTAAAACTCCTACTAATTTATCACACTACAGCAGTACACAGTTACAGGACGTGCTACAGAGATTACAGGGGTACAACCTTCCCAGAGGTGTATTTGTAGGTGGATGACATCAGCAGCTTTGCCAAAGTAGAGCATTTGAATTGTCGGGTGTGTGACTACCCTAAAAAGCATTGTTCTCTAAACAGACAGACAGAAAAACACACTTGCCAAGTATGGGATTAGAACTCCTGCCTAACTGTTTTATCACACTACAGTAGCACACAGTTGTGGCACACGCTAAGGAGGTTACTGGGCTGCAACCTTCCCAGAGGTGTATTTCTAGGTGGATGACATCAGCAGCCTTGCCACAGTAGAGCATTTCAGTTGTAGGGAGTGTGACTACCCTAAAAAGCATTGCTCCTGCACCAACAGAGACAGACAGACACACACACAGTTGCCATGTCGGGGATTGGAACTCCTACCTAACTAGTTCATCACACTACAGCAGTGCACAGTTATGGGACACGCCACAGAGATTATTGAGCTATACCTCTCCCAAAGGTGTATTTCACAGTGGATGATCTCAGCAAGCTTGTCATAGTAGGGCTATGGGGAGGGCAGTGTTTGCATGGGCCATAACCCATTCATCTAAAGGTTGACACACCACATGCAGGTACACACAGGGTCAGATTTCACAGGTATGTGTATACAGCTGCTAGATGACTACTTCCTTGTGCAGTCATGCTGCACAGCTAGCACATGCACCACATAGTATTTAATGCTGACAGATACCAGTGGCTAGTATCTACAGTGATTGAGATCTGAACCTCATGTGGTTGTGGACTTTTGGATGTGTACTGGTGGGACAGGCCTGGATGGCTCCTTGTGACAGTCACCCACTTTCACACATCTATGTATGTCTACCTTTGAATTATTATAGTGTGTTGCCTTAGATATATATCTGTATTCCTATCCACTGTGTCTGCAAAGCATGTGTGGTGCATACTGAGGAGTGTCTGCACTAACATCCACGACTGCCAGATATGTCTGATCCACTGGTGTTTACAGACATGGCCTTCATGTGTTTAAGTGTGTGAGCATGCCCAGTATGACCATTCAGTATGTTGTTGACTGATACTGCCTTAATTTCTCTAAGTGTGTCAGCATGCCCTGTATGCCCGTCTGTATTGAATGTGAGGATCAAGTCCAGGTAGCTTGTACTGCAGTGCTGACCTTTGTGTTGTACATCTACAGGTAGCATACTGTTTCTGCAGGGTATCCGTCGATCATTTAGCATTGACTGTTACTATATTTCTAGATAAGATGGGGGGGAACACCTGACTATTTCTGCATTTCTACACAGGATGGGAGGGCTAACCTGACTGTTACTACATTTCTACATAGGATGGGGGGGCATACCTAACTATTTCTATATTTCTACATAGGATTGGGGGGGCACCTGACTGTTATTACATTATTATGTAGGATGGGGGAGCACACCTGACACTTGTACCCATTTGCTATGACTGTACTGGCATGTCAGGTACTCCATTTCATTCTGTATTCTTACCTGTCATGCTGACTAGAGGCATACCAGTGTACTACAAATCTTTGCATTGATTTAGCTACATATACGTTTCTGACTTCCTACCCTTCAGAACTAATGTCCCACTGCCTGACCTGCTGTTGTCTGTCTATGTAGGCCTGGGGGGGTGGTTACCCATAGGCATCATTCAGAGGCCATAGCACAGCCTTTGTTTGTGTTTGTCCTGCTGGCTGTGACTGCTGTTGTGGCATGTGTGAGTCACTTACCTTGTGGGTGTTCCAGTATTGAGGGTGGTGCTGCAGGGCTGCCTATGTCGGATGTATATAGTATACTCCCTACCCATGGTTGAGCCCAGGTAGTGTAATGTTTGGCAACCTTTTTACTGTATGCGAGAGTCAGAGAGAGGTGTTATTCCTTGGGTCCCTCCTGTGTCAGTGTATGTGCTATGCGTTGCCCTTTGCCTAGGCCAAGGCATACTGGGCATGCCTCCTTCTGCCTACTGAGGCAGGCTCAGGTCATTTCTCCTCCGAGTCATTCTGTGTTTGTGCAGGCCTTGGCAATGTTGGGGGCTGTGTGACCATGCCCTGTGCAGTTCCTGCTGCAGCTGTTTCTACAGGATCATATTGTGTAGCATAGCACATACGAGGACAATTTGGGTACATGGAGCTGGTGAGTACTGCAAGGTTCCACCGAATGTGCCAAGGCACTGGAACTATGACTTGAGCATCCCAAACCCATGCTTTACAATAATTCCAGTCTGTGCATATGCCACATTATGGACTTCTTGTTCAGGTGTGTGTGCATTTCTGATGGGAGTCATCAGCCACGGCTCCAGTGCATATCCAGCATTCCCCACTAGGTGACCATCAGGGATGTCCCCACTGGCAAATATCTAGTACAGCTGTGTCAGATATCAGATGCAGGAATCATGATAGCTTCAAGGGCAGACAGCACACGCATTAATTATTATGTCCTGAGCATTGTACACGACCTGGCAGTTGATGGAGGGGAAGCCCTTGTAGTTGATGTAGACCCTATCCCACTCACCGAGTGGTGCTTTGATGCATATGTGCATGAAGTCTATAGCACCCACTACCTCAAGGTATTCTGCTATTTGGTGGAACAGTTGCATATTGCTGGCCAACGCCTCACGGGTGTTGGGGAAATATACGTGCTCACCGACATGCTGACATGGCATCCAGGAACTAGTGGAGTACCCTGGTTGCTGATGCCTGTGAGATCCCCATCATATCCCCAGTTGGCCATTGGAAGGTACCTGTAGCTAGTATACTTAGGCCTACACATACCTTGGTATCCACTGGGATGGGTTCCCCTCTGTTAGCTCTGTGTGTGAGGCTTGGCCGGCACAACTCAACAGTTTGCTGTAGGAGGTCCGTGTCCACCATATAGCGCTCCACTATCTCCAGCTCATGTAGTCCCTGGTAGGTTACCCTGGGTCTGTACACTTTTCTCTGTCTCCTCAATGTGGGTTAGTCAACAGCATTCACATCCTCACCACACTCAGCCTCTTCCACAAGTTGTATGATAGTTATTGCAGCCCCTATCATTTTGTTGTTGTGAGGGTTAAAAATTCCCCGCTTCTTTACACTGGTTATGTAGAGTGTGGGAAAAACCAGAGGGGGAGGTGTCTGCATAGTTTATAGTGGTGTTCTGGGCTGGGCTGGTCTGCTGCCTGTGTAATTGGCTGATTCTGATACATTTCAACTGCCAGCTATGCTAGTTCTCCTAGATTACTTTCCTACTGCTGTTTTCCCTTCCCATTGCCTTCCTGTTTATGCCCAGGGGTGCGCCGCTCAAACCGAGTGCTCAAATGTGCACAGAGCTGCTATTTCCTGGTTTAATTTTTTTTAAACCTTTAAAACATGGTTCATGGCGCGCACACCCACTTAAGCAATGTACAGAGTGCTAGGCAGAGTCAGACAACACACCCTTGCTTAGCTGTGCTTAGCTAGGAGCAAAACTGAGCTACAGGGCTCCAATCTGCTTACAGTATGCCTGACACACACCCCCATGATGTCAGCTAACTCCTAGGATTCCACCAAGCTATCCTTACTTTTACACTGTTAGGACCTGATTAGCATGCTGGGAAAACTGGGATTCACTATCATTCCCCTCATTTGCATAGGATTGCCTGCTAATGCATAGTTACATGTCTTACACTGAGCCTCCTCCCTTAGCAACCACTACTCACTGGCCATGTTGTCTTCTGCCTGCCATTCACTTGCATGGCAGAATACTGATTTCTTTTAAAATGCTTATTTTAGGTTTATTTTGTTGATTTTTTTATTTTTTATGTTGTTTGCATTGCCAGTGGCCTTATACCTTGGCTATTGGCATGCTTCCTGACTGATATGCAGCCTTTATTTGGAGCTGTCACTGCTCCATTTTGGATTTTGCAGAAATGTACTCGGTTAATAATCGAGTACATTTCTACAGATTGCACTAGTCCTGCATGGCCAGTTGCAAGCTTCCTGGATCGCAAATTCACCTCATTTGCATGGATGTCTCCTGCAAATGGGGTGATTTGCATATAGGGGTTTAGTCCATGCAGGACTAGTGCAGGAGCGCTCATGCACACCCCTCCACGCTGTTCCTGGATCGCTTGCCAGATATATTGCCTGCTAGAGCTCCTGCACTGATCCTGCATGCCATGCAAGGCATACAGAATCCGGGGGATAATCTTGAACATGTTGATACTAAAAGGAAGATTATATTTGAACTTATTGTTATTGACATGTTTATAATCTTATTATTATTCACATGTTTAAACTGATTATTATTATTCTTAGTGAAAAGATCCACCCAAATTGTATACTGGAACTTTTCTTTAGCACAAGAGATAGCATTTCAAGGGCACCCCCTAGGTATTAATCTCTCTTCCAAAAAAAATCTCTCAGCTTGATAACCAGATCTTACACTAGAGATTCTTTTTATTCTCAGAAATTGAGAATAGGTGATGTTCTTTTTAATATGACTTTGATGACAACTAGGAAACAATGGTAACAAACTCTTAGTGAAATGTTTTTTAATAGTGAGGTAGATAATCTACCATCCAATTTCTTACTTACAGAAGCATCCAATTAATTCATCACAGAAGATCCATAAAAAATAGTGAAAATGAAACCAAATTCTTTATTATTTAAGTAGGCAAAAAGCATTTTGCAAGTCACCTTAAGAACCATCCCAAAGAGGGCAAAAAACATTGAAGTAACAATGCCACATATTCATAAATGCCAAAAAAGTATTATTGATTTTTCAGTAAATCACTTTGATCTCAAAATATTCCATAAATAAATCAGCGTAAGTGAAAGCAAATGTAACCCCCATCACTTGTCCCTTCAACTGGTGGTAACATTGACCATGACAACAAAAAAATAGATATCAAGAACTCAAAAAGAGTTAAAACAAATTCAATAAATTCAGTGGGGTAAATAGAAACAGTTTCCAAATGAAACCTAACTGCTTATATACTTCCTTTTGTGGAATATGTGTATATAATGATTCCACATTCAAACTACTTAAAAATGTAATATCTACCATCTGTACCTAAGACACCAATTGCACAAATGTGTAGTGTCATGTATTCTAGACCTAATTTCACCTAATATCAATGCTGACTCATAAATATTTTTATATAGTATTCCTTAAAATAATTACAAGTCCATAATGTCAAACTTTGTTTTGTTAAAACACAAATGGTTGACAATTTTTGAAACTGGCAATCCCTGAATTTGTAGAATATGTCCTGTCCCTGTAGATTGTGTGATCTCAGAGCGAAAATAAATAACATCAGGAGTGGCAGGGCGAACATGTGCATAAGCATGGTGACACTGTGTTTTTCACATTAATGCTTTAATTTTAGCACCATCAACATTTGCTACAGTAAGTCTAGTTAACTGAATCCATATCTATCCATCTATCTATCTATCTATATATATATATATATTTATGTACGCACACATACACACACACACACACACACACACACACACACACACACACACACACACACACACACACACACACACACACACACCATCTCTACACATTACTTTATAGGATCATAGGATCATAGGAGATTACCAGGTCAACCCAGAGGTCATTTTTAGCCTAGCCGTTTCATCCCAATGTAATACCAGAGAAATGCTAGTCAATACCCAAGATTGCATTTAGTGATGTCTACCCATGTCCAGGAGGGTTGTGTGCTCTGTTCCTGGTAAGAATCTATGGAGCCTATTCCACTCATCCAGGTTCCTCATGAACAGTGTCATAGAGGTGCTCTGTTTCACATGAATTGGTAGCCTGTTCCAAAGACGTGGCAGTCGCTAGGAAACAAATCTGTCCCTCCAGCATTTCCTATTTAAGTCACAGGCCATATTTAGGTAACTGGAATGGGTAGCCCTAGTCCAGTTTGATTTATGGATATGCAGCAAGTTCATTAGGATTGGGTCTTGGATTGCTCTGTAGGCCAGGCATAAGTCACCCCTAAGAAGCCTTTATGATATGGAGTAGAGTGGCAGGGATGTCAATTGCTCTGTGTAAGGCACATGCTGGAGCCCCTTGATCTTCTTTGTTAGAAACCTCTGAGGTGTCTGTAATTGCTGCAGATGCTTAGTACGTTACATGCCAAATGGGGTGTTATACTCAATTATGGGCCAGATAGGTGCCGAGTATAGAAGGTTATAACTTATTTTGTTCTCAAGACAATGTCTTTACTAATCAAATGTGCTAAATGGAAAGCTTTCCTTACTACAGTAGACACTTGGTCATTGAAGTAAAGGTCGCAGTAACCAGTGACCCATGTCCCTTACACTTTGTGGGTACTTAGGGTATTGTTGATTTGATAGTGTAAGGGGAGATTGTTTGTGGTGAAGGGAATGGTGATGCATTTCTTTGCATTCAGTTTGAGACCATGACTAATATACCAGTTGTTGGTCTGCTTGAAACCATCCTGCACTGTACTGACATTATTCGGGGATTTAATGATTACACCTAATTTGCAGTCGTCTGCAAACTTGGTCAGCCACAACCCGTTAGTTTTGACCTGAACTTCTGAGAAGTATACACCAAACAGTAAGGGGCCTAGCATTGACCCCTGTGGCACCCCACTGGTAACAGGTTTGCTGATTGATGTGGAGTCACCCACTTTGATAGCTTGTGTCCAGTTGCTGAGCCAGTTGGCAACCCATCTTACAATGAAGGGGTTTACATTCAGTTTGCTAATTTTTTTGGTAACGCCTGAATGTGGGATTGTGTCAAAAATCTTTGCCAGGTTGAGGTATGCTTTGTACAGATTTGTCCTCATCAATGGTCTAGTCACACTTTCAAAGAAATCCACCAGATTTAACAGGCAGGATCTGCCCTTCAGAAAGTTGAGTTTGGTAGGAGCCAGGGTTTGGAGGTCTCCAATGGCTTTATTTTTGAAGTCCATAATGATACATTCCATGGCCATACGAATAAGGCTGGTCAGTCCTCTGAATCTGTAATTCCCTGGGTCTGTTGCTAGGTCACCTTTATGGAGGGGAATAAATGTTGCTGTTCTCCATTCTGCAGAAACAAAGCCTGTGGTTAGGCTACGATTGAAAAAGGTACTTAGTGGTGATGCTAGTTCATATTTTAGCCTGTTTAGAAGACAGGCTGGCATGTCATCTGGTACAATAGAGGCTGTGTTTTTTGCCTTGGACAAGGCTTTGAGGACCTGCACTTCAGATATATAGGATGGGCGGAGTTCGGGGGAAGGTTTGTTGTAAGTTAGGAGGGGATAAGGGAGTGATATTTTTGCCAAACCTATCCACTAGCAGGTTTGCTATCTCTGTGGGATCAGTGTAAGTGATACCATTAGCCACTCGTTCTGCACATACTTGGGTCCTACCCTTTAGGTTATGTATGTAGCTATAAAAGGCATTATGATTATCTTTGGCTGCACTTGCTAAGTTTCTTTCAAAGGATCCATTGAAGGATTTGGCAAGTTGTCTTATTTGCCTGTTGAAGCTGAGAAGGATGTTTTTCTATTGTTGGGGTCTTGTCTTTGTTTTCTTGGACAGCAACTTTTTCCATTTATTGTAAAGTTTGTTCATGCTGCATGTCTACCATGGCAGCTTGTTTTTACTTGAGGCTCTGACTTTGATTTTTTCTGGTACAGCCAAGTTTATACACTTATGCAAGTGATTGTACAGGGCTTTAGTGTAAGCCTCGGTGTAGTTACCACTTCCAGCTTGGACTGGGCTTTGGAATGCATTTATACATTCACCTAGGAGGGTATAGTTTGCTATGGGGAAGTTTTTTTAGTATGATTTCACCCTTTGTGAGTTCTGGTGTTAGTGTCAGCTTGAAGGTGACTGATTTGTGGTCAGTTTTAACTAATGAGGGTATGACAGTTGTGGCAGTGCATTGGATTGACATGTTGGTAAGGACCAGATCCAGAATATCGGTTCCCTTGTTGGGGTATGGGCAATTTGTTCAGGGCATTTCAATTAACAAAGTCATGGAATGTTTACACTAGTGAGTTAGGGATAACTGAAATCCCTGATAACCACTGTGTTCAGTAAATCTGGATTGTTTCCATTTTGGGCAAGTAGGCTTCATAGGTGTCATGACCCATTGAGGAGGATCTGTAACTTGAATGGGGGGTCTTAACCACAATAACCTGGACCTGGAGTAACTCTATGGAGTTGTGCAGTATAACTAGACAGGAGGTGAATTTATCTCTAATACAGATTGAAACACCACCTCCTTTGGTTTTCACATGTTCATTTTGTTGTCTAAAGATGTGGAAGGCATTATAGCCTTACAAGGATGTGGTACTCTGAGGCCTTGCACCAGGTTTCTGTGATTGCACAAACATCTACATTTTCTAGTGATAGAACTGCTTCCAGGGAGTGCAGTTTTTGGTTTAAGCTCCTAGCATTTAGCAGCATGGCCCTCATTTTGTTCTGACTGGTTAATTTCACATCAGTAATGTTGTTTTCGAGACCTTGCCTAAAAAAGCACTATCAGGGAGGCAAGAGCCTTTGCTAGCAGCTGAAATCCTTGAGGTGCCAGGTGCAGACAGTCTCTAGCAAAGCAGCGAGGTTTGCTGAACATGGCTTCCCAGGCTTACAGGAACTGGATCCCCTTTGAATGACAACAAAAACTGAGTCAATTATTGAAATCAATAATTTTTTGTTTATACTGTGGCATCATTATAGGTGAAGGTAGTATACTGCTCAAGGCTGGGGATATACCTGCCTGGGACACATACTCAGAGAGCTCAACCATGTCTCTCTTTAAATAGTCCAGTGAGATATGTCTCAGGTTATTCACATCATTATAAACTATGACAGAGTCAAAACGGTACTTGTTGCTGAGAGACTTGAGTGCATGCATGATATGATGAATCCTGGCACTGGACAGACAGATCACCATGACTTTTTCCTTGTCTAGCCTGGAGAGTGGGATATCCATGTGTCTTACTATTGAGTGTCCAATGACAATAACATTTGTTTTTTGAGTGTTATGCCTTACTATCTTGATGGGTGAGACACTGGTGTTGCAATGTGTCACGGATGCTGTGGGGGCTGTGTTAGTTGTAGCAGTCTTGTATTTTGGAGGTCTCTGGTGTTTTGGTAAGTTTTTCAAGATAACTCCGTGTATGTGGATTTACGTGTTTGATGTGTGCTTTGTGTATGAGTAGTGGTACTATTAGCATATGCAGTGGTGGGTGAGTTGACAACCTTCTGCATGTTACTGATTTGAGCAAAAGAGAGCATGGATTCTAGATTCTTAGTGTAAATACATCTCTCACTCTCTGTACTAGAGTATGTTATTAGTAGAGGGTCATCTGTGTAAATCAGGAAATTGCTACACTGCCTCAAGAGACCCTAATCAACAAGGTTGGCAGGAGAAACAAGCCTAGTCCAACTGTCCATAATGTTAGGTTGAAGACTGTTGTCATTAGGGGTGGCTACTCTGAATCGATCACGGAGGAGCTGAGCGGATGAATGTTTCTACCATGGTTTTATGGAAAATTTGTTGAAATTGACTGTATGGCTTTGGCACACAACTGTGCAGTAGTGCAGAATGCTGTGTGATGCACAAACAAGAAGAAAACCTGCTCAAATGCACTGTCTAAATACCAGAAGTGAAAAACTTGAAAAAAAACTTTAAAAAGATTCAAAAGGCCAATGAGGATGCTTATTCCAAGCCCTATACCAGCCTCCCTTTACCAGACATGTTGCAATCAGCACAATTCTCACAAAAGCACAGCTAGACCCCTTCCAATCCAAGATGGTCTTTAAAAAGTGCTCAGAACAAACAAACCATAACAAACAGTTTCAGAAGCAGCAAGCCTATATCTGGACTATACTGCAGCTGCTAGCTACCCTAGTTTCAGCGGGAAGCACTAAAGAATGTTTAAAACAGCAGAAAAATAGCAATGAAACACAAAAAAATGTTTAAAACAGCAGAAAATCAACAAGGACACTTTAAAGAATGTTAGTTCAGTTATTTAAAAAATACTTGGCGGGAAAACCAGAATAAGCAGAACAGCTAGCTTAAAAACAGTGAAACATAGCAGTAAATACATAACAAATGGTGAAACTAACAAAAAAGCTTTGTAAACAGTAAAAACAGCAATAAAATTTGACTTAACAGGCACAATAAAGCAGAATAAAGAGCATTATTCAGATGAAGAATGTTTGATATTAGTGATATTTTTTGCCTTCAATTGACATCATAAGACTGTTTTACTTTTGTGATTGGTGCAGTTTTGAGTTCACTCTGTTTTTGATAAGTATGTTTTCATAGTGGTACAATCAGTTTTATGTATTTTGTTGTTTCTGTACATTGAAATGATGTTATAGGCTCATTTTAAGTATGCATCTGAGCTGTGGACAAGTTTGTCAGCCTGACAGTTCAAGTTGTAAAACGTTGTAAACTGAATTTCAGAACTTACATCAGTCTTGGCTAAAAGTTTTTTGTTTTTGTCTTTTTTTTTTCAAATGAGTATATCCAGTCCCCTCCATGTTCATATACAGTTTTAATGCTTCTGCTGTCACATAAGAAGAAAATATTTTCGTCACTTCTGAAGTGTCCCAATTCTCTTGGGTGGTATATCATTTATAAGCTAACAACTGTGACTCCATGCTATCATCCTTACTTAGATTTTTAATGGCAGGTACCGTCTTCAGATGTAGTAATTACTTTTGCCATCCACAATGGCTGTTGTAGATGAACCACACTGATTAGTCCCTACCTTGGGGTCTACCAAGGTTTTCAACAGTTATTCTCTGGCAAAGGAAAAATAGAATAGAAGATATATACTTTTGTCAGAACTAGTCAGCACACAACAGATAACATTAAACAGACATCTGTGTTCTAGAAATCCCTCAGTAATATAGCTGAAGTAGGTCACATGCTTTGAAGCAGTGGGATAATGAGTTGTTTTTAGCAAGTCCATGTATAAAACATGTATAAACATGTATAAACATATGTAAAACAAACTAGGGCTCCTTTACCGTAACAAGAAATTCCTTACCTCTGAAGCCAAGATTACTCTCTCTCTCTTACCTACCTTCTACACAGTTTAATGTACAACTCTCAAATTCTCACAAATCTTAACTCAGCACTCCTGACCAAGCTTGAATCTACCTACAACAAGTTAGCTAGATTTGCTGCCCAACAAATCTACAAATCCCATCACTGTCTCTCTCTAAAACACCTAAACTGGCTTGAATTACCCCACCAGCTTCTTCTC
This sequence comes from Protopterus annectens, assembly GCF_019279795.1. Taxonomy (NCBI): domain Eukaryota; kingdom Metazoa; phylum Chordata; order Ceratodontiformes; family Protopteridae; genus Protopterus; species Protopterus annectens. The sequence goes on along the minus strand of NC_056731.1, from coordinate 1,062,544,572 downwards.
TCTCAGGTCCAGATCATCCATTCTATCCTATACCAGCCTTCCTACTGCCCAGAACTATCCTCTCTCATCTCCCATTATTCTCCCTCCAGACCTCACTGAAGCTCTAACCAAGACTTACTACAAATCTACAAACCCAAGTCTAAATTTGGATGTAACATGTACAGCTATCACCCCACTGTTGCCTGGCATAGGCTCCCACTAGAAATCAGGACCCTTACACATCCTAAACAATTTAAGATAGCCACCAAAGAGCACTTTAAAAGTCACTGGTCCTGCCACTGCACTCTCTCTCCTTAAACATCCTCTACTTCCCATATATTAATCTACTTTCTGCCCTTAACTCAAAATTCTCAATAGCTCTCTCTAATCTTCCTTGACTACTCTTTCTACTGTCTTCTAAAACCTATTAAGCAAATCGCCTCAGAGAAACAGTCTATAGTAATTGTCATGCCTTCATGCAACTACATTATGATAAAACTGGGTTTTTGTAACCACTTATCCCAAAAACTATATGCATCTTAATGACATATTATTTCTTTTCATACGTCTTGAAAGAGCTTTGCTATACTCCTGATTATTGACACTGTATGACATTGTACTGCTACTTAATGCCTTGAAATAATCCTGTAACATTTCTGTTTAATGGTAATTTATAATGAAAATTGTATAATATGTTGGAGCTTTTCTCCCCGGGCCTCCACTGAAAAAGGGCTCTTCACCACAGTTGGACAAACATGGTCAACAAATGTAAAATAAATAAAAAATAAATAAATAAAATGCCTATTTATCTATCTATCTATCTATCTATCTATCTATCTATCTATCTATTATATGTAGACAGATAAATGATATATATATATTTTTTGTTATTTTTTCAAAGCAGATTTTGAAATAGATATATTTTCCAGCATTTTGTAGAACAGTATTAGTTTGAATATGCATTTTAACATTTTAACATTTTAAATAATTCACATGTTCAGTATTTATTATGTTAAAGTGTATTTATTTCTCTTAACATTTTCTACTATATCTAGTTTTAGTATTTAATTACACATATTTATTGTTTTAACACATTCAACATATTTAAATATTTATTGTACATTGTCATTTTATGAAGCAGTACTTGTATATAGTGTGTTTTTAGGGTGGTGTGTTCCATGAACTTTTTCAGTTTGTATATTTTGTCTGCTTTTTAAATTCAGCAACTGTAAATGTTGTGCTTTTAATGACATAATTGATTAATTTATAACTGGGTGGAACTTCCTGTTTGAACTGAATAAGAAGGAAGTAACTATGTGGGGTAAATTGTCTGATGAAGTCTAGATCTTTCTGGATGAAAGCTCTCATCCTTGGATTTTTTTGGTCTGAAGTTAATAAAGTGGATTCTGCATTCTACAACTGTGTGGTGATTTGCAGCCTGCATTACTTTGAGCGGGTTCAATCCAGCTACTTCTTCTGGCTTTTGTGTTTATCTGCTTCGGTTTGTGCTTTGTGACTTTTATTGGTAAGGATCTTAGACTTATGTTTAGGGAGTGAGACAGACTCTGATAGATGTATAGCTTGTTATTCTATCACTCAGTGCTGTCCCCCAATCTGAGTCCCCCCACAACTGTTAAGATGCATAGCAAAAAAAAGTTCTCTGTCATGGAACACTAAGCACTTCTATAAAAAAAAAAAAAAACTTTTTTAAACTGTTGCAAACTGCTTTCTACAATGTAGAAAGCAGAGTTGCTGGAGTACATGCTACAGAGCTTGAAAGTGCTTCAGTTCTAACAAAAAAATCATTCTTTTTTAAACTGTAGCAAACTGCTTGCTATGAACTACTACAGTTTCGGCACACATGTAGCACTAAAGACTTTCATTTCTAATCAAAACTGACTGCCCCCCTTAGTACTTTCTGTTCAGTGCAGCTGTCCCTTTTGGCCAAGCTATTTATATTTCAGGACTCAGGGTTAAGGAGCTATTGGGGTGTTTTGCTTTAGGGAGTAGGAGCTGGGATTTAGTATTAAAAATGGTATATAAATGCATAGTATAGTTTAGTAGAAATGGATTTTGGGGCTGTAGGACAGAAATGTAGTTTAAGAGGAGTGGAGTAGTTGGACACAAGGGGATTGGGATTCTTGGGTACTCTATTTTTATTTGTTTTTTGATGGGTGGGATTTGATGACATTTTTATTGACATTAGTGGCTTTCATTTAAAACGACATTGACCATATATAAACACAAACATACAAACTCAAGCATGCACACACACACACACACACACACACACACACACACACACACATATATATATATATATATATATATATATATATATATATATATATATATATATATATATAGGTGTATGTGTGTGTGTGTGTGTGTGTGTGTGTGTGTGTATATATATATATATATATATATATATATATATATATATATATATATATATATATATATGGATTCACTTTACATGCTCGAAGTTTTAAAATGTCGAAATTCATATGGTTGAGACCATATAATTGACGTTTTAAAATATCAAACCTGTAAAGCGGAGCTCTCCATACATGGCAGAATGGGTCATTTTCCCTTATCCTCGCTGTAGTGTGATCTCAAAGTTGGTATATTTAAATAGCAGGTGGTGTGGGGGGTGCAGGCAGGATTGCCTCTCTGCAAAAACGTCCTAGAACGTTTTTTTGCGTCATTTTTGTGTTTGCTTTACTGGTTCGATGTTTTAAAACCTCAATTTTATGGTCTCAACTATATGGATTTCAACATTTTAAAATGTCGAGCATGTAAAGTGAATCTCTATACATATATATATATATATATATATATATATATATATATATATATGTGTGTGTATTATGTGCATCAAGCATGAGTTCCTCTGCTGCCTCTTTATGTAAGCATCCTTACCTCCCAAATATTCCGTATTTTGTTATTCTCACACAGGGTCAGTACATCTGAAAGAAAGTACAAAAAGTAAAATCACAGTAAAACTACCTCATATGTTCTCTAAAATGACTCATTCTCATAGTACACATTTCATACTGTTAACTAAGAATTCACACATCACATGTGTCAAACAGTTATACATAATCACAGTGTCGAGCAAACATATTCAAGTCATCAAAAATGTGCAACTATGGGTAAACTATTTTAAAAATAATGTTAAAGTTTATCATCATTAAGTATGGTATTGCTCTTATTCAGTATCAATTGGTGTATATTTAATTCAATATCAGTTAAATCTTAAATTAATTATTTGAAAAGTAAGGATGTCCTCTTTGCTCTCTCTGGTTGAAGAAGTTAATAAACAGAATTTTTTTTTGTAATTATATCCTTCTGATGCTTTTCAGAGTTAATTCTACCACATTATGATTTTCATTTGACTCATCTTAGACAAAAAAGACATGCTATGTGCTGCAGAAGTGAAAAAAAGTGTAGTGTTCTTCATCTTCCTTGGTAAATATTGCAAATATTATCATTGTTTTGTTTCTGCTCACCTGAAGAGACTGCATCCATTTCTCAGTTTGTATTGAGATGCTGGATCAACTCTGTAGTTAGATTTCCATCTGCCACCTTCTGCTCAGGA
>NC_056731.1:1062423492-1062535992 GCF_019279795.1 Protopterus annectens | reverse complement strand
AAATTAAAAATCATGCATTTTGGAATGATTTGATAGCCACAATACTTGCAAGGTCTGGGATTAATGAAGAAGTTACTTTCTCTCAACCCATGAGTTTAATCCCTTAGACTTCACCCTTGAGAACAAAGCTGTCCAATTGGAAGTAAACTGCTGTATAACTACCACCTTTGGCAGGTGTAATAGCTATAATAATCTCAATATACAGTTAGCCACCCATTGATATAAGCACTGGCTGTAGGTGATTTGGACTCGTTGACTAATGATGATGTGTCACCCTGAGCCTGTTTAAAATGAGAAAAAAGGGATTTGGTGATGATGATGATGATGATGATGATGATGAGGATGACTTTTCCACCTTGAGAGTAAACTGTTGAAGCAGCAACAAGAAGGGTTGTGTATGAGGTAGTTTAATCTGCAAAGACTCATAAGGACAATGAAAGGCCACACAGATACAATGACATTGAGATTTAATAAATATATAAAGCGAAGGTATCATATAGGAAATGATAGCATTTTTTATTAAAATAGATAATATGTGTGTCATAGCTACCAACGAAGAGTGAAATTCACTTTATTACAACAGCTACACTAGCATGCAGCCATCATGCTTAGTGAAAAAGCATGAGAAAACTGTAATTGTTCTTTTCAAAACATTTTAAATTCTATAACACAGAACACAGAAATGAACATCTTCTAAACTTCATTTAGTCGAACATGACTTCTCTACCCTTGCTCAAGAAATCTGGTCTCCCATTCCCCCTGCAATGAAATAGTTACACATTTTCCTAAATTTCACACAGAGCTACATTTTTTTCTTAATCTATCAAACACAGTATAAATGATTCAGTGACAACAGTGTCAGCTAACCTAATCCAACCCCTCCACCAACCTACTGTTTCTTTACAGTAAAATCAATCCTTATTATCTCTTGTCAATTTATTCTCAGATTACTCTTTTAGTTGGTAATCCTACTACTTTCCCCCTTAGTGATGGCTCATTGCATCACTACTACTCTTTCTGCATTCATCCCCTTCAGTACTCATTACCACTCGCACTATTTTCTTTTCATAACGTTTACCACTTTCGGTAATTTCTTAAGCTGTTTATTTTTATTTTATTTAATTTAGCTATTTTAGATCCTTTGATAGAATTCTTGATGTCAGTGTATTTTGCAACAATTTTCCTATTTCCCTGGACTGAGCCTGAAAATGGTCTGGAGAGATAAGCAGTCTACCCCAGTCACAAATACTGATAAATAAACAACAGACAATCAAACAAATAAATAAATTGGGAGTCAATATTTAATTTGGTTCAGCCATATATCTCTTGAAGCATTATACTGCCTGAATTCCTTAATTTGTGTTGACTTTAAATTGAGTTGGTTACCCTGTCTTAAGTTTTATGATAAAAAAATCATTATTGTTTTTCATTTATATTTCTGATTTGACTGTTTTATAATTCATTTCTGTTTTTTAATTTTGTAAATTGTTATTATTAAAATGGAGATGGAAGAATGCCATTTTTTATACAAGTTCATAAAGATGTTGCAGAGGCACTAGACCAAATAATGTACTTTGCGGTTTATTTTGCAGTTTATACACATATATTTATTTTATCTGGAAGTAGATTATATATCTATGTTATTTATTTATTTAATATGACTAGAGCAGATATGAATTTGATTGATCAGTTTCTGAATTTATTAAGGCCATTGGGAAGTACACAAAGACGTTTGGATAAGGTTTTGTCTAGTTGTTCAACAAGGGAAGAAGAGAACAATGATTCGATAGGCTATAGAAAAATGGAAGATGATGAAAAAGATGACATAACAGAAATATTATTTGTGGAGAGAAATCTGAGGCATAACAATATTTTTCAGTCCTTAAAATCCTGCAGAAATGTACAGATTAATGACTTATTGTAAAAATTATAAAGCTTGTTAATGGCTGAAATTAAAGAAATTTTGAATTTAATGACAATAGACTAGTCCAAGGAGGATGATATTACACTGAGGAGGCTAAGAACATTTAAAAGTCCCAGTGCACTGTGCTTGTATTGCACTATGGAATATAGAAATATTTCTGGTCAAGAAAAGTAAGGTTGATAAAGTAATTGCTGAACAACATTGACCCATCAAACATCAGTTTTCAAAGGGACATTTGCAGAAGACTACAAATGATATGGAAAGTAAAATGAAGAATTTGGAATGCAAACTTCTGAAAGTCAAAAAAAGAATAATCTAGAGAGGAATTTCATGGGTTTTAGGAAAACACAGATTTTCTGTGGAGAAAAGTACAATAGTCAAGCAAACCAAAGGAAGAACTGACAACTGTGCGAAGTGATAATTCTTATGATTTCTAGATGAACACAGAAGGTAGCAAAAACTTATGTGAAAAATAAACAACTACTCTCAATACACAATAAGGGAGACAGGAAGACCTTAATGGTGGAAAAAAGAGTTTTACAGTTGATGGAAGTGGAGCACAATTCAACAAATATTAAAAAAATTATAGTCATAAGGTATGCATAACCAAGTATTTAATATAAAAAGTGACTTTCAATGACTCCAGAGAGATTAAAGGTCTTTTGATGTGTTTGTTTTGAATGACCAGTCTAAAAAGACATTTGTTTGTGATAAGACTGTTATAAATGTAATGGGCATTGTCTATATGATTTTCATGGTCTTGTGACTTTTTTATTATTTTAATGGAGATTGAAGACTGTAAAGTTGAAATGAGGTGCTTGACCTAATAATGTGTTTATTTCAGTTAGTTGTGGTTTATACATATTTATTTAGTTTATCTGAAAGTGTTTTTATATACTTCCAGATTTCAATCTAACTTAGTAGCAGCTGTCTGACTCATCTAATCTGCCAAAGCATTGCAAGTCATTCATATGAAAAGAACAAGACTTCAATGTCGAAAGCGATTTGTCTGTTTAACAGAAACCACATGTTCATGTTTGTGTTTGGGCTTGCAGAGAATGTCAGATTCATTATGGCTGTATTCCTAAGCTACCATATCACTAGATCTAGAATGTTCAACATAAAATCACACTAAGATCATTTTTTTTTACTTAGTGTTTTACTGGGCAGTCATCTTAAACAAATCAAAAGCATTGTTTATGAAAATAATGAAGACAAACAAAATTGGTCAATAATTATTTATACTGTATATGTGTAGAATGACACCAAAACAGAAATACAAGACCCAAACACATGAAGCACTATTTATTCTATTAACTAATTTATTGATAGAAAAAAAAATACATGGGTTGAATATAAACTTTTGACCAAAATAAGTTTGTCAGCTAGACATGCAATAGTAGTTGACTCAAAGAATTTTAGGACCTGCCATTGAAAAGACAGCACATATTAAAAAATCTGAAGATACATTCAAAAATTAAATATTTGTTGTTGATGCATTGACACAAAAAAGGTACCATCCTGAAGATTATCAATGCCCAAAACATAAAGAATGTTATTGCGTTTTCTTTATTTTGTTAACCAGAATGATAAAATGATTCAAGTGCTTCGTTCTCAGGTACACTCTGTGTCAATATGGCACAAAAACAAATTATTGCACATTAATGTTTATAATTAAAATTTGGCCTGATATGTAGTGTGGACAGTGCTGTTATCCTTTGTGCACATCATAGTTTTACAGATTTATGTGGTACAGTCACCACACTTTTTGATGTATATCTTGCCACAGGTAGGTGTGACTGTTTTTCAATATTTACTAGTCAGGTTTCTCAGGATGCTACAAAAATGTTGGTCATTTTGTTCTACCTGCCTGTGTTCTTGATTACCCCCACTGGTTGTATTCATCTCCCTGGTTTATCAGCAACCTTAAGTTGAGCGAATGCATAACAGCAACGTGTTTCAGATAACTAATATATGCTTTCATTTGTATACAATATGTAAATGAAAGCCAAATGTACTCCATGAAAACTATCCTTTTTCAAAAAAAAAAAAAAAAAAGGAAAAGAAAGAATGTGGAATAAAACACAAAAAGGCAGAAATTAGAGTACCAGAAGAATATGGTAAGCTTCAGTTACATGTTAAGGAATGGTTTAATTAAACTGAAATACAAGAATGAGCAGAAAATATGAAAATAAGTGAGCAGGATGAGGAACAGCAGTGGCTGTTGACTTCAAAGTGAGGAGGATGCAGGACTAACTGAAGGAGTAAGGCTATATATTACTGTAGGGCAAAATTAGAGTATGTTAAAATTGTACACTTATAGGGTCATATATTACTACACATGCTATTCAGCCTTCTAAAGGTAGTCTTCATTAGAATACATGCCAGACCTGTTAGAAAAGAAGAGTACACCATGTAAAAGTCATGTTTATAGCCATATGATTGATAATATATACCTGGCATGCCTAATTGTAAACAAATACAAAGGCAACAGTAACTCATCGGATAGCACACCCACTAAAACAGTAGTTGATATGAAAAAAGCAGTTTTGATATGGGACAAAGCTGTCCTTCCCCTTACGTACAATTCTTTTCTTTCTGATATATATATTAATTCCATGGACATTCAACAGTAGATAAAATGGAAGCATTATGAATGGTGAAAAAATGTCTCACACAAATGTGACCTTAAAACGCAGATGAATAATGTCAAGGTATTTTGAGAATTATATCATTGAGGAGTTGGAATTGCAAAAGTGAGACTCCGAGAGTTATTCTTCATTAAATGCAGGGAATCCACTTTCTCACATACACAAATGCAGGAATGTGTGTTGCTTACCCATACATCTCCAGAAAGTAAGCACTGCACAACAGTGTACAGAGTTGGAATGACTGATATGCTAAAGTGAGTTGTTGTGTCTTTCGGCTTTTCCCAGTTAGGGGTCGCCACAGTGGAACTCCGGTCCACTAATGATTGGCAGTAGATTTTTTACGTGCCGAGTTGCTAGCCCTGACACACAACCTTCAACGAAGGTACACCCATTCACGCATGTCTCCACACAGAAGATGCTTTAGCTGAGAATCAAACAGGACAACGTCTTACTGTGAGGTGACAATGCTACCGCAACACCACCACAGCAGTTGATATGCTAAAGTGAGTAATGGAATTAAATCACACTTTTACTTGCCAGCAATTCATTACTGATTGTTGTGCACTATTTAGAAATAGTTTCTAATTAATTTTTTTACTGAGTGATTTATTTCACATCCCAGTAAAGTTTCTACACATTATTTAGTTTTACAATTCAGAAATGCAATATTTTCAGGTTATAGAAGCAGGACTGGTTGCCTGCTGCCCTATGGATGTGCTGTGAGTGTCTGCACATCTATGTATAAATCTGTGGTTACACACACATACATATATGTAGTTTCCAGAACTATATGCTGTGTTGAAAATACATTTGTGAGTAAATAGAAGTGTTTATGTAGAGAGATGTTTTTATATACATAGATGTGGACTGTTGCCATGTCAACTTTGGTTTGAGTAACTTGGTATGTTCTGCCCAGTTGAGATAACTCTGTAACTGTGTTGTATTACAGTGTCATATGGTAGCCCTGCCACTAAGTCCCAATTTCTGTTAGATGTATTAGCACTGTTATTCAGGAGACATTGCTCTTTTACATCATCAGGCAGCTGGTTTAATTAATAGTATCATATCTTCATGCTCAGTTGTCTATGAATCAAATAAATTTTTCTGGGTATTAACGCTGCTGTATTTTGTCTATACATTTCACGAGTAATTCTTGCTTTCAACATACCAGCAGCCCACAGTTAGACTAAACTGTTTCATGTAAAAAAACGGTGTCAACTCATAAAAAACAAGTAGTACTTAGAAATGCAAAAGGACTCTGTTCAAGTGTTTAAAACATTCTTACAGATTATAAATCAGCATGTAAGAATTTATTTACAATATCATAGCTAGTCATGCCGGCATAAAATATGCAGGTTAACCTAAAATTATGTACAAAAACTCAGCCTGACATGCTAGCATAAATAACAATGTCTAATTTCTTCACACTGGTTAGCAAAAATAAATAAAATACTATCCAAAGAGGTGCATCTCAAATCTTTCACTCCAGTGTGCACAGTGACTAAGTTATATGTGCATGTATGGCAAAATAGACTTTAGAGCACTAGCGGTACAGCAGAAGCTGGCACCTGAGAGACAGCTTACTATCAGCCTGATAAGTGGTGCATCTGTGTGTTTTGTTACAGAGTCGCTTGTGAGTAAGAATTTACCAGACATGTTGGCTTGCTCTTTTACTGCTTTTGTGTATAGCTGCTGTTTGGTTTGCTTGTAGGTGTGATAATGAGTAACCAGTATACCAAACCTACATCTTGGAAGTGTTAGAGGTATGGGCAGGGGTTTCTCAAGCACCTAAGTTGAAGATTTTTTTTGTTTATTTAATACAAGGTGGACATGACTGTGTGTGGTGTATGTTTGTAAATCCTGAACACCTGGTGTGTATGGTTAATACGTTTAGATGAAAGGATGGCCCCCAAGGTTAGATAATGCTTGCATCTATTATGCATAGATTCATCTCCTGGCAAAAGCACATGCTTGTCAGTAAGCATGAGGCAGTCGTTCCATTACCTCAAGTTTGTCTAGTAATATCAGGATGGATGCAGATGGTCTGGGAGACTGCAACATTATGGTTTATAGTGCCTTGAGTATAAAGAGAAGATTGATGTGGCTTGTTGTAGGGAAGGGGGGGTTTATATTAAATGTTAATTAGGATAGGAGATAAAGTTTGTTAGAACTGTAGGACAGTATAATACAGACAAAACCACAAGAAATGGAATACACGTAGAAGTGAAATTGAGTAGTCCAGCTAACTCAGCCGTAAGTACACCAGTGTTATAAAGTAGCTTGGCAGGACCAACTTGGATAACACAAACAGTGTATACAACTAAAGTCAAGCTCAGCTTTTACAGTTTCATGTCTAGTTCAGATTACAAAACAAGGGCATTGCTTCACAATGAGTATTCGCAACAGTAATGCATTTACAATTACAGAATTACAGTGGGCGAAGTGTCAGCAGAAGGTGTAAGGCAGTATAATGACAAACAATTTGGCCTGATAGTACAGCACAGCAGGGAGCAGCTACTGAATAAGTTATGATGTCTCCCACATACCTTACTCAGTACCTGCATTGCTGTGCTGTGACACACTGCACAGCAACACAGCAGCCCATAAGACCTTTTCATTCATTAAGCACGATGGCAAAGTCTTGTGAGAGTTATCAGCAGTGGAGCTCACTGCATTACTATGTGGTGGCAGGGGCAATTAGCTTTGTGATAACAGGTTTGCTGTAACTCAGGGGACTCAAGAAGTGGTAAGGTATTTCCTACTATGAAAGAGAATGTGTGTGTGTGTGTGTGTGTGTGTGTGTGTGTGTGTGTGTGTGTGTGTGTGTGTGTGTGTGTGTGTGTGTGTGTGTGTGTGTGTGTGTGTGTGTGTGTGTGTGTGTGTGTGTGTGTGTGTGTGTGTGTGTGTTTGTTTTCACATGTGCATTTATTTTTCTGATCTTGTAAGACAAGAAAAACGTCAGCAGTGAAGGGATATCAGTGTTGCCAGATGTACTACACCAACTATCAGTTTGTGATTCTGAAAATATAATTTACAGTATTTAGTTGCAAATGGCCCATATTTAGTCTTTGTAGTGTTTTTAAATCACATATTGTTCTGTGGGGTCATCCGTTTCATGTGCAATCCTTGCATAGAATACTGTGGTTTTAAACTATGGGGCATGATCAAGTACAAGGTCTTATACCACTGTGTTGCACTCCTTATAAACTGCTGAGGGTTTCATAGCCAGCCTTTCACCTTCAGACACAGTGTTTATGAGCTCCACTTTATGCAGCCAGTTTATAATCATAAGTATGAAACTAATGTGTATACCTAGTAGCAACAACTGTTACTCAATGTGATGTTTATGGCCAAAGATGATCACATGGAGAGCCCACCCATGTCTATATAAAATGAACTGTGCAGTGGTCTGTATGTACAGTCTTCAGTGTTTCTGTCAAACTTCTACAATCAACAAAAAGAAAGAAATATTAAAATGTTAATTGGTGATGTATTTTGTGAATGCATTTGTTTTTAAATTTATTGTGGTCAGTCTTTATTGCTTGAAGCAGCTGATAGCTTTGTCTTTTCAGTTAAATTTATCAGCATGATTTCATCTATTCACCTAAGAGAAAACTGTATTTAAATATAAAAAGTCTCTTTGTGCCACTTTACACATTACAGAAATTCCTAACATTGAGAGATGTTTAGAACATTGCTGAGTCATCATTTAGTTGAGGTATAATAACTGCTTGGAAGGATCATTTTCTGTTTATGTTTAATTACTAGGCTCTTTATTGTTCACTGATTCATCAGAATTTTATTGTTTTTTTTTTTTTTTAATTAGTAAACACATCTTTTATCTCTGCTGGGCCATTAGGGAAGGAAATGAGCAGAGATCGTAAAATGAACTGCAGTATTTTGTACTTAAAAGAAAGGAATTGGACAAGCTGAAAGGCATAAGTTATTTTTAGCAAGGAACATTGAGCTATCCACCTGATGCCCTACTCCATTCTTGCATCCCTTTCTTTATTTTTCATCTAAATATTAATATCTCTCTGAAGTGAGTGAGTTATATATATGGATATAGATACATACTTTTTTTTATAATAGTGTTTGTATTTTGTTATATATGATTAGTATTCTGTAATAATTATTAAATGTCTTATGTCAAAAATATTTTAATATAGGCCTTCTGGTTTGGTTCATGCCAAAAAAAGTGTCTTTGGACCAATGTACTTACCTGGTTAATACATGTGTAACTTAAATAAATTAATAGCACAAAGACCATTTATTTGGTGATATTAGTCAAGCTTGGCAAAATGTGTATACTATCGCTATTCATAGTGGACAGGGCTGGGGTTTTAGATTCTAAATAGTATTGCAGGATGGTGGAGGTCTTTCCCAATACCACAATGGTCTTTTGAAGTCCCTTTCCCAAACTTATGCTAGAGGAGTTAGGACTAGTCCAAAGAAAAAGCTTTCAGGTACCCTCTACTTTCGCAAGTATCATACAATCCTCACTCACCACTTCAGATGCCACCATGAAGCTAAGTAGAAAAGAAGAAATGGGTAAAGTTGAGAAGAATTTAAAAAGGAAATAATATTAAAGCTAGGAAATACAGAGAAGGAACTATACTGATGATGGACTTTCTTCTTATTGATCTATCCTTATGGTAAGTACCCAATGTCTGTATCACATAAGAAGTTATCCATCTTTGGCAACATTTTGGATTGAGGATCCAGATAATTCTCTTGGGTGGTAACTTTCCTGAGAATATACCTCTAATGAGATTAGAACTGAAAACAGATGCATTCTTCCTAGCAATGTCCAGCTTGGAATAACTCACAAAATTGGTTAGGGAAGATTGTGTTAGAAGTGTAAATATGTCATCCAAGGTAACATTAGGCAAAAAAGCCACATGATAATAACTGTATTAATACAATAAGATCTTGAGGTTTAAGGGAAAGGCTTGCACTATTCCTTATGGTAAAATTAAATGCAGGTGACTAACCAACTGGAAACAATGAGTTTGGTAACTTTTATCCAGTGATACTTGGCAAAGGGTACAAATTACTCATCATTCATGTTGAAACCTGCAGTGTTTGTACAAATAGTATATATGCTGTCTGTGATATTTATATAGAGAAGGAGATATTCACAACTGTAAGGGTAATCACAGAAAAATAAAAACAAATTAGTAGACTGATTTAAGTTACACTCTGTGGAGAACTTTGTTAAAGGATTAGTATCTTCTGTGTACTGCCTTTTTTTAATATAACATTTATTGTTAACCTTGAACAAACAGAATTACCATTCTTGATTAAACAAATCTAAAGAATAAGCTAAAACAGAAAATACATACCTAACTAGCATGTGATAAAACATTGCAACCAAAAATCTAGATAACATAGTGCTGTGTGTAAGACAAATTACTCAAATAAAGACCATTTACTCCATCCTTTTCATACTTAAGGTTGGTGCCATCTTAATTAAGTTCTGCAACAATATAGATGTGCAGTTTATGATAACTGACCAATTTATTATTCAATACCTTGTTAGTTACGCCTTTATTCCACCTGAAACCACAATCTCTGCTTACTGATTATACCTATTTTTACCTGCTTATTTTCTATATTAGTCTCTATATCTCTAAATCCACAAAACTCAGAAGCAACAGGTGAATCTGGCATATTCCATGATCTAGTGATGACTTCTTCAATCATTATCATGAATAGATTCAATTAACTACAGTCATTTCTAATAGCTGGATGTTGACCAAGAAGAAACATAAAGAGCTAGAGAAATGAATGGATTACAGCAGGCAAATGTTGTCACAAACTGCATGTACTTTTCTCTTAGGAATCTCCAATACAAGGCACTCCTAAATGGTGTGAATCCTTGTATCAGCCATTTCTCAGTTACACCTATGGCAAACAGAGGTGTTGGTTGCAAATATGATAATAAGTTTAATGGGTGTGTGAAAATACATAAATAAGCACTGCCAGTCAAAAAAGCTGTACCTACAAGACTTTGTACCATATCTTGGTATAGAAAGAATGCTATGTCATAAGTCTATTGATAAGGTTATCCCCAGATACCTTTCTCACATCACTTTAAATTTGTTGATAACCAGTGCCCTAGGCCCCATTAGAATCCTGTACAGCTCTGATATTGTTTCTTTTAACTTATTTACACACTGTCTTGACTGAATACTTGAAAGAAGACAATCCTCTTTTGGGATAAAGCCTACTTTAGTATGGCCAAACTTATTTACAGAATTTGCCAGTCACCTTCTATGATCCATTCCTGTCAACCTCTTAGTGCAAAAAATCTGGACCATCCCTGAAATAATGGGGAGTCACAGGCCACAAAATAAGCACAGTTTGTAAACATTACTCGTATTAACTTATAAAGTGGCTAAAATAACAAGATCTTTATTAGCATTAATATTCTGAAGGATTTGAAGTCTGAAACTCAAATGTATGTCATTGAGTGACTTCAGTCCTGAATGATTAACCTGAAAAAACACAATTTTTATAAGGAACATGCCAAAAATATGAGGCAAAAAATTGTTCATTCTAACTGAATATTTGAAAGGTATGCCTGTATTTGCATCTTGTAACTGAAACATATCATTCGCCCCCAACCACCCAAGCCTAATATTGTCATCCAGTAACTGCTCCAAATACCTGATTTCTAGATTCGTCTTCAATTTAGCTTTTCCTCTATAATCAGCAATGCCCCAGATATTATTACCAGTCACTGGGCTGTGATCTTAAACCCAAGTCTTAGTTTTTGTATTTTCAAAAGCCCACCTTGTTATCACTGACCAGTCCTACCAAAATGGGTTGTTAGCCTCTACTTGACCTGGTGCCCCCACTTAATAGATCTGTGCACATGCTTGCAGACCCAGCCAACTGATGTGCCAGCATCCACTGCCATGTACATTGGCATAAGGGACTAAGTATCTCCTGCATCAGTTTAAGGAATGAGGCTTTAATGTATAATTCAATAGATGAGTTTGCAACTCTACTATATTTCCTGGCACTGCCAGTAGAGTCCAAAGAAGGTAGGCTTTCTGACTTGTCCATAAGAATGAGGAAGACATTTTTTTTAATGCAGAGAATGCTCTATTTAGATGGTTTAGTAGAAAATCTTGAGTGGCATGTAATAGTATGTGAAGAACATACCATTTTATGGACAATATCCTTTGTTGAAAATCTAGGGTAAGTGTTCTTCAAAACTGTAGATAATTTCTCACCTGATTGCTTGTAGCACCACATGTACATTGCACTGATTTATCCAAGGTATTAGGCAAAAATAACACCCAAATGTAATGGTTTGAAGATTCTAAAAAAAAGGTGTTTTATTACTTTTTACTCCGAAGGACTACAGTTAATTCTATCATTGTCTTAGAAGCATTAATTTTGTAATCTCAGATTTTACCAAATAGGTGTCAGGTTGCAAAGACCCTGTCTATATTACTTTTTCGGTCAGCAAGATACAGTAACAGATCATCCACATAAAATAACAAGGTAACATTAACATTTGCCAGTTAAAAGCCTTGGTGTAACAATTCTCTCAAACTAATTGCAAGTTGCTACAGGCATATAGGAAATACAATTGGGGAAAGGGGTGGCCCTGTCTAGTTGCTTTTTGAATTCTGTTGCCAGGGAAAGTTGCAAATTAATTTAGATTTTTTTAACTGTTGAATCAATGTATAAAGTCCTGATTAGTGGAACTATATACCTCAGAAAATCATTTTTTTTCTACTGTTTTAAAGAGAAGTTTTCTTTTAACTTGATCAAAGCATTTATCTGCATGCAGACTAGCCAAAGACAATTGTTTACCTTGTCTGGATGAGTTAACTTTGATAACTGATGTCTTTAATAGGCCATTAAAAGTAATGTATCCTGCAATAAACCTAGGTTGGCCATCAAGAATGAAATCATGTACGCTATGCATTATCCTTCTTGCAATTAACATAGTAACATTCTATAGTCATGGT
This sequence comes from Protopterus annectens, assembly GCF_019279795.1. NCBI lineage: Eukaryota > Metazoa > Chordata > Ceratodontiformes > Protopteridae > Protopterus > Protopterus annectens. The sequence goes on along the minus strand of NC_056731.1, from coordinate 1,062,523,426 downwards.
TCAAAATTGAGGTTGTTCTATAGGTGGTAACTTTGAAAGTATCCCTTCCTGATTTCAGAATCAGTACTAATATAGCCTGTTTCCATGGGGGAGGAGTTCTTAAAATGCACAATCTTACTGGCTAATTGCTTAAAAGTCTTTATAAACATTTTATCTTTCAGGGCATAAATATCTAGAGGAATCCTATCCTGTCCGACCTAAATGATTTATCCCCTAGCAAACTGTCATTACAATGTCAGGCAATGTGGGAAGAGTCATCCCTTCCAAATACTGAGTTTCATCCATGTCAGTTGTATCCAAATCTGCTGTCACTGCATAGATCTGCTGGGAGTAATCTTTAAACACACTAAGAATGCCCTGAGGCATCTTTGCATATCTCCCCATTTATTGGGTTTTTAATCCTATTTATAGCTCTGCTTGCTTACATTTGTCCTGGCTTCATAGCCAAGAATATCTGATTAGAGGGTTTTAATTCTAATGCCCTGAGTATATATTCTTAGCAAAAATCCACTTTATATTGCATATATTTCACCAAAGATGATTTTCTTTCTCTTCCATGTTTCCTTAGCCCTTGGTATGCCATTAATCTCATCATCATGACCTAGCAGTCCACCTTCATTATGGGTTCAGTTTCCACCAACTAAATGGCTACAGAACAGAAAGAGAATATTACAAAGTATGCAACCTGTAATGTGTTTTCTTCCTTTTCTGTTAACTAACAAACTAGCAATACACAGATAGCTGATAACTCCCTGCGAGCACGCTACCTTGAAATGTCATAAATCCCCGCTTTTCATCCCCCCTGCATACTTGATCTCCTTGATCCCTGCTCCTCCAGACCTACCTTTCTCTGCATATATTTTTGTTTCATCTGTGTTCCCCTGTTTGTACAATTTGTAATACAACTGTTAATCTTACTGTTTCCTCGGAATCCCTTGCTGCTAAAGTGGCAACAAACAGATAGTTATTTTTTGGTTGTCTTTCTAACCACTGGTCTGTTTTCTGAGACCTGAGTGATTTTTTTGGTTGTCTTTCTAACCCTAGTCTGTTTTCTGAGACCTGAGTGTAGCTCTGTTTTGTTCGCACCACTCCCACGCCCATTCCCACCCACCCCCATATCATTTCCTTTATAGTTATCTACTTAAGCCACATCCCTCAACTTCCTCCAGTGCACACACCTCCTCCGTACACTCTCCCTCTCTACAACTTGCTTACCCTCTCTGCCCCCTACCACTAACCTATACCCCACCTCCCTACTATCCTTTCTATCTCCTCTACATTTCATTATGACTTTTAAATCTCAAACCTGTCTTGTTACCGCTACTACATATCCTTTATCTTCTCACCTCCTACCATGCACAACTAACTACACCCCATTTCCACCCTGCTAATATGACAATAAACTCTTCTATAAAACCCCACCAATATTTCTCGATTTGCCCATATATTTTTCCCCTTACCACTCCTCTTCCAAAAATTAAGCTACCTCCCTTCCTGTCTACCTCCCTAAAGCAAAATGTAAAGCACCCCCTAGTCAAACAACTACTCCACTACAAAACTATACACCTCTCAGGAGATATTCATCCAAACCCTGGCCCCTGTTTCTCTACCGCAATCACTAATACTCAACCACCCAATCCTACCAACCACTCTCTCCCAAAAAAACAGGCAACTCTGTGCTCCATAAACCTTAGGAGTATAGTTAACAAGGTTCATGAATTCCAGGACTGGTTGGCAAATTACACACCAGACATAATCACCATCACTGAAACATGTTTAAAACCACACAACCAAGACAGTGAAATCATTCCTCCTGTTTACAACATTCTCAGACTCGATAGGCAAATAAAAAGGGTGGAGGAGTGGCTTTACTATACTCCAACCACTTCACTCTCGTAAGTCCAAGCATTTCTACTCCCTCCTTCTCACCAGCTGAACATCTACTGGCCAGTTTCAATCTCAGCAACTACACCAGCATTACCATAGTAGAAATCTATATTCCTCCTGGAAACAACATTGGCATACTTGAGAACATTCTCTCCTACATCACTCTAACCACCCATAATGAAACCATTATCCTTGGTGATGTAAATATCGACTGGCTTGTACTTCAGTCTCCCAACTCACCCTCTTTCATCAACTTGCACGGCTTTGTGCAATTAATCTCTACACCCACTCATATCAAAAAATCCCACCTCCCAAGCTCTCTCATAGATTGGCTCTTGGTCTTCCATCCGAAAAACAACTACCATAACCGACAGACCCTACCTAATGACCTCAGTGACCACTGCCCTGTCATAGTTATTAGACACACTCCTCGCTCCATAATGCCACACAAGTTTCTTACCTCCCATAAATTATGAACCTTCTTCCCAACTCCTTTATAGACCAACTCTATAGAATTAACTGGTCATTTCTAACCACTCCCCCCCCCCTTGATTAAGCTGTCCAATCTTTCAACTCTACCTTCCTTAACATTTTAAACACCCCCACCCCTCTCGGCACAGTCAGAATCAAATCAAACACTTCACCTTGGCTTATTAATGATACGTTTGCCCTTATGAAAAACTGAGACAGGATATGGAAATTATGTACTAAAACTAAAACCCCATCACTATTACACAGTTATAAACAACTCAGGAACCAAGTCAAAAAAACAAATCCACAATGATAAAAAGAACTTCTACATCAACCACTCTCTTTCCTAAAGTCCAACCTCAAAAAATTCTGAAACTCTGTCAATCATGTATTGCACTCTGGTAACCCTTCCCCTCCTAACCCCTGCCCAAACAAGACACCTGAAGAAACCGCTACCATTTTCAACTCTCACTTCATAGAATCAATAACCACTTTGATAAACTTTCTCCAATCTAACAACAATGCCAATTATCTCTCCAACTATAACCCATCATTTTCTTTCTCCCTCAAAAGTGTTCCAACAAACTATATCAAATCCTTACTCTCAAAACTTAAACCCTGCTCTCTATCTGCAGACAATCTACCCCCCATTTCCTAAAGATTGCTGCAGAACCCCTAGCTTACCCTATATCTATCTTAATCAATCGCTCTATCACTGAATCCTATGTCCCCTCCATATGGAAAAAATTCTACACCCTACCCATACATAAAAAAGGAAACTCTTCTGACATATCCAACTTCAGACCAATAGCTATTCTGTCTCCCCTCCCAAAATTTTAGAAAAATTTATTCATCTACTTCAGGAAAACCTATTTACACCCACTCAACATGGGTTTCGCCCCAAACATAACACCACAACTGCACTAATATCCTTCATCAATACCATATATCCTGCTCATGACAACAACAAACTGGTCTCCTGTCTATTCTTGGATCTCTTCAAAGCTTCTGACATAGTCTCCCATCTTCTTCTCCTGGATAAACTATCAAATTTTAATTTCTCTTCATCTACCATCTCCTGGCTTTCTAGATACCTCTCAAATCGCCAGCAATCTGTCAAATGGCTTTCTGCTCTACCCCCCCCCCCTCACAGTGGAAATGGAAGTCCCCCAAGGATCTATCCTCGGGCCACTACTCTTTAACATTTTTACTAATCTACTACATACCTCTTTCCCCCAGTCATCACTTTTACAATATGCAGATGAATTTACTGTTATCACCATCACTGACCATCCCTCTGACCTCTACTCTACTACCCAGACTTCATTTAAAACCACAGAGACATGGCTCAGTGACAATAAACTTATTCTCAACCCTAACAAAACTAAGCTCTTACTCTTTCTTCCCAAGAACCTCTCCAATCTCAAATCTACTTTTACTATACTATCTAGCAACAACACAACTATCACAGTTGAACCTAACACAAAACGGCTAGAAGTCATAATAGATGACCAACTTAAGTTCAATCTACATGTGACTAATTGTATCAAAAAGACACACTAAAAACTATGACTCCTTTACAACAATAAAAAATACTAAACAGTGCTAAAATCACAGTCTCGCATGCAATTCTTCTTCCTACTCTATTATACAGCTGTCACATACTCACCAACCTGAACACCTCACTCCTCATCAAACTAAAAACTTCCTACAATAAGGTGGCCAGATTCACTGCTAAAAAAACCTATAAGTCTCACCACTGCCTTTCCCTTAAGCAACTAAACTGGATAGAACTTCCCCACTTGATCCTACTACATCAACTCCAGATTATTCACTCAATACTATACCTGCCCTCCTTCTGTCCCAGCCTTACTTCTATTATATGCAAATACTCACCTATGAGGCATCTGCGTAGCTCTGGCCGAGACCTGCTACAGATTTATAAACCCAGGACCAAAACTGGCTGCCTCCTGTATAATTATAAACCTGCTACATCCTGGAACCAACTCCCCTAAGAAATTAGGTCCCTTAAACACCCTAAACAATTTAAAACTGTCACACAAGATTACCTAAAGAAAACTTGTCTTGCCATTGCACTTATCCTCCTTGAACCACTTTTTCCCCTGCATCCAATAATTCCTTGTCTCCTAAATACAATGAAACTTTTAAATCTACATCATATTTTTTTATTCGTTGCTTACAGTAATTGTAATCTTGAATGTATTTTTGTTACTGCGTGTGCTGTTTAAATTGTAACTCACTAAGGAGCTTTTCTCCCTGGGTCTCCTCTGAAAATGAGCTACTAGCTCAGTCGGACTAACCCGGTCAACAAATGTAAAATAAAATAAAATAAAATAAATAAATCATGTGCTGTCCTCAGATTCATGTGTAGTACCTAGAATATTCTATGGGCAGCATTTGTAGCTTCTGTTTCTTCAGCCACTTCATCATAAAAGTTATCCTGCCATGTACTTTATTTCACATACTATGAATATCAGGGTTTTCACACAAAAATGTCAAAGTTTGAGCTAAGGATAGCCAAAATGTCAATTTTTAAGCACTTTTTGTTACATATTGGCATAGTTGCCCTCCATGCCTGAGAAGTATATACAGATCTAGACACCACTGAATGCATCAGCGAGGCATGATCTGAGAGACCAGTCAGGAGACTATCCATACACTCAGTCAGGTTTGCATGCTCTTTAGTAATAAAAACAAATCTGTTCTAAATTAAAAATTATGTCTGGGTGAGAACTATGCATACCCCGAGCTTGGGAGCCATCCAACCATGTACATTCACCATACCAGTATTTGACAGAGACCACACAAATAATTTTTCCAGAGGTAGGATTGTTGTCATCATGGGCCCTGATTAGACCTCTCTTTCCTTAATAACAGTGTTCCAATCCCTGGCTCATAATATCAGACATTTTTTCTGGAATCTAATTTATTTTTCAACATAAAAGACAAGTCTGAGACTAGTGTTCTAGATGGGACATAAATGCTTATTAAAGTAATTCGTAGACCATCAAGCTAGTCCCTTTAACATAATAGCTCTCCCTCATCTATCTGAATACACTTCCAAAATGGATATACTGAGTGATGCTTTAAATAGTGATTACTATCCGTCAAATTTTACCATTTGGATGTGAAGCAAACCCACCATATCTAACACCCCCATTCCAACTTTAAGAACTTGCTATTATTGAAAAATATCTCCTGTAGTACTAAAATGTTGGGCCATAGTTTCCTAACCAACTAAATAACTTATTCCTTTCAACAGGGTTCTTGACCCCCATTAAGTTTCTATGACAGTATTTTAACCATTTAAGATCCTAAAAAACTTCAGATGATCAGAATAACCTAATACAATTCCAAGAGGAAGCACTTGTTTGTCTATTTGCCTCATTGGACATGGACACAGATCGAGTTTCCATATCATCTTTATTAATCATTGTTCTTGTATATTGGTAGGGGTCTACCTGATTATGTCGAAGTATCACAACATCAACTTCCATTTCATTTAGTGCAAGTCATTGAAACATGACTATATTAAAAACTCTTAGCATCGATTCCTGTTTCTTCGAACATTTTTGAAGAATTTCCCATAAACCATTGGGAAATTAAAGAGGTAGTGCTTTAAAAGACATAAATGTATTTACATTTGTAGGACCATTGCTATAGTACTCAGGTGCATGGAACTGGTTAACATTGATCATGCTACAGTTTTTGGAGCAGTTCCTGCATTGCTAATGTGCTCACAGGTTTTTCATATGCACAATAGTCTTAAAGGTAAACATTATTGTTTTATATCATTTGGAATGGAGATCATGATACAGTGGGGATCTGGAACTTTACCATTACCCCACAGTAGTGCAGTCTCAGAGTTGGTATATATAATTTGTAGGGAGTGTTTGGGGTGCAGGCGGACTTGCCCCTCTGCAAAACTGTTGAAACATTTCTGTGTTTGTAATTTGACATGGTGCTTTGATTGTAGTGTGTTGTTGTATTTGGAGAGGCAGTTTGATGAAATGGGAATTGATGTCCATTTTCAATATAGTGATGTTTCACTGACTTGATCTCGATTAAATGGTTTTAAACATTGTAGTATTTTGATATAGTGAAGTTGACCCATTGGTAGACAGAAAGTCATAATCCAGTAAACAGATCTAAATTACTTAACTTTAATATAACAATAATTAACTATTGTAATATAACATATACCAAAAAATGATAATAAAAAACAAACTGTAACTATTTACAGTAATATCCCTATGGGACTGTATATTACCTCTTTTAGGACAGTGGCTACAGTCTGCTTTCACTGCCATAAAAGGAGCATTCAACCTGAAAAATATATCAATACAGCTACAAGTCAGTCAATCCCCCCATAACATGACAACTCACAATATGTCCTCTGACAGTTGTAAGGTTGAGATTATATTGGTTTACAAAAAAAAAAAATATCACTTTCCAAAAGTCCACCTCCATACCTGTTGACAATCAAAACCATGTGTCCTCTCAGTGATGCTGTCTAATCTATACAAAATTCCTCATTACACAAGTTTCAGTTTTGTGAACACTGACCAAGTCTTTTAATAATTCTTGCAGGTACCACTTAGAGTTAGATTATGTTGCAATGCAAGTAGTTTGTGGGACACGCACAATCGGGCATTTAGTCCATACAGTGATGGAATTAACTTTAGATATCACTCTAAGTAAAGTTTAACCACAACAAATTTTATTTGGGAGAACTTGGAAAAACAAAGCCATGCAACATATTTTGTATCATAACTACCATAGTCATAAAATGCCATGCTACCCCTAACCTTGGTTAAAATACCCTTGTCCAAATATACATCTTGTGTCTTAATCAACATTATCTGATCTAACTTGCTTGAACTGAGCAAAGTTTTTCAAATATGTCTTCACCGTGAGTACACAGCCTTATGAGAGCCCTAATCTTTCTTAGCTACACATTGTCCCCTCATTGATATTTGTAATGTTAAGGCATTTTTTACTCACAGAGCAATTTCATTATCCCAGTTCTACAGTCTCCTTCTGAACATAGGAGAAGTTTCCAGATGCTAAGCCTATGTCAAATTTCCTCTGAAATCTCCTCTGGTCATCTTGGCTAGATCTTTCATCCACCTAATTGCTGTCTTCAGTCAGCCTGGTGTGGATTCTAACTTCTGTCTCATCTAGTGAAGTCAGCATTATTGGTTCCCCTAGGCAAAATATCATCAGTTGCACAGGGTGTTGCACTCTGAACTCATATCTCCTTTACCTATATATGCTTATCAGGCTTTTAAAGGTTATTCTTCTGTTCCTCATGTATGTAGAAGAATCATGGTCATGATAAGTTTTATGATTGCTGATGTGTAAGTATTTCCCTAGAAACTACAATAGTGATAACATATTCTCTTTTAACATATACGTTGTGCATCTGATTAGAACAGGGCAAGGGATGTGCACTCTGATGGCCACTCTGATGGCCTAAGGTAAAAACAGTCTATTGGCCTTTTCATGCATAATTTACTTTCATTCTAGTCTCATCAATTTGACCAATTTGCCCACTATTTTGGACAAGCAATCAATTCAACTCCTTCTGGCAAGCAATTAAAATGGATATTCTTTAATCTTGCACAATCTCCCTGATTGCATTGCTATGTTTTCACCATGACCAGCTTTATTTTCATCTCAATCACCCTTTGAATCACACTAGAAGAACTGGTAACCAGCTTCACCAGATGGTCTGAATTGTGATCCATGCATCTTCTATATCCTTTAGTTTCATCTCTGCCGTATCACTATAACTCACATAACATCAGGTTCATTTTCGGCAGCTTGGACATTATCTTCACTAACTTAGCATTTGTTAAGTTTATATCAGTAGTATCCATCAAAGTATCATTTTATACCATTGAATTCATACCTTTCAGCTGTCCAGATTTTCACAAACTGTTCAGATTTTTGCCTCAAATGTTTTCGTTTACTGCTGATAAATTTTGTGACTTTCTGGCAGATCACTGTGGCCTGAAGTCATTAAATATTGACAAACATTCGAGTTCCAAACTCATTTAGAAAATGTGTGCTAACACAAATCCTGTTATTCTAACAACTTTCTAAGTTTATAAAAGCAATATGTAAAATCTGTCCCTATTTTTGTGCCCTTGCCCCCACATCATTTTAAGCATTGTCCAGATTGAGAGTTATGATTGTATCTGAAACCTGTTGGTTCAAATTCCCTTTTTGGGAAATGTTTCCTGCCTTTTGAGATTTAGCCACATAGAATGACTTATTTTCTTAGATCTATTTTTAGGAGGTATAGTTTAGTTGCACCAATGAAACTTTAGCATGTCTACTGCCCTTCAAGTGTTTAATCTCATCTCAGCTGCTAGAAAATGAAATCATTAAGCAGGGGAATCAAAGCTGCATGTCTAAGCCTCATTCTTAACTGAAAGTCAGTGGTGCCCCTTATATGAATGCAACTAGATAAAGAAAGAGTTTGCAATTCAGGGATTCTTTTCACTGATGTAGCAGCCATCAAAAAGAGGGTGCTTCAGTGTCACTCTCCTGTCTTGGACACAATAGAAGAGTCTTTGTGGGTTCTGTTCAAGAAGCTTTATTTTATACAAACATATCTTAGAAGATTACCGACTTTAACTTAAGAAACTTGAATACAAACTAACTACAGGATTCATGCATGCTTACTCTCTGGCTGCACTCTCAAAATGGCACTAGGTATGGCATGTGCTCAGTCTTTAAACATGCATGTTAGGTCTTTGACATGCTTCTTAAAGATACAGTACACACAGCACATGCACTCTGATCTACATCCTCCCTCTTGAAAAAACAAAACATGCAATGTCATGAGTCTATCTGGCATGCAGATATCACATACAGCTTTGTATCATGCAATTACACAAATGATATACATATATGCACAGTTAAGTTCATGATGCCACATATTTCACACTGGGCCTAGATACTCATCCATATCATGTGACATAAAACTGGGAACTGGATTTAGCAACCGGAATAGTCTCCATACTTTGATCAGTCTTTGAAGAGTCTGAAACAGCTTCAGGATTGGAATCAAGGATAGTAACACTTTGGGATGTAAACAACATTGAATTCGTTCTGAGATTTAGAGTCTGTGTCCTTCAAATGATATTGTGATGATGATTCTAGGACAGGGAATAAATATCTGTGGTTCCTCCTGTGCTCCATACCCTCAAATTCTACAAGGTAGGATCTCGGCTCAGCACAGATGCCTGTAACTTGACCAATCCAGTTGAAACCTTTTGCCGTTTGCATTCTCACTGTTTCTCCTTCCCTCAATGGTCGAAGAAATCTGCTCAATTTGTCGTAACTAGATTTCTGGATTGAAAGCTTTTTGAATAGTGGAGCCTTTACTGTTTTGTTGTTCTTAGCCTTAGGTCTTAATAAACTGGAACACATAGTTCACTTCATTCTAGTTTGCCTAGAAAGAAGTCTTTGAGCAGATGAGACAAGAATATCATCACAGGGTATGTTTCTGAGATTAAGTAAATTCAGAAAGAATATAATGCATAGGCTTTTTTAGAGTAGTAACTAGAGGATGGTGATCAGTTTCTATCTGAATAGTTCGACCATAAATATAATCATGAAACTTGGACCATGCAGATACTATTGCCAAAAGTTCTTTCTCGATTTGAGCATACTGCATCTCTGTTTGGGTAAGTGTTCGGGATGCATAGGTTACTGGTCTGCAGGTATTGTCACACTTTGACCTTTCAAGTAATTGCTTAGCACTGTGCACTGCATGTTCAGCTAGACCATTGTATCATGAACAAAGTCACATTCTTTTGTAAATTTCTGAAAACTGGCTAGTAAATTGAGTACCATTGTCAGGGATAACTTTGTGTGGACTACCATGGACTGAGAATTGACATTTCAATGTAGTAATAACAGTAGTAGATGTTAGGTTAGGTAGCAAACCAGTTTGAATAAGAGTCCACCAATACTAAGTAGTGTTGGTTGTTCCACTGGAAGATATCAGTGGCTAGTTCATGGACTTGACTTAGCTGAAATGGTTCTCTTTGCAGATGTGGCTTAATGCTATTGCATACAGAACAAAAAGAAAGTACTTTTTCAATGTCTCTCAGTAATGACAGCCAAAATACTAATTCTCTAGATCTTCTCTTAGTGGATGATAAACCTGGGTGAACACGAAGCAAAATCTGGATATATTCTTGTTGACAGGAAGCGGGGATAACAGTTATAGGATCTTCGAAAATAATGCCATCTGCCATCAACATTTCATCTCTGTAAGGAAAGTAGGTTTGCACTTCAGGTGGTACAATGGATTGTCTTGACGGCCATCCAGTAGTAATGTAGTGATTGAACTTTTGCAAAGTTGGATCAGTCCTAGTGTAACCTCTTAACTCATGAAGTATAGTGGTAGAAAAATTCCGCGCTGCTATCACATCAAAGTCAAAATTCTCTGCATCAAGCTGTTCTACCATATTTCTGGGCGATCTGGATAAGGTATCAGTCAGATGGAGTAGTTTGTCTTTCATGTAGACCATTTTGAAGTTGTACTTTTGCAATTTGAGCATCATTATTTGTAATCATGCTGGAGCAGAATGCATAGGCTTTTTTAGAGTAGTAACTAAAGGTTGGTGATCAGTTTCTATCTGAATAGTTCGACCATAAATATAATCATGAAACTTGGACCACGCAGATATATTGCCGAAAGTTCTTTCTCGATTTGAGCATACTGCATCTCTGTTTGGGTAAGTGTTCGGGATGCATAGGCTACTGGACTTCCCTCTTGGAGTATAACTGTGCCTAAACCAAATTTTGAAGCATCACAGGAAAGAATGACTGGATTGTTCACATCATAGTATCTTAACGTTGGTGGAGTGGTAGTTTCTTGTTCGAGGTCTTCAAATGCCTTCTGATGATGATCCAATTATGACCATACAACATTTTTGCACATTAGCTCTCTTAAAGGTGCTGTCAACTCACTGAAGTCTGGTAGGAACCTGCCTAAATAGTTGACGATGCCTAGGAAACATTGTAGAGCATGCACATTGTCTGGTGGTGACATCTCAAGAATGGCTGCTTGGTCAGATCTGTACTCAGACCAATACTGGTAAACAAGTGACATATATATGTAACTTCTAGAAGCCCTGAATTTGTACTTCAGAGGACTGAGCTTCAAACTGACTTCACGTGCTCTATTAAAAACTCTATTTAAATTTCTACCATGCTCCACTTCACCATTGCCTCCAACCAATAAATTGACTATTATGGCACAAGGATAACCTGAAGAAATTTGTTCCACTGTACACGGAAAGACTTCACTTGCAGAATTTATTCCAAATGGCATTCTTAGGAATCTGTATCTGCCAAATGGGGTACCAAAAGTGGTTAGTACTAAGGATTTGTGATCAAGCTGCACTTGCCAAAATGAACTCTTTGCATCAAAAAAAAAGAAAAAAAACAGTAGCATTCGGTATCAAAGTTGCAACCTTTTTGACTGTGCGCATTGGATAATGCAGTCTCGCCAATGCTTTCTTCAGATTTTTTGGGTCAATACATATTCTGATTTCATCTTAGCCTTTTTTGTGAGCTGCCACCATGGATGTCACCCATTCAGTTGATTTTCTAAATGGACAAATTAGACCTTGTTGTACCATTTTATCCAAATGAGCCTTGACTTTACTCTGCATAGCTATCGGAACTTTTCTTGCTGGTCTGTCCACTGGAGTGACTTCTGGGTCTACATTCATAGAGCACACCACTGGAAGTTTGCCCAACCTGTCAGCGAAAACATCAGCATAGTCTGAGAAAATAGATTCAGAAAAATTAACACTCTGAGATGCACTTTTGTGATGAACTTCTTAGGTAAAAGAAAGCAGATTCATTCTCATACTATCTTTGAGACCCAGTAAAGACTGCATTGGCCTTCAGACTACATAGAATAACAAGTTCTAACAGCTCTTGACCAAATAACATGAAAGCATGACTGAACCTTCAGTTTGAATTTCTTCACCTCCATAAGCAACAAGTTTCGCACTACTGGTTACACTGAGTTGCTCATTAGCTCTCACTCTAGTAAATGTGTCTGCTGATATAACATTACACTTTGAATCAGTGTCTACTTTAAGCTTTGTGGATTTACCATGTATCCAGACAGTACAGAATACTTCACTCTTTGCCAATAAATTCACTGCATCACCTCTTTCACCAAGCACTGATACACCATCTACATAGAAAACTGACTGTTGTGTCTCTATGTGATTAACTTGCTTTTTTGTGTGACCTTTCTTTGCAACCATGTGGGTTTTACATGATCTGAAAAACTTTTGAAAATGGCTCCATTTTTTTTACACTTGTGGCACTGCTGACCAAAGGCGAAACCTTTCTCTCTATTAGACTCATGATTTGCATCACATCTGCACAGTTAACAATAAAGCTGAACTTGGATTTTGCTGACTCACACTTGTACTGCACTGAGGGTGCTCCTTTAACTGCACTAGCCTTAGAACTTACTGGAAAGCTAAGTGGTTTCCTTGGTGAGCTAGCAGGGGCTGTGACTACAATGTGTTTTGGCCTATTTCTGTCTGCCATGTGTTGCATGCTATCTACATTTGTTCTGAAGCTTGCTGAAACCATGCTCTTCTCACTCACAAGCATACTTGTGTGTTTTTCCGTCACTTCATGGATCTGACATATCTCTGTGGCTTTACTCAATGTTAAATCTTTGTCACAAAACAAGATCTTTCTCACAGCAGCACTATTAATACTGCACACAAGCCTGTCCTTTATTAACTTATCTTTTAAGTCAGCAAACTGAAATGTTTTAGCTTAGCTTCTCAGGTCAGTTATGTAAGCTGCAAAAGTTTCCCCTGGAATTTGATCTCGTGTATAAAACAAATGCCTCTCTAGTGTAATATTTGTCTGGGAGTTACACATTTCTCTGAATTTGTGCTTCAAACACTCAGGGTTTTCCCTTGATTCAGCTTGTACAACAATATAATGGTTTTCACCTTCTCCCTCATATACTGCTGGTACATGCACAAATGTATTTATTTATTTGTTTATTTATTTAAATTTGTTGACCGGGAGTGTCCGACTGGACATAGGTCCATTTTCAGCGGAGGCCCGGGGAGAAAAGCTCCACAGTAAAATAAACAGACAGTAGTTACATTGGTTTACATAGCGATTAACAATTTAACATAGCAATTACTTAACAACATATTTGCAGATGAAGAACATAGTACATCAGTAGACAACTAGAATCTTTATCTGTGAAGTACATAACAGACATTAACAAATGTTACAATGAGAAGTTCCTGCTGTATAATAAGTACAAGGCTTATGAGCATCTGAGCTTGCTATAATCAAGGTAGTTAGTGGAGTGGAAAGAAAGGTAGTGGTTGGATGGGGTGGATGATATTAGAGTGGGAGTTGCAAGGGCATAGCCAGCATGTTTTTAGGTGCACTTTTAGTAAAGTTTTGAAGTGGGTGCATGATGGTACAGAGGTAATTGTGGGTGGGAGTGAGTTCCATAATTTGGCTATGGCACAAGAGAATAGTGCTTCACCAACAGAATTATTGGCTTTAGTGATCTGCAAGTGATTTTTATTGCTGGATCTTAGTGGTCTGGTGGTGCGATAGGGTTGGAGTAGATTCTGGAGGGATGGGACATTTAGTGGATGGTTTACTAGTTTGTGGTCGAGTGAAAGTTGATACCACTGAAGGAGGTGAGGGAGTTCAAGCCAGCCCAGTTCAGCAAGTGAGAGACAGTGGTGACTACGGTAAGATGCCCCTGTGGTGAATTTGGCGATTTTGTTGTTGAATGCTGTCTCTCTCTATGGCCTCTGACCCAGCTAGATTTAACAAAATGAATGTCTTTGTGCATGCATTTTTATCTGAATAAGCTGCTTATATAAAAATATTGTACTTTTGCTCAAATATCATCCATTGCTCTGCATTATTCTGATCAAATACAAGTGGTAAGGGATTCTGAAATCCATCTGCCATATTAACACATAACCAGTGAAGGGTTTTGCAGATAAGCACAAACACATACACATATGCCAGTATTTGTAATTTCGTGCCTCTAGAATTATGCTGTTGGGCTTTACTGCAAAACAACTCTCTTGGGCACTGTAACACCTTTTGAATCACTTTATTGCAAGCAATCACCTCTTATCAGAGTAAGAAATCAAACAACTGCACGATGCAAGTCTCTATGCAACTAGACTTTGTCATATAAGTCTCTAGGGCACTGTGATACTTTTGAAATTATTATCTTGCTAAAGTAACTTATCATCATTTTAAGAAGCATTTCAAACAACATCACAATACAAATGAACTAGGCAGAAGAAGCTCAGAGTCAATAAAATTTTGAAGTAATTGCACTCTGCGAATAAACTGTACACAGCACACTGAAATCTCCCCAAAATGGCAGTACCTTGCTAGGCAACTCTTTCTAGTGCAAGAAACACTCTGTAATGGTGGAACTTTGGAACAGACATACCCAGCACAAGAAACTTTTCCAAAATGGCTATACTTTGACAGTACTTCATGAAATAGTTACACTTTACACACATACATTTTCCGGAATACATACACAGTAATAAGCACATACTGTAAGCACTTTTACACACTTAGAGATACTTTGAATAACTTTAGTTATGCTCTTAATATAATACAAAGTCGTGGTTATGCCCACAGCACTTTACCTAAAAACATACAGTCACCTTGCTTTATTTATGCTCATGTGCCCTTTTTTCCCTTATTATATTCATTGTGCTCATTTAACCTCTTTTCATGCCCATTGCACTTTTCGTGTGGTCATTTTTCTCTAAACATTATAATTTTGCCCTTAAACATGCTCTTTTTATTTTAAACATGCTTGGTTTACTTTTCTGATAATCGTTTTGTTAAATGTCATTGTTTTTAACATTTCGTTTAGTTAAGAAACCTTTCGTGCCTCCCACTTGTTTAATAATGCAGTTTGTGCCCTTGTAATGCTCCGGTTTTCCTTTTTCTTGAAAGAAGTAGTTTGTGCATGTTCTCATTACCTTTGATTCTTTTCTGGCCCTTTTTGGAGCTCATTTCTCTTAATTTACCTTCACTCTCTTCTCTGCACCTCATGGCTTCAAATCTTTATTCTCAGCAATCCTATCATGGACACAATAGAAGAGTCTTTGTGGGTTCTGTTCAAGCAGCTTTATTTTATACAAACACATCTTAATAGAAGATTACTGACTTTAACTTAAGAAACTTGAATACAAACTAACTACAGGATTCATGCATGCTTACTCTCTGGCTGCACTCTCAAAATGGCACTAGGTATGGCACTTGCTCAATCTTTATACATGCACGTTACACCTTTGACATGCTTCTTAAAGATAAAGTACCTACAGCGCATGCACTCTGATCTACATTCAGGATAAGATACTCAGATAAGAAGAGCATAAAATTAATACTCTAAGGAGGGATAGGATCCGTAATAGGAAGCTGAAGTTGGAAAGCACCTATCTAAAAAGCTGTGCAGTCCTTCTGGGGAGTAAGAGAAACTTAATTAAATGAGGATGAAAGGTAGAGATGAAAGGGTAGTGAGCAATGATGGAAAAATAACTAATTCCAGAATAAAGATTTCAGATAAACAAGAAAAGATGAAAGGTGCATGACTGGAAAATGAATCCATTTCGTAATTTCAATATTCAAAGAAATTACCCTAAATAAGTCAGCATGAATCTATATTGTTAAGGGCTTTTTGGTTTGTAGTATTTATTGCAGTCTTTATTTTAATATTTTGCTTAGGTTTTTAATGGAAAGTTAATTAGACACCACAGTAGCTTTGAGATTGTACTTTATGGATACAGTGTAGTGTGAAGCTTTATTTGTATGAGTGTGTTGTAATATGAATGGCTGTATGAAGTGTTATTTGTAAGAACTTGTAATATGAATGGCTGTGTGAAGCTTTATTAATAAGAGTGTGTTATAGTATGAAAGGCCATTTGAAGCATTATTTGTAAGAGCGTGTAATATGAATGGCTATGTAAAGTGCTATTGATAACAACATGTTATAACATGAATGGCTGTGTGAAACATTATTTGTAAGAGCTTGTTATATGAATGGCTGTGTAAAGCATTGTTTGTAAGAGCTTGTAATATGAATGGCTGTGTAAAGCATTGTTTGTAAGAGCTTCATGCAACATGAATGATTGCATTTTACTATGAGCGAAGATCATATTACTAGGTTGATAAAAATTAGGTATGACTACTACCACCACAGCTATCATGCCTGCATTTACCATATCCAAGAGGAGGGATGTGGGTTTTGGGCAACTCTACCATCGGCAAATTACATCTGTTTTTAAAAACAGAGTGAAATATCAATCCATAGTACTGCACATGAGTGATATCACAGCCCCCCACCCATTCCTGAAAGTTGCATCTTCTTCTGTATGTGGAAGTAGGTACTGCAGGCAGATTTCTACTTGGTATTGTCAGGGTACTACCTGCTACCACATACAGGAGGAGCTTCAATGACAAAAGAAACACATTCATTTCAAAAGGCTGCACTATTGATTCAGCCTTGTACATAGTTGAACACTTCTGATGTACTATGTCATATTAATTGAGTATGAATTGCTGAGTCCCCTTTTGGAATTGATGGAGGAACTCTGCCATCCCCCATTAGCATTAGTGTAACATGCTTAGTTGGGAATGTTAAGCCACTTAGCCAAATAAGTTGTATTGGAATCTGGCCACATGTGTCTTTACCTTTTGTTGACTATGTACTTAAATTATTCTCATGGGTTAAAGTTAGAATATAAATCTATATATGTACTCTAATGCAGAGTTTAAAGTCTACAAAAAGAGAGGAACCAGACTTCAACCTCATCTCTCAGCTTAGGAAGAATAAATGATTATGTGTAAAACCAAGATTCATATATGCTGACATACTTTCTATAACTTCTACGGTGATATGTGGTACACAAAGGAAAAGCAAAATGACATTATAGAAATCAGCCTTAGTAAATAACTAATAATTTCTTGGAAGAAACCTCTGCAATATGGGTTTTTCAAGGGCACATTCAGTTGTGAATCACGTGTGTGTGTGTGTGTGTGTGTGTGTGTGTGTGTGTGTGTGTGTGTGTGTGTGTGTGTGTGTGTGTGTGTGTGTGTGTGTGTGTGTGTGTGTGTGTGCGTGTTCGTGTGTGTGTATGCGTGTGTGTGTACATACCTTTTACCTCTCCCACCTGTCATCTCCTCATATTTCTAACTTCCAAAAAAAAAAGATTGCTTTTTTTTAGCTGTACATAAATGTTTTACTTACATGTTTTTTCATCTGAAATGCCTGTACTTTTAGTATGTTTAGCCTACATAAATCTCACTTTTGTAAATCATTACCTATGATTAGAAATGTTATGACTTTTTTAACAAATTGTATATTATCTCTGTATTTTTCACTGTTCTATTACTTTATTTACTTTTGTATAACTATTGTAAAATTGTCTATATGCTGTGGAGCTTTTCTTTCCAGGTCTCCACTGAAAACGCCAGGCCCAGTGGACTATCCTGGTCATCAAACTGTAATATATATATATATATATATATATATATATATATATATATATATATATATATATATATATATATATATATAAATATAGGTTCCATTTGATCAACTGTTGCTTTGTCAACAGGTGAAAGTGCAGGATTTTGGGGGCAAAAGTTCAGTTTAACAAATGGATGTTTTGTCAGATGTGTGCTTCATTGAAAGAAGCAAGTGTGATATGCAGTAGTTATGTGTGTTTTTGAATGTATGGGGGTTACAGTTAGATTAAGGGTTATGTAATGAGATAGATTAAGTGTGCATATGATTGTGAGTTTTTAAGGTTAGAGTAGGGTTAGTTTTGTGTGTGTGTGTATGCGTGTGTGTGTGTGTGTGTGTGTGTGTGTGTGTGTGTGTGTATGCGTGTGTGTGTGCACGCGCTTGGTGAGCATACCTCTCAATTGTACTAATTTTTGCAGAATGTCTAGATTTTTGCCTCATAATTTTGGTCCATTTTTCATAAAATTGTGGTTTTCTGGTAAATTAGGGGCAAATTATTAAAGACTGAAGTTGGAAAATAATGACAGACATTTGAGTTTCAGAATTCATAGAAGTTCATAGATTAGTACTAGGCTAACTGCCTTTGTGGGCCATTTCTAAGCCTAGCCAATTACCCCGTGTGAGAATCAAACCCTGCACTTTTGGTTTATAAGGCAAATACCTTAACCATTATGCCAACCTCCCACCCTTCAGAAAATGTATGCTAATACAAAACATGTTATTCTATCAACTTTCTAAGTTTGTAAAACCAATATTTAAAAATTGTCCTTCCTTTTGCACCTTTGTTCCCCTTTTCTGTATGACATTGTCCATATTTATTGCTTTAAGAGGTTGAGAGTTATGTTGGTGAGTGTTTTAGCTGCCTTTCAATAGTGCTAGTGTTATGGGAAGGGTTTTAGTGTTGGAGCAAGGGCAGGGTTAGGGTAAGGGTAGGTTAGGTAGCACAGAGGGGCATCTCATACCATTAACACTATTCACATAAATTTGATTTGAATGTAGCCAGGTTCTAGGCAGTACATCAAAATGGAAATGTTTTCCTTTTTCAGTATACTGATTGTCAATACATTGTATTAGTGACATAATGATTGGTTGAGTTGTCTTGGTTGCTGTTTTGTTTGTCAACAAGTTACATGATGATTAAATTTTATATAACTGTGTGTGTGTGTGTGTGTGTGTGTGTGTGTGTGTGTGTGTGTGTGTGTGTGTGTGTGTGTGTGTGTGTGTGTGTGTGTGTGTGTGTGCGCGTGTCTGCATGTGTGTGTGTCTATACACCTGTATCTATCTATCTATTTATCTATCTATCTATCTATCTATCTATCTATGTATCTATCTGTCTATCTATTTATTTATTTGTGTATCTATCTAACTACAAAGACTCAAGGGACTATAAAAATAATATTATGTATTCATGGAAAAAAGATAGACATGTTGTTTGGGCTGCAGATAATGATCGGAAGAAGGTTCATGTTAAATGTAAAAGGGGCTGATCTATTTTATTTATTTATTTATTTTACATTTGTTGACCGGGATAGTCCGACTGGATGCATGTCCATTTTTAGCAGAGTCCTGGGGAGAAAAGCTCCAGGTAAACAGAAACATTAAAAACATGTTACAATTATAATTTTTCTATTCTTTCTAGTCTATTCTTAAATATGTGAGTAGCTCTAGTAATTATGATTCGAGTGCTTATTACTTTTCATCTATTTTTTTGAATACTGATACTGAGGATAAAGTTATTGATTTAGTGGATATAACATCTCCAAGTAGTAACAGGTTGAAAGGAAAAAAATGACCTTTAGACAAGCCAGATGGAAGCAGAAGAGAAGAGATCAAAACAAAGTTCAGGACTTTGATTTGAATGTGACTGGTTCTAATGTATGTGATAATGAGAATGACTTGGTGGTTTGTCCATCTCAAAATAGTGTGTCAAATGTGGAAAAGCAAGTACTGAACAAAGGTCTGGGTTTTGTCCCTTCATTCTATGTCTCTGAATACAGCGCAGTTCTTGATTTAAAGAAATTGTGTTGTACTTTTAACTTGCTTTATTTTTATAGCCAGAGGGAGGCAAAGAACGACAATTCTCCTGATACTTCCTATAAATTTAGGAAATATATTTTTCAACCACCATACCACCCGAGTGTGAAAATGTTTGAGCAACAGGTCATTCCTGAGCTGCATATAAGCAAAGATTTGATTTTCAAGAATTTTGGTTATAATTTAACTAAGGATGACAGGACATCAGTTGATAATTTTGCCACAAATTAACATATGGCAATTGCTAAAGCTGACAAGGATGGTGCAGTGCTACTATGGGATTCTGTGGATTATGATTTGGAAGTATTGAGAAAACTAGTTGATAAGATTTCCTATTGTAGGTTACATATGGCTCCTAGGGAGAAGTTTAAAATATATATTGATAGTTGTTTTGTTGGAGGAAAAAAATGGAGGATCAATTTCTGAATATCTGTTAAATCAATTGATAGTTGATGATCCCCAACAGCAGCATTTTACATCCTTCCCAAGATCCGTAAGACAATTAATAACCTTCCAGATAGACCTATTGTTTCTGGTAGAGGCACTTTAACTGAGCCGTTGTCTGTTTACTTAGAGGGACAACTTAAACCTCTATTGGGCCTGATACAAGCTCTTATTAAGACACCACTGAGTTTTTGAAGGTAATGGTTGACCTGCAGATTTTGAATGTTTTTTACTGAAGTACTCTGGATGTGCAATCTTTGTACACGAGCAATCTCCATGAAGAGGGCTTGTTGTCCGTTAGATATTGGTTAAAAATTTCTGGATGTTTTTTGAATCTCATGTTGAGTTAATCTTGAGACCATTGAAATTGGTGCTTGAACACAATATGTTTTGTACAAGAGTGAATATTGTCTTCAAGTTATAGGTACTGCAATGGGGGCAACTTTTGCCCCTATTTATGCTGACATTTTATGGGCTTTCCTGAGCTGTCTTTGATTTATAGTAAAAACAATATTTTAAGGAGCATTTGATTATGTGGAGTCAGTTTCTTGATGGCTGCTGGTGCCTGTGTTCTGGTAGTTTGGAACAATGGCATTCGTTTTTGAACTATCTTGATGTCACTGTCTTTGGTTTGGTTTTTACAGGGAAAGCTGAGTTATTTAATATTGATTTCCTTGATGCTAATGTAACCAAACATTTGGATGGTAGTATTGCTACTAGTCTTTATCGTAAACTGTTCACTAAAATTCTTTATTGCAGACTGGCAGTTGTCATCCATGCCACATTATTCTGAATATAGCAAAAGCCCAATTTATTAGATTAAAGAAAATGTGTAGCTCAATAAAAGATTTTGAAGTTGAAACAGAAAAAATAGAAGCTAGATTTGTTATGAGTGGTTACTGTAAGCAGGACATTAGACAGGCAAAGTCCTTTGCATCTAATAGCCCAGGGAAGTACTGCTTAGGGATAAAAACAGTGATCTGAAAAGTAGCCATCAAGGGTTTGCTCATAGGTTTATTACTACGTATGGGACTAATTCCTTTAAATTTGTGAAATTTTTACTAAATTTTGGTATGTTTTGAAAAATGATCCATTTTTCGAATGTAGTCTTGATGATCTTTGCCATTTTGGTTATGGACAGGGGAAGAATTTGCCAAATATTTTTCTTGGTATAAGAAGTTTGACAGAGGTTTACAAAGATTTCAACATGGTTGGATTTATGGTAGTACATTTTGTGGTAACTGCACTTACTGTAAGGTAATTTCTAGAACTAAGTCTTTTACCTTTGTTAATACTTCAAAGGTTTTTAATATTAGGGTATTGATCACATGCAGTACTGAATGGGTAGTTTATATGTCTGTTTGCCACTGTGGGGCCTATTATGTGGGCCAGACATCTAGAACCTTTAAAAATCACATAGCAGTTAACCTTAGTGATATTAACTGTAAACACCCTTGTAGTGCACTTTACAAGCATCAATGTGACCATGCTATTGCACATTTTATTTTTGTCGTAATCGATGCAGTTGTAGATGATGGGTTGTTTAATGAATCTAAACATAAACTATCAAATAAGAAAGAGAAATTCTGGATTATTATATTAGGTTCAATGTATAAACCTGGTTTAAATGAATATTGGTAGTGATTTGTGATTTTGGATTGGTATTTTTGTAGTATTTATTTATTAATTAATTCAAATGTTTTGTAATAGAGTTTGAAGTAATTGATTGCATTTATTGTATTATTATGGTTGTAGTTTTTTGTATTAGAATTGCATTGTCACTTTAAATACCACCACTTTAAATTTTATGTGGAGTAAAGCCCAGCTAGCAGTGAACGAAACTGGTCTGCTATGAGCTCCTTTCTAGCTGTACTGCTATTTTAAGTTATTATTTGAATTGATTGTTGTTCAATAAATTAAGGGATTAACTACAGTGTCACTTTACTTTATTTGTAAAGTGTTGGAGTTTTTGTGAAGGATATTTATTTCTCCATGCACTTGTGGACTGTCTGTGCAATTCTTTTGTTGGTTATCTATATGTGTGTGTATATATATATATATATATATATATATATATATATATATATATATATAAAATTACACACCCATATTTATATGGATCCCTGTCAGATTATTGAAGTTTCAAAACTTTGAAATTGATATGACCGAGATCATATGATCAGAGTTTTGAAACTTCGAAAATAAAATAAAAAAAAAATACTTTTTTTTTTTTTACATTTTTGCACCCCCACACCCCCTGCTAATTAAATATACCAACTCTGAGATCACACTAGAGTGAGAAAAATTATAAATTTCCCATTCAGTGTATGGTGATCTCCACTCAGAACATTTGAAGTTGCAAAACTTCTATCATATGGTCTCAGTCATATGAATTTTGAAGTTTTGAAACTTCAGTCATCTGATAGGGATCCATTTCTATTTCTATACATATATATAGATAGATATAGATATGTATATACACACACATACATACATACATACATATATAAATGCATACATAGATACATACATACATACATGCTGCTCATAGTACAAACTGAACTGAACCAGCTGTCATCTTTAATGTCACTGAACAGTTTGAAAAATATATATACATATTTAAAGTAGAATGCAAAACTTTTCACTTTATCTAATTCTTGTCTTTATTTGAACATAAAAGCTTTTCACGTTATCCAATTCTTGTCTTTTTTTAACATTTTTTTTGCCTGCTTGAATCTTGTGGTCTGCAGATGCTGC
Organism: Protopterus annectens; assembly: GCF_019279795.1. Classification (NCBI taxonomy): domain Eukaryota; kingdom Metazoa; phylum Chordata; order Ceratodontiformes; family Protopteridae; genus Protopterus; species Protopterus annectens. The sequence goes on along the minus strand of NC_056731.1, from coordinate 1,062,500,202 downwards.
TGCTGCACTGTTACATTGGTAGAGATGCCATAAAATATTGTCATAAATGTTCCCTCTTGAACTGTCTCATAAGAGTGAAATGGCAGTTTCCAGTGGGCTCATTAAAACCTATTGAGGCCCCATGATACCTGTAAGAATGTGTAACAAGATAACATTTTCACATTCTCCAGGCACTGGAAATTTTGTTACAAGAGGACTGCACATGTCTGAAGATGGATCTTGGAAAGTATAAAATATTTACTGATTCATAAGTTATGCTTTATTTGTTTATCCATTTATTTTTATGCATTTATTTATTTGAATTTGTTGCCAGCATTAGAGCCCAGATTCCAGTAAACTAATTTCATTTTCTGCTTGGGAAAAGTAACAAGTTAAAGAAGAAAAAAGTAATTGCTATACATTTTAAAACAACAATTCTAAATCACCGGTAGCAGAACTAATGGAATATAACATTCTTAAACCATCTATTTTGCAGGAGGCTGGCAGGAAGTATAAAATATGTCCCTGTAGTAAGAGATAAAAACGCCAATAGAAAGCAACAACAAGACATGCAAAAAAAGCATGTAGTTTTGTATGTATTCTTTGAATGACGGGCAACATGAGGTCATTTTTCTTCACACTTTCTCCCAATGTAATAAAATGAGAAAAATATTTATTGAATTTTTTCTCCATCTTTCAGTTAGTGGTTCTGGGTGCCTTTAAAACTAACATGCAGGAATTAAGCTTGCTTTACTAATAATGGAAGAGAAGTACAATACTTTTCAAGCATTTATTTGGTATTCTTATTAGATAGATTTAGAAATGAGCACTCATATTTGTGATATGCTGAGTATGTCACACAAAAGAAAAAAACAATAAGAATTCCTTGATCTTGATACATAATGGTATCATTGTTTCAGATAATATAAAATGACAAGAAAAAAATATATGTAACTGAATATCACAGTAGAAAAGACAATGGAATAATTTTTGCTAGGATAACCTCACAACAGTGACCAGTGATGAAGGACACATTACCTGAGAATGACTCCTCAGACTCTTCACAGCATTGTCAGTTACTATCTTCTTGCAGCAATCATGAGGACAGTTTATTAGCATTCCTAGCCCATCCTTCTATAATTATTAAAACATATGGCATCACTAGGTAAAGTGTTGGCCTTCGAGGCTAGAAAGATCATATTGCTGTGGATTTTGTTTCCATAATGGCTACTTAAGACTAACTTTCCAAAGCAATCCAGAGGTTGATTAAACAATTTCTTCATCTGCTTGATTTGGAATTAATTCTGGTCTTTATGTTATCTATTTGTTTGTTTGTTTGCTTATGATAAAGATTTTCAGTCTTTGCTGTGAGTTGGTAGAGTATCAAAGATTAATGAAACAGCTATACTTATTTTCATCAACAATGTTATTCTCAGCAATGCAATAATAGAAACACATATCGGCAACATGGTGTTTACTGCAGTGATTCATCTGCATTCATTCATAGGAACTACATGCATTGGTGTACAAGACTGTCCAAGTTGATCAAGTACCTTATTTTTTAAGAGACTAGTAAGTGAGAGGAGCCACAATGTGGCCCAGCTCTCCTGTATGGCTATCTCTGCAGCCTACCACATATGCTGATAAAGCATTCAGGGGAGTGGTCTGTGCTAGTTAGCCATCTGTCCTCCCTCCAGTAATGCCCGTGGTAATGCTTTTACATGGACAGTCAATGCAGAGACTCACCTAGCTGCATAACTTACCTCAGCCACCCATGCTAATGAACACATCCAAAAGCATGCATTCACCAACTTGTGTAAGAGGAAAGTGCTGTGGAAATTAGCAGACAGGTAGTGTTGGGGGATGTATGAAGTTATGTGGCTGCATGTTTGAGTGTATGTAGAGTTATGGGTGGTTTAAGGTGTGTGTGTGTGTGTGTGTGTGTGTGTGTGTGTGTGTGTGTGTGTGTGTGTGTGTGTGTGTGTGTGTGTGTGTGTGTGTGTGTGTGTGTGTGTGTCTATGTGTGTGTGTGTGTGTGTGTGTGTGTGTGTGTGTGTGTGTGTGTGTGTGTGTGTGTGTGTGCATGTGCCTGCTTTGTATACTGTTATTCTAACAGGGTCTTTCCTTCATTGCTGACTTGTTTCTTGAATTGCTGAAAATGGCTGATAAGAAGGGGACAACAGGCTTTAAGCAATGTGATCAGTGTGGCAGGAACATTTCGAATTCTGGCAGATATTTGTCCTGTGTTTATTGTCTAGGGGTACAGCACTTGATAGTTCAACCCCCATGTGACTTATGTAAGGGCGTTAGTGCCCACACTTTGACTGAGAGGAAGAATAAATTAACACTGAAAGGTCTCCTAAAAACTCCTTTCTCTGAGGCTCGATCTGAGGCGGAGGGCTAAACCCCTCCTAAGAAGTAACATAAATAGAGGAGTCAATCTGTACCTTCCTATCCACATACCAAGGAGACTAAATCTGTTAAGTTCCCCACAGAACCAAAGCCAAAACATCCTAAACTGACTTCTGCAATTTTGACATTGGGGCATCAAACCCCTTCAATGGTGCCGTCCTCGACACCAGGGCTTCTAATCCCTTCTATGTTGCCATCCTCCATTATGGAACAATCGAAGGCTTCAACTCCTATGGTACCAACCTCTACTACAGTACCAATGCCCCTCTTGACACCAAAAATAGTCTCCCCATTTCAGGTCACTACCCCTCTCCCTACACAACCTACTGGGCCTTTGATCACGGTGCCGAAGGGTGAAATCTTACCTCAGACCCGATATTCCCCAATGGTAGATCCCTTTTTCAGACAACAATGGAGTCCTTTTCTAGAATGCCCTGATTCTCTACCTGGGATGTCAACCCACTCCTCTAGGAGCTTTTCGGAACTTGACATAGTGAGACTTGTGGATCAGCTCCTGGCGGCCAGAGCAAATCCAGCTCCTTCTAATTCCTACCTCCCACCCATAGCCGAGGAAGTTTCTCCACAGTCTCTGACATATATTTCTCCTTTGACATCCTTAGAGGCATTGGAGCCCTTGACACTGTTGCCTATCCCAGTTCCAGCTTCTTTGTTTCCATTGATAGATCTTACCATGGCTCCAGAACCTACCCTATGGTCCTTGACTCTATTGGATCCGCATCCTCAGGATTGCGACTGGGCTATCGGAACTGTGACCACTAGTATGGAGCCTATTTTTTCTATGGCACTGTCTACTATGGTTCTGGATGTTTTGGTGGCATGGAGTCCTCTTTTGGCTCCTTCTCTGGGGGTGGGCTTGGAGCAGGGTGTGACCCTCGTTCTGATGTTGTCTTTCTTGGTTCTGGGCTCCCATCCCTCTTCAGATGGGTCTGCTTTCCAGATGATGGAGAGGGCACTTGCCTCAGCAGGCTTGCAGCTGGTTCTTTTTGCACCAGAATGCCACATATACATTTCCACTGAACCGCAGCTGACACAGTCCACTACTCTGGGATGTCAAGCAAGGAAACCTCAAGATGCCCTTCCACAGGACACCCACTCTTTGGAGTCCTCTTCAGATGCCCCCCACTAAGGAAGTACCCCATAAGAGATTGTGCAAGAGGAAGCACATGGATTCCCATGAAGACTCCCTTACTGAAGATACAGATTATGATGAGGGGGAAGGGTCCCCCTGGTTGCCCCCTGAAGATGTCTCCTTTGTAGACATACTAGAAATTTTAAAGCAGCAGGGAGGCTGGTAGCCCACCAGCCCATCCTCTGAGGTGTCTGTATCCTTGCAGGCTTTCAGTTCTTGACCCTCTACTTCCTGGGTGACCCCACCTGCAGATGAGCTAGTTCAGCTCATCATGCAGCATGCTTGGTGGAAACCTGACACTGTTGAACCTATCCCCGGAGACCAGACAGAATTTTCTCCCCTCCAGAGGATCACCCCCATTGGTCCAAAGGCTTACCAGTAGACACTATGGTGGTGGCAGCGGCCCCTAGGAAAGAACTCGCCGAGGAGAGTCGTACTGTCCATCCACCAAACAGGGATTCACTGGCAATGGACAGGTTAGGGAAGTGGGTATATCCTTCATCAACCTTTGCCATTCGGTCCTTGAATTACTTAGAACTCTCAGGAACACTAGCAGGACCATTATCTGATGAGGTACATTATACAGTTGCATCACAGCTTGCCACCCTAGAATCTATATCTAACTCATCCATGCGGTTGATTTCTCATACTACTGAAGGGGCGGCTAGAGCAGCGGGTGCAGGTGTTGCCATGAGATGTCATGCCTGGATGTGCCTGTGTGATTTTGCAGACCATTTTAAGTCTTCCTTTCTCAGTGCTCACATGGAATCTTCCTCTTTTTTGGCCCAAAGGTAAAAGACATCTTAGTCAGGTGTGAAAAGGATGGCAAGACCCAGTCTGCCATGGGTGTCTGTTTTAACACTTCCCAATGATTCTTCTCTAGGAATCAGCAGAGTGGAAAGTTGAGACACAGGATAGGCCGGTGTCCTTTCTACAACAAACGTGGTGAGTTTTCCCCCAGGGCAGGGGGGGGACTCATCAGGAAGACATCCCTCCAGAGGAAGAGGGGGTCTGCATAATCAGGGACCTAGAGACTCTTTCTCTGGACAACCCTATCAGCGCTCTAGAAGAGTGGCCTGATTGTTTAATTCTGGAAGCAGTTGAGGGATGATTCTCTCTGCACCACCTTGCCTGGCAATCCATAACAACATATTCATGGGTGCAGACAATAATTACCAGAGGTTATCACATCCTTTTTGATTCTTTCCCAAAGCCACAAAGGCAAATTCCAAATGTCTCACTCAATCAGTGGGAAGCAGCAGCTCAAGAAATACAACAGCTGCCTCTAAAAAGAGTCATCCAGACAGTCCCACCAGACCAGATACAATCTGGATTTTACTCAAGGTTCTTTTTAGTGTAAAAAAAAATGGGACTGGAGGCCAATTTTGGACCTCAACATTCTAAACAAGTTTGTCAGACAGACAAAATTCTAGATGGTCACGGTCCTGTCTATCTTTCCATTTCTGGAGAAAGATGATTGGATGTACTTGATAGAGTTCCAGGATGCATATTACCACATAAAAATGGACAAACAGGAGATTCCTCCTCTTCCAGCTGGGAGCCAATCACTATAAATTCTGAGCGCTGTCTTTTGGTCTCTCTACAGCCCCCAAAGTATACACCAAATGCATGGCAGTGGTAACAGCTGACATGAGACTGCAAGGATTATGTGTGTTCCTGTATTTAGACAATTGGCTCCTTACCACCCCTACCAAGTGTCTGCTGATTACAGCCTTATATTACACCTTAAAGCTAGCAAGATCCTTAGCAATCTCAATAAATGAAGAAAAGTCCAAACTGACTCCTACTCAAAATCTGGAATTCATAGGAGCAACTTTTGACACTCAGTCTTGCCTAGACGCCCTTCCACTTCACAGGTTACAAAGACAAAGGTCTTAACTCTGGATGATACTGTCTCGGGACAAGGTTTCAGCTCATGCAGTCCTTTAGCTACTAGGATCAATGGCACCATTGATTACTATAGTTCCACTAGAAAGACTACACATGAGACTCCTACAATGGCTCTTAGCAGAACAGTGGTCCTCTCTAACTCATCTTATGTCCTTTCAGATCTGCATAACAAATCAATGCAAACAAGACTTAATTTGGTAGATGAAGCCAGAAAAAGATCTATGGAGTCGTCCCTTCTCCTACTCTCAGCCCAAGGCCATAGTAACCACGGATGCTTCCCTGATGGGGTGGGGGGGTATTTCCAGGGAAAGACAGTCCAAGGCACTTGGTCCCCATGGAGGTCAGCCTGCTTATCAATGTTCTAGGATTGAGGGCAGTGATTCTTGCACTGCAAACATTCCAATCTGCCCTCCCATCAGGGACAGTTGCTATTCAGTTGGATAACATGTCCATAATCTGGTATATCAACAAACAAGGGGAAAACAAATCCAATCCGTTGTGTCGAGAAGCCATGAGAATTTGACAATGGACGATATTTTCTGACCACTTTCTGATAGCAATGCACATTCCCAGGGATACCACCATAACTGGAGACAAGCTGAGCAGATGCATTCTCCTGCCTCACAAGTGATCCCACAACTCAACCCAGTCATAGCGACAAAGATCTTCAGCCACTGGGGCAAGCCATGCCGTGATCTATTTGCATCCTCCACAAACTATAAATGCAGCAGCTACTTTGCCCAGATCCCCTGTCAGGGGAAGTCCCCGAGGGATGCTCTAATACACGGTTGGCCCACGGGACTTCATTTTGCTTTTCACCCTCTTCATCTGATACTGCAATTCCTAAAGAAAGCTCTTCGGTTGAGAAGCAGAATAATCCTCATTGCTCCCTATTGGCCCCAACAAGTTTGGTTTCCCTTCCTTTGGCCTCACCTGCTCCACCAACCATGGATCCTGGATCCAACTCCAGAATTGCTATCACACCCACAAGGGGTAATCCATCCGAACATATCGAGTCTTAAGCTGACCACTTGGTTCCTCCACTTCCAGTAACTGCCAGGTAGAATAATTTATCATCCCCTGTACAAAACATTCTTCTGGCTTCCCATAAACCATCCACCAGGAAACTTCATCTTAGCAAAGAGAGAAGATTCATAATTTGGTCTCGAGAGAAAAGACTTGACCCCTTCTCAGCTCCAGTGAGTTCTGTACTGGACTATTTATCAAACTTTCTCCATTTGGGAGTGGCAGCTTCCACTATTCGAGTACACCTGGCGGCTATCTAAAACTTCCACAATGGCTTCCAGGATTTGTCCTTGATATCTCACCGTCTCTGTAAAACCTTTTTGAAAGGTGTCACACACATTACACAACCCTTCAAAGAGCCAATCAAACCTTGGAAGTTGACATTAGTGCTACAATCCTTGACGCATCTTCCCTTCGCGCCTGCTGCCACTTGTGATATGACATTTTTATTGTGAAAGCTCTATTCTTGGTAGCTGTTACTTCAGCAAGGTGAATAGCTTGACTACAAACTTTGTGCATAAAACATCCTTACATGGTTGTCCATAATGACAGAGTATCACTCCAAACGAATCCCTCCTCCTTACCCAAAGTTATTTTGGATCTGACTGTTCAACAAACGATTGAGCTGCCAGTCTTCCTTCCCAATTTTTCTAATAAAGGAGACTATTGCCTGCATTTGCTTGATGTGCATAGACAATTATGTTTCTACTTGGACAGGACTAAATCACTACAGAAATCTGACCAATCTGTCTCTAAAGCAACTTTAGCTAAATGGCTGAGAGATTGCGTTTTCTTTATCTAACAACAAAACAAAGTTCTTTTACCAGCTAAGCTCAAAGTGCATACAACCAGATCAGTTGTGACATCTGTTGTCTTCCATTTAAGAGCTTCCATGGATGACATTTGTGCAGCAGCAACATGGGCTACTCCTCATACCTTTATCACTTATTACAAATTGGACAGTCTTCAGGGGGAGAGCATCTTTTGGTTCAATGGTGCTCAGAAATATCCTTCAATTGGGCCACCCAGGACATAAAGTAGCTAGGAACCCTGTCCCATCAGTAACGAATGAATGAAGATTATCATCAGATACAGGATTTATGTTCTTACCATAATGTTTCATCTGTGTTGTTAATCTTCATTCATTCATTACATCCATCCCTCCTACCCCCTCCAAAAGACTCCAGGAGGTTCGGATTTGGTCTAAGCTCCATGATAAGAAATTTGCTCAGATAAAGACTCCACTTTCTTTCTTACAGACAAACTTGATCTGAGGTGATAGAGAGAGGGGCACTACGGGTAAGCTAAGCTCAAGAGTTTTTTGACTGGCGTGAGCTTGTTATAACGAGTGACTCGGTTCTGAGAATGGAACTAATACCCATCAGTAATGAATGAATGAAGATAAACAATACAGCTGGAATTTTATTGTAAGAATATAACTTCTTTTTTGCAGCATGAATGAAATGGATCAGGTGGCCACTAAACACCAGGGATAACTACTTATATTGTCCCTTAAATGCATTTAAAAATAATAGAGCAAAAGATTTGCAGTATGAAAGACATGCCTTAAAAAAGTTTCAAACCCTGCACCCTCAACACTTGTTAGTCCTCTGCACAACCACGAGACATCAGGGGCACTCGTCAAATATTATCTAAGTCTTTAAACAAATAATAAACTACAAGGAGGAATGGTTTCAAAACTTGCACCCTTGCCACAGAAACTGCAGATTTAACCCACTACACTAACTGATCAATGAGCATACCCCATGAGTATAATAGTCCATGTGGTACAAGGTACAGAAATAACAGGAGTATCCTGTAAAATCAATGACAAACACTTGAGAGGGGCGGGTCTGTTTCTGTATCCGGGAGGCTTTAGTACAAATTTAAGTGGAACACTAGTTGACACCAGGAAGAGTTTTTTTAAAGTACTGCATGGACTCACTTAAAATGTGAAACACTGAGAAGAATGAAACTTTAATGTCTAGCATTATTGACTAACTGTAATGATCTGTGATTTATGAGGAAAAAACAAGAGACATTAGGGATGTTCTTTCAAGTCAGAAACAAGTAAGAAGTGAGTCTGTATACACGTGTGTGTGTGTGTGTGTGTGTGTGTGTGTGTGTGTGTGTGTGTGTGTGTGTGTGTGTGTGTGTGTGTGTTTAAGTGTTTGAATGTGTGCATGTTTGTGGCAGAGAGATTGGGGGGGTCTGTGTCAAAGTAATACATGGACGGCCGATGTTGACTACTGCAGGACAGTGCTGATCTGCACTCGTGGTAATTAAGGGTGATTCAGAGACATACAAATTAGCTGATAATGAAGTCTTTCTTCATTGTAACTAAATGTTTCTCATCCACTGTTTCCCACATCATGGAAACAATCCATTTCACTACAGCTCTTACTGCCAGTAGAAAGGTTCTTTCTGAATACCTTGGTTGGCTCTTCTAATAATCATGAAAAGCCATTGAAATTGCTATTAATTTTTATTTGGGAGCCAAGTTGGCCTTCTTAAGCTATTTGCAGGGCTATGTTCATGTCTCTTAAGATTATAACTTGTTTGTTGTTGTCTAGTGCTGTGTCAAATCCCTGATAGTATTTCTTCTAAATATTATTATTATTATTATTATTATTATTATTATTATTATTTTGAGATGCATAATGTGGAAATATGCAGTTATGTGAATTGTGTTACCTTTAGATTAATGGATAGGATTTTTGCATTGTCAAATGAAGGTATGGCTGCTTCTCAGAAATTAGTTGGATATTATTAATATAAATAATGCAGATTTCTGTTATCTTTGATGTTCTCCCATTTCTAATGATGTTATAACAAGGGGCAGCATTTCTACATCAAGTATATTAGGTTTTAGAGAGGCTGCAGTAATTGTTAATACATCTGGTTTATAGTTCACTATCCAGCTGTGGGATAATTTTATTTTGTTGTACATTTTTTGCATATTAATGTGATATATTTAAAGGGCTAAATAGAGCTAGGTGGTGTGGCTTGTATGGGGTTTGAATGGGTGGTGGGTCATGGATTTTGGCTGTGTTTTTACAACAGAGTTGAAGACTGGAAAATGTTTGTGTGTGATGTAGAAGTAATAGAGCATTTTACTTTGATTTTGTGAGGGGATTTGTCCATCATTACATGCTTTGGGTTGTATAGGAAAATAAGGGAATATATAGGGGATTGAATTTTCCTTGAGTGTGAGGTGTAGTAGTTGTTAGATGGTTATGGTCACTATTAAACTAATTTAGATTTAGGTGTCTGTAGTAGGTAGATAGACATTAGAGTAAAGTTAATGAGCTTAGAAGTAATATTTGTTTAGCTAAGGTTGTTATGAGTTTAGTAGGCATGTTATAACTAGATTGTCAGTTTGTGGGTTTGTTGGTACCTACTGGAGTTATTAATGTGACTGACTATTTTGTAATGACATTGCTTATTAGTATGATATCCCTCTCTCTCTCTCTCTCTCTCTCTCTCTCTATATATATATATATATATATATATATATAAGTTTAGCTGACATCTGTTTAGTCAACACACACTGGTTGTCTAAGCAGATGGTTGACAGGTGTGCAAAAATGCACATTTCTCAGGTGATGGGGAATATGTCCTTTCCCCAATATTTTTCAGTCTTGGAGTTAGGATATATTAACTGTGTAGGTGGGTACACAGGGACTTCCCTGGAAAATGCATTGGAATGGACTCCAAATGAAAGTTGATGACAGCATACTGCACTTAAGGAAGACTTTGGTGAACTAGCAGCAGATGCAATTCTATAATGGACATAAAAACAAATGTAAGTAATAATTTTTGCAGTGCAGGATAATTGCAGACTCCACATAAACCTGACAGATTCCAAAACACAGTGGATGTACCTAATGATAACAAAATACGACAGAGTAGTGTGCAAATAATTTCATAAAAGCACTTTGTGGAGGCCATATGTGCTTACCATTTTGTCATATAGTTTGATACAGATTTCTCAGCAATCCTATGGATTCCACAGAATATTACTGAAAAAAATGCTAGCTGTGTTTAATGTGTTACAGCATGCCAGGGTACTGAAACCCATAGTGGAGGATGATTTGCAAGTGCATCCCAGAAGGCAGTAACCAAGGCACCAAGCCAGGCTAGAGTAACTCCAGCTCTATGACCAGGATATCATTGAGAGGTACAGGTTAGAGAGACAGCTGGTGCAGGCTGTATGCAAGATGTGGCTGCTCCACAAGTCTGCGGGCAGTCTGTGGAACCCAGTCCCAAAAGAAACAAAAGTGTGCCTGAGAATGAGTAGAATGGCCTCTGGAACATTCCAATGCCATATAAGTGATACTGTAGGAGCGTCACAGATAACCACTAGTTGCTTTTGGGATGGGCCCTGATAAGTGCAGGAAAATGAAATAATTCATCCATTTACCAACAACAATGGAACAGTTGTATGCCATTTCCAATTTCCTCCATGTCCTTGGTGCAATTGAACTATATCCAAATACAGATCAAATCCCCAGCATCAGATGATGCTGAATGCTCTATCAATAGACAGGAGTAAACATCACTAAGTTATCAGATTGTGCGCTCTGCAGATGCCTTCATTATGAATATCATGGCAACACACCCCAATAGTGTGCATGATGCAGCACTTTGGAGGGAAAATGGACTGAGTGCCACTTTTCAACATGGTAACATTCCATAGGGACTCCCATGTGGTAAGTACCAGATCACAGCAATGATGTAATCTGAATCTAGACCTGTCAGCCATAAACAAGTGCACTAAATATGCTTTTCTTCTACAAACAGGTGACTGTGGTTATCCGCTGGAGCCTTGGCTGATAACACCATATAGAGACCCATCAATGCCTGCTGAGGATGCATACAACAGAGCATACACAAAGACATGAAAAACCACTGAGCATGGAACTCTCCTTTACTCTACGGAAGCAATATTCACTCCTCAAAGGTGCCTATATGATTCTAAATATCTACAGCCTTTTCTAGTGTATGTTTATATCTCTACTTACTTTAAGCTATTATTTTGTATGTGCATGGCTCACCAAACCTTAAAACCTACTCCCCTGCTGTACTACTTCCACCTTTCCTTCCAATCTATTTGTCCTCCACTCCCCACTGCACTAGTTCTATCTTTCATCTACCTTTTAGGTTATTAGGTTCATAGGTTCATACTAGGCTATCTGCCCTAGGGCATTTATAAGCCTAGCCAGAATGTGTTTGGCTTTCGCCACCCATTTTAAATTTATTTTGCTATGCCCTTTTTTGAGGTTAGTATACTGTGCCTCTGTCTAACAGTGACACAGAAGTGATACCCGGGGTAAACCTACGATCTCCCATCCACTCATCAAGATTCCTCTTGAAGAGAGTCAATGAGGGACTCTGCCTAACCTGGACTGGGATTTTATTCCAGAGTGAAGGGAGCCTCTGGGTTATGAATCTGTCCCTCCAGCATGTCCTATTTATTTCAGTGCTGAGGTTCAAGTCTCTCGAGCGCGTAGCTCAATGGGATTTGGATTTTCTGAGGTGCAGCATGTCCATGAATTCCGGGTTGGACATGGCTTTATACGTCAGGCACAGATTGCTTCTGAACAGGTGGTATGCAACTGAATGGAGCTAGAGTTTATTTAACCGGGCAGCATATGGCATCTGTTTGAGCCCTTTGATCCTCTTGGTGAGGTACTTTTGGGGTCGTTCCAGTTGCTGCAGGTGTCTGGTAAGGTACATCCCAAAAGAGGCATTGTACTCAATTATGGGCCTGATGAGGGATGAGTAAAGAGGCATGATGACCTCCCCTGATCTAGATGTGAATCCCTTCATGATTAGGTGGGCTATATAAAATGTTTTTCTAACCACTTTGGCCACGAGGTTGTCAAATGAGAGATTGCTATCAACTTGGGTCCCCAGGTCCCTAATTACTTCTTCTGTACTTAATGGAATACCACCTATGTGGTAATTTGTGGGCACTTTGTTTTTGCCAAAGGGGATGACTATACACATTTTGGCATTTAGCTTGAGGCCATGGCTCTGGCACCAGTTGTCTGTTTCTATGAGGCCCTTTTGGAGGATGCTTGTGTCGGCTGGAGAGTCTATTATGGCGCCCAGTTTGCAGTCATCTGCGAACTTGGTCAGCCACAGTCCTTCCATGTTGGCCTGTACCTCCGAGAAATATATACCGAACAAGAGAGGTCCCAGGACTGAGCCTTGTGGGACACCACTTGTAACTGGTTTGGAGTCTGACATGGCTCCAGCAATTCTAACCATGTGGGTTCTGTCCTTGAGCCAGTTTGCAATCTATCTAGTGACATAGGGGTTTATATTTAAGCTGGTGAGCTTATCTATAATGCCCAAGTGGGGTATTGTATCGAAGGCTTTTGCGAGGTCCAGGTAGGCTGTGTGGACAACCTTTCCCTCGTCAATGGCCTTGGTGATTGTTTCAAAGAAATCAACCAGGTTTAAGAGGCAGGATCTGCCCTTAACAAAGCCGAACTGGGTAGGATACCCAGTTACTGCTGATTTCCTATTTAACATGTTTGACCCCCTTCCTATCACTTATTTGCTTACAGTGACCTGCTGCTTAACTCCTCTCACCTGTGCTACTCTGTTTTTTTTTTTTTCAAAAAAGAATTTAGCTTCATTTTTTCTGTTTCCTAGATTGTGCTTCTTTTTAAGTTATCCTGCTGTGCCATGGTCTAACCCACTCTGTTCGCTCCCCTACCCTCATTCCCATGCACCCCCAATTCAACTAGATTTATACTTTTTGAACCCCACCCACATATCAACAGCCAATCACAACCCAGACTTCAGCTAATTGCATCAAATAACTAAACCTACTATAAACCACCCCTACTCTTCACCTATCAGTTCTTAAATCAAAACATCACCACTCCCCTCCTGCAAGTTCATAACCCATTTACACACACACACACACACACACACACACACACACACACACACACACACACACACACACACACACACACAAAGACTGCTCATATAATCTATCAGTCACCAACTCTATTATACTTATTTTACTCTAAACTCTAAAATATCAAAATACCCTAATAAAATGCTTCACCTTAATAAGAAAAATTTACACCTAACAGCCCTACACATCATCATTAGCGCACTGCTACTACTCTCATACTGCCTCACCTAATATTATTCCGTACTACAATCCACCAATTTTACTCCTTGGCAAACCTCTTCATTATACCATGAATCCCCCATTAATATTCCAAAACGTGCATGCTGATTGGCCAGCGTGCACGTTGTAAATCAACTTATACTAATGGAAAAAGGTCCGGTCGCCTGGACTTTTTCCATTAGTATAAGTCTCTTTTAAAACACTATCTCGCTATGTTAAAAGAGTTTAACATAGCGACACAGGTTTAAAAAAAGCAACGGAGATCTCTGTTGCTTTTTTTAAATCTGTCTCGCTATGTTAAACTCCTTTAACATAGCGACACAGTGTTTAAACAGCAACAGAGATCTTGCTTTCTCCGTTGCTTTTTTTTAAAACCTGTCTCGCTATGTTAAATGGGTTTAACATAGCGAGACAGCTTTAAAATAAGCAACGGAGATCTCCATTGCTTATTTTAAAGCTGTCTCGCTATGTTAAACCCATTTAACATAGCCAGACAGGTTTAAAAAAAAAAAGCAACGGAGAAAGCAAGATCTCCATTGTTTTTTACTGTTTCGCTATGTTAAATGGCTTATTTTAAAGCTGTCTCACTATGTTAAACCCATTTAACATAGCGAAACAGTAAAAAGCAATGGAGATCTTGCTTTCTCTGTTGCTTTTGACCACAGCTCTGATGTACTGCGTAGGCGTGCGCAGTACATCAGAACTGCCGCGGATACCAGACAGCTGCGGAAGGGCAGCAAAGAGGCATTATACAATACCATTATTTAAGAAAAGTAATTATTTCTTTTCTTAAATAATGTCATAGTATAATAGCAATAACCCACTTCTGGGTGTGGGTAATGCGGGATTTACCCACGGTTGTCTTTGTTTGTTCCTCGGGGTTTGCCCTCGGGACCAAACCACGCCAACCGTGGGTAAATCCCGCATTATCCACACCCAGGCGTGGGTTATTGCTATATTATCCCACCTAAATAGACTATTAAACTATACTATAGCTCCCATCATTTTCTATACTAGCAACAGAGATTACCATTCAAATGAATTCCTACCCGATAAAACATCAAAAAGAGTAGTTACAAAATGTGCACTATCCTTCAAAATTCTAGGAACAGTAGATGCAGCAGTAGAGGAGCAATTAAACCCACCCCTTAGACCGATAGTCTCAGTCATGGGCTGGGTTACTGAATATTGTTCTATATGGGTTGAACATCAATTGAAGCCTGTTGTCTCTATTGTTCCTAAAATTCTGAAGGATAGTGTACATTTTCTAACTACTCTTTTTGATTTTTTATTGGGTAGGTATTTTGCTACTCCACCAATGTTGGTGACTTTGGACGTGAAGGACTTATTTACGATTATTCCGAATGTTTATGGCATACAGGCAGTGAAATGGCTTTTAAGGCTTAATGGTATTTTGGATAAGAGAAAGATTGCACAAGATATTTGTTTGTTGGAATTAGTACTAAAAAATAACATTTTTGTTTGAACAATATTATTGGCAGAAATGGGGGGTTGCCATGGGCACCCCCTGTGCCAATTCATACGCGAATCTGGTGCTTGCCCAGTACATTTTGTATTTAAAGATCTTTATGTTTTACTATAGCCTGGTGGTCCATTCAGTCTCTTCATTGCTCTTTTATAAGGTCTTTGCTCACATGGACTTTTAGTGCCTTTACTTGCTGTTTTGTTTCTATGTTTGTCAGCTTCTGCAATGTTTTTATTTCTTATAACTGGAGCTGTTCTCCCCAGGCCTCCAGTGAAAAAGAACATGTTCAGTTGCACTTTCCCAGTAAACAAATGAAAAATAAATAAAATAAAATAAAATAAAATAAATAAAATGGGTTAGGCATGCTTAAGTGAATATTCAGATGTCTGGACTCATTTGAGGGTACATTCAATATACATTGGAAAAGGGATGGACACTATGTGTGCTATGCTGTATAACATCCTAACAACAAAATTTGGCAACCTGCCAGATCCAATTGTGGCTGGCCTTCTACATGAAACACAGATGCCTAAAATGGAGCTATCAGAGCCGTCACAGGAAAATCAATAAGACACAAGGATGAGAACAAACAAGTTTGGGAACAGAGGTTGTGGACATATATTCTATCGTAGGCAACAGCGCACCATCTGGCAGCATCTGGCTCATAACTCTGAGTCATTACAAGCCACACATACAGAAGTACACAGATAAAGTACTGTTGCTCACACAGTGTTGCCCCATTACAGCAGCACAGCAAACAACTACTGGAAAAAGGCCAGTAGTTCTCCAGATGAACATGATACATACCCTCACTACAATATCATCAGCCAAACATTATACACATATGTGTGCTAAAAGAAATAAACACATCTGGATGGCTACGCTGTATGCAAGGTACATTGCAAAAGTGACCACACTTCCGTGTGTGTGTGTGTGTGTGTGTGTGTGTGTGTGTGTGTGTGTGTGTGTGTGTGTTATGTCTAAGATGTTGATGGCAAGGTAGACTGCAATAATGTGTATGGTTTGTGTCTATATAGGTAGCAGCATTACTGCCAGTATGGCTGTAGGAAAGTGCATTAGGAGGAAGGTACCATAAACAACAGAACCTACATTTAGGGGGATTAGCAGTAACACTGAGATGCAATACAAAATTATAGGAATGTGTAACACCATAAGACACTAGCTTAAACAGCAGACACAAGCAGCAATATTAACAAAATGGCAAGCTGTGACCAAAAAGCCACATACCTGACAAGCTACACACGCAAACATTACATTCATGTCCTGTTATGCATAATGCAATGTTATAATGCACAGATGGGTTCAATGGCAGCAATTATCCAGATGTACAAATACATGCTATACAGCAAACCAACTAAGACAGGTAAGACACAGCAGCCATGGAACATACAGCAGTATTTTGGATGAACCACCATATGTATACATGTGCATGTGTAAGCAGGTATAAATGGAAATGCACACAGAAAGTACAGTTCATCAAAGGGATATCAAAGATAAGAAGTGAAATCATAGGTGCACATTGTGTTGAGGGGCAGGCAGGTGAATTACTAGAAGAAAGTGTCACACATATCACCAGTATGCACAATGAAGTATACCTGTGCATGCAGTAGTGACAGATGACAGTGCATTGTTAAATATAGAAATAAAGGCTGTAGCTATGAGATGCTGTAATGATGCTCTGGTTAAATGGCTGATGTATGTCAAGTTGCAACAGCAGATCAAACAGCAACAAGGTGAATATTATGTTAGGCATTAAGGTAGTTCACAGATTACAAGAAGAATCACAAGGAGAAATCTTTGCAAAAGAACACATTATGGCAGCAGTCTATTATGTAAGCTACATGAGTAGAAAAAGTGTGTGACATTAGAAAAGTCATTCTCTACTAACAGGTAAAGTAGGCAGTGGCTGTTATAGTGTTCATAATTGCCAATACAGCACACAATGGGTTAATTGTCAGTGTTACACTAATATAGTCTAAGGCACCCATGTTGATGGCTCACACCATGGCCTTGGCTGCCTCTGTCATGTCCAGAAACACTATGTCCATGGTGCTGATTTAGACAGAGATGGATGTGGTGACATTAACAGGTTGGGAAACAGTATGGATATGCGCAGTACTGACATGTATCTGTCTGGACATGACTGCTGGGTTCTGAACAAGGTGATCAATTACAGCAAAGAAATTGAAGTAAGACGGCCATGTGTGGGTATAATGAGAGAGGATCTGCCTCTCATCACTTGAGGTAATTTGTTCTTTGCTATCAAGGCATGGAACTCATGATTTGTACTATAACACTGATTCAGCACAGCTATAACAAGACTTTCAAATGAGAGTGCAACAGATATCATAATATTATGCTCTGCAACCAATGCTGCCATGACCTCTCAACTTCTATGCTCCTGAATCTTATGTCACACAAAGCTGGTGTGCTTTGTGAGCAACTGCATGCATGACATTGCCAAGATATTGCAATGAACATTCATGTGCCTGACATAGAAGCTTGCACTATCTAACACTAGTCCATACACTTCTGCTAGACTCCCACCTGCTGCCCAATAGACATTTGCAGTCTGTTCTGGGGCAGTGTCACCATCACTACCCGACTCATCTAGGGACAACAGATCATGGTCATCATCATGACCAATATCTGATACTCCTACTTTATCAAACTGGCTGGCCACACTATATTACCAATTGGAGTCCATACCACGAACCACAGGACTGTCCCCTCCAGGTCCAACCATCCCTGAACCAAATGCAGTGTCCTGTGTGCCATTGGCCATTTTATCAGAATGAGACACATCACATTCCGTCTCAGGATAAGTAGATAAACTTGTGGAGGAATCAGGAAGTGGACATGCAGCAAATAAAGAGGTGATATAGACCACATTAATAGAGGGCAAATGATGCAGGATGTGAATTAATTATTTTGAGAGTTCACCTAACATTACAAAACATTTATGGAGATATCATCTTACCTGGTCATTGTGACTGTGGGTGGTGCAAAGCCCCTAAGGAGCAGTGAAAAGCTATATGTCACACAGCAAACATATCCGAAGGCTAATGTAAAATTGTCCATGCATGCTAACGTACCTGACATATCCTCATCCCCCATCACATCCAGTGGTGACAGCTGAACTGCCACTGTAGTGCACATTCATAAACACAACAAGTCATTAGGAAGCATATACATGTCATCATAGTATGTGTGTAAGCTGATGCATACAAAACAATGTGTGTGTGTGTAAGATGATGCATACAAAACAATCATAGCACAGATACAAATACTTGAAAGCTGATGTTGGTATCTGGAAGCCAAAGGCCCTATGCAGTTGAAAAATATATCACTGCACATATGGTCATATTAAAACTTAAAGATGTCTCAGAATAGCATCTATAGAGACTGTCTTACAAGGTCTGTCATCCTCTGATGAGGCTAACCTCCATTGGTGCTGTGCTGTAAATGAAGGTTAGAGTGGAACATGAGCAGCAATGAGTACATATCACTCAACATCAGGCAGTGTCAGGCAAAGGATAAACACAACTGCATGGGAGTAGAGATGCATACCTGAAGGCTGAGGACAGTGTTCTGAATGTCATGACTCTGTGCAGGTGAATAGAACAT
The DNA here is from genome assembly GCF_019279795.1 of Protopterus annectens. Taxonomy (NCBI): domain Eukaryota; kingdom Metazoa; phylum Chordata; order Ceratodontiformes; family Protopteridae; genus Protopterus; species Protopterus annectens. The sequence continues at coordinate 1,062,481,431 of NC_056731.1, read as the reverse complement.
CAATACACAGAATGTTCACAATTTCACCTAAACAGTGTTTATTTAACAGCATGTGCAAACAGTCTTACAAGGTCTTCCCTCAGGAGTCTTATAACACATGATACTGGCATGTTACTGTGAATTTCATAACAGAAAAAAAATTGCCTGAATCTCCTTGTGTTCTGACTGTGCTTCTCAAACATTTTGGAAATATAGAATATATTTAAGTGCATTTATTAAAACTGAATTTGCCTTAATATTGCTACAAATCAAGTGTTCTAGGTTGCACTGCATCTGAATTGTTTGTTTGTTTTAGCTGCTTTTCTGTATATATAGATTTCTCTGTATATGTAGACTAGCTGCTTATTCTACTGTATTACTGCCTCTTAAATCATTTTTCAGTTGTGCACTTGCCTGGCTTCATTTAAAAAGTTTCAAATTGCTAATTTTGTAGAGTTTTAATTGCATTTACTGTTTAGGGCTACACACTCAAGTGTGTTAGCATTTTCCGTGTTTATTTACTGTATTATTGCATTGTTTAGCCTGTTTTAACCCCCCCAAAAAAAAAATACTATCTTCTTTGCTCATTTCCCACCTTTCCTAGCTAGTATAGTACAGATCCCAGGCTTTACTGGTCTCAGGACTTCATTTTCTGTGTTCAGAGCTATCCAGACCTTGCTGTGGTAGAGGGAAGTCCTACTGCTTACCAGTGGGAGTGGTGAGCATTATACTGCCTATCTAACATTTCCAGATCTGAAATTGTAATTTTATAAGCCTTTTTGGGCTGATTTCTATCCCTTTCAATTTTCTGGCTTAAAAACGTGTGTGTTTGCACATTTTTCCCAACGTGCAGCACGGCAGAGCTTTGGTTAAACTATTCCAGGTGCCTGAAAGTGTACTCTTCAAATTTTCCCTTAGAACTAGCTGGTTTCTCAGTAATAGCACTGAAATCTGAACCCCTATGACTAGCACTTGCTCTAGAACCTGCTGGAAGGCACTAGGAAGCCTTAAACTTATACAAGCACTCAATTCTCCTTGACAATAAGGAGAAATTAATCATAGGCACTAAGCCTATAATTGCAAAGTACCTCGCAAAGGTAAGGGAAAACAGCTCTTGTACTTTACAAAAAAGCACCTAAACAGGCATGTCCCAGGGTCAACATCCAGTGATTTCTCCTGTCCACCTGGTGAATCTAGGAATACTGGGGCAATGCACCATCTGCCTCATGTACACAGACAACCCTCTCCTCCTACCACCTAACACTACAACCTGTGAGAGATGCACTTACATAGCCAAACTGGAAGGAAAACTCTCTCCAGCCAAGATTATGCTAGACAGTCAAGAAGAGAAGGTTAACACCTGCACTACATCTCAAGCAACACATAGCCCTTCAAAACCCACACCATCAACACCCACACATAGCAACATTAAACCCACATATGTGGAGGCCCTTAACATTAACCTGCCCAAGCAACAAGGACCTCCGAAGCTGAAATGCAAACAAACACCAGTCACAACCAAAGTGACACATAGCTCACAACACCAGTGTGCCACCTAACAACAGCCCCTAAGGCAAGACAATGTATTCAACACTTTACTCATAGGTGACTCTATAGTCAGACATACTGATGTCCCACTCACCAGGCTGAACAAGGAGAAAATTACAGTCAGCTGCCTGTCGGGTGCCAGGATCTACCACATAATGCATGCACTCAAGTCACTCCACAACAAGTACAAATACGACTCTGTCATTGTCCATGTTGGAGTGAATGACTTGAGATGTACCTCCCTGGACTACATGAAAAGAGACATGGAAGAGCTCTCAGATCATGTGGCTCAGGCAGGTATGACCCTAGCCCTGAGTAGCATCCTGCCTTCGCCCAGAATGATACCACAGTATAAGGACAAAATGATTGACTTCAACAATTGGCTAAGCTTCTGATGTCATTCAAAGGGGATCCAGTATCTATCTGTATGTGAAGACATGATCAACAAACCACGATGATTTGTCAGAGATGGTCTGCACCTGTCATCCCTGGGATTCAGGTTACTGGCTAAAGCTGTTGCCACCCCTATAGTGCCTTTTTAAGGCAAGGTTCAAAGGACAAAACCACCACCGTAACAGATACAAGTGTGCAAAATCTGAAGGTAATGTTACTCAATGCTAGAAGTCTAAGCCTTAAAATGAACTCTCTCGAGGCACTCCTAAAAATGGAGAACATCGATATCTGTGCAGTAACTGAGACCTGGTTCAAGGCTCCAGAGATCACTCCTGCAATACCAGGCTACAACTCTTACCACATTTTTCGGCCACCAAACCAAGACCAAAACACTAAAGATGGAAGAGTGTCCGTATTCACCAAGGATATTCACACCTCCAGGATAGTTGCCCAACACAATGCATCTCAAATTCTCTAGGTGCAACTAACACTAGGTAAGACTGCAATCCAAATTGTAGCTTGCTACAGATCCCCCACCATGCCCCAAGATTCTCACTACACCTTTCTAAACATACTGAAAAATATTAAGATACAACCAAACAACCTAATACTGGGTGATTTCAACAACCCTGCCATTAACTGGGAAAACTACTTGGGTACCAACACCTTTTCCCAACGGTTCTTGGAATTCATAAATTCCTATGCCCTGGATCAACTAATCCATTGTCACACCAGGGGCTTCAATATCCTAGATCTGGTCATTACCAACATGGGAGATAGATGTTCCACGCAAGTGGTCACCCCCTCATTGGTCAGGTCTGACCATAAGCAAATCACCCTTGACATCCACATCCCACCCCCACCCCCCAGTAAGGAAACCTCTGTAAAAAACTTCTCCAAAGCCAACTTTATGCTACTCAAGTCAGAAGTGACAAACTTAATGACAGCCATGCAGATGGGATCTGAAAGTTCGACTGCTGCATCCTACACTAAGGCACTGTATGAGCACATCCACTCGTGCATGAATCATGCCATCCCATATAGAACCAAGATGCTGTCCTGTAAAAAAAGGAAGCCAATCTGGTGGTCCCCTGCCATAAACAAACTATACAACAGAAGGAAGAAAATGTTGCCGAAAGAGGAAAATCCCAGGATGCAAAAAACTCCCTTACAGCCTCAGTAAAAACCTGAGATCCCTCATAAAATCCTCCAAAGCTAGTTATGAAAATAAAATTGCCAAAGATTCCAAAGACAACAACAAGGCATTCTATAGTTATGTCAAGAATCTAAATGGCAATGCTCAGATCTGCTCTGAGCTATAACAGAATGGCATTAAATATACTGATCCCAAGGATATTGCCAATATCCTGGCAGATCAATTTAGTGCCAACTTCACCCCACTCTCACCCCCTAATGGGCCCATCTCAATACCAAAAGATTGCCAAATTCTGGTAATCATGTCCACACAGGTAGAAACCGCACTCTCCAGAGCTAAGAATACAGCATCCATGGGATCAGTTGACATCCCAGGCTGTGTACTACATGAACTACAACATGAACTGGCACCTCACCTAAGTGTCATATTTAATCATAGCCTTACCTCAGGCTTCGTGCCCACTGAGTGGTGCACAGCTACAGTTATCCCACTCTACAAGGGGGGATCCACCTTGGATCCTGGGAACTACCATCCCATCAGTCTGACAAGCCTTATCTGCAAGGCCATGGAGCGTATTATCATGGAACTTATAAACAAAGACATTGGCATCCTTCAAACACTGGTTCCCCACTCAGTTTGGGTTTGTGAAAGGCCAATCTTGTCTCCTGAACCTGATTGACTTCTTTGAATCAGTCTCCAGAGCTGTGGATGAGGGTAAGGCAGTCCACACAGCCTATCTGGACCTCACCAAGGCCTTCATCACCATCCCCCACTCCAGAATCATAGATAAACTTACTAAGCTGGGCATAAATCCCTATGTCACTCGATGGTTTGCCAACTGGCTTACTGACAGAACCCAGACTGTAAAAGTAGCTGACTCCAAATCCAGCTCCAGACAAGTGATGAGTGGAGTACCTCAGGGTTTAATCCTGGGACCACTCTTGTTTGGCATCTACTTCTCTGAAGTACAGGCCAACATTAAGGGAATCTGGCTAACAAAGTTCGCAAATGACTGCAAACTGGGAGCCATTATTGAATCCCCAAATGATATGGATATTCTACAAAAGGGCCTTACAGACACAGATGTTTGGTGCCAGAGCCATGGGCTCACACTTAATGCCAAGAAATGAATAGTTATCCCCTTTGGGAAAAACCCTGTACCCATGAATTACCACATAGGTGGTAGTACACTAAACACCAAAAGTGTGATGAGAGACTTAGGGACACAGGTGGACAGTGCTCTCACCTTTGATAACCACATTGCCACAACAGTCAGGAAATCCTTCTATGTGGCACACCTCATCATTAAGGGCTTTTCTTCCAGAAAAAAGGAGGTCATTGTCCCACTGTACTCATCCCCATTTGGTATGTACCTCATAAGACATCTGCAACAGCTGGAAAGGCTGCAGAAATACCTCACTAAAAGAATCACAGGCCTAAAGCAGATACCTTGTTCTGACCATCTAAAAAAACTCCAGCTATACTCCGTGGCATATCGTCTACTAAGATGCAATCTCTGCTTAACATGCAAGGCCGTGTAAAACCCTGAGCTGTTGGACATGCTCCACTTAAAGAAATCCCAATCCCTCAGAGCCACATGCTCCAAGGATCTAAACCTTGTCATCACAATGAACAAAACATGCTGAAGGGATAGGTTCCTGACCCAGAGACACCCCATACTCTGGAATAGACGGCCCATACATGTCAAACAGAGTGCCTCCTTGGCCCTCTTCAAAAGGAACCTTGACGATTGGATCGGAGATAGGAAATTCACCCAGGGGATCATGTCAGTCGCCCTGCTAGACAGGGGTCCAGGAAGTAAATATTGTGGGAAGAAATATCCAGGGAATTGTTATGGCTAGGCTTGTATAGGCCTTAGGGCCTATAGCCTAGTACCAACCTATGAACCTATGAACCTATGAAGATAACACATGTGTGAATGAATGTCTATGACATACATGTGCAATACCAGTATGTCTCTAGTCACCAGTCTCAACCCCTCCTCCCACGAATGTGACAGTCCTGACAGGTGTTTTTGTGAAAGGCTAGGAATAATGTCCTTTCATCTGGGGAAAATATATGTGGCCCACCACAAGTGGCATTCCTTTCTGTCTCATATCAGTGGAGTCTGTTAGCTGTATGGAGGATTATGTCAGAGCGGCAGCAACACCAAACATTTTGTGATTGATTATGCCCACCACAGCATTCACCATGTTGGCGATGTCGCTCCACATCTGATTCATCAAGAATGTATCACTCATTTACCCATCTCTCCTACTAAATTCCTGCCATGTTGTCACAGGGCCTCAAATATAATTTCACTTTCCCTGCGAGGAAAATTATCACTTCTGTTTCATGAAGACATCTTCAAAAAATGAAAGGTGCACATATCAGGAAGTGTACATGTACACCTATCATCACATCAGCATTAAAAGTATAAGGCAGTCGAATGCTCCTTATACACATTATTATAATATGAAAAAGAATGCCTGCCAGGCTGCCATTATGTACAGATACTCAGCGTAAACATGCACAACATGTAGCAGGTACTGACTGTATCATTAAATATAGAGCATATATGTGCAACTCACACTCCCCATTCTATCTCATACAGTCACAGCTGGGCTTTGAGCACAGTTCGGTAGGAACTTTGACAACCATAAAATTATACACATTACTGCTAAACCACCACTTCATCAGAGATGTCTGTGAGTTATTCATACCTACACTCATATGCAGAGCATATGTCCTTAACATGTCACCAACAAATATTGGGAATACCGAACAGATGTCGCTATAGTAATTCACACAGAGCTTCAGAACTGTGCAATGTACTCAAATGTAATCAAAATATTTACTTAATTACTTATCTGTATCAAAATAGCATCTCAGCATGTTAAAAACTTATGAAAATATACATCATATCTGTGATGGCTCAAGGTGAACAAAGAAAGAAAGATACACTAGTCTATACCAGGATTGCATTTAGTAATGACTGCCCATGTCCAGGAGGGTTGTGGGTGCTATCCCCAGTAAGAATTTATGGTGCCCCATCCACTCATCCAGATCCCTTTTGAATAGTGTCATAGAGGTGCTCTGTTTTACATTAATTGGTAGCCTATTCCAGAAATGCAGGAGTCACTGGGAGACAAATCTCACCTTTCAGCATGTCCTGTTTAAGTCACAGGCCATATTTAGGCCCCGCAGTGATGGACATCCAGACAGGAATATGTGGGAAGGTCACCCCTTAACTATTATGTAACTTACTTGTTAATGTTTGGAAATTTCATTGTGCCAACTCTGTGTATTATGACTTGCAAGGTACACATAGGACATTTTAATCATCACAGACCAATACTAAGAACAGATGTTCACAACAGCAACACAAGCAGCTGACTTAATGAAAGCTTACCTTATGGGTAGCATGTGTCAGGCATTTGAACCTATCAGTGAGGGTATCTCAGCACAAACAGCGATTAATAATATTTGTACCATACCTAATTAGTGCAGAATATTTTGGAATCGCAACTGCGAACTTCTGCATAAGTAATCAAATCCTGGCATGTTAACCAATAGTTCAGCATAACTGTACACTGCTCAGACCAAATGTCCAAGAGTTATAATCGAATGTGTACATATAGAACAAGTGCCAATGCCCAGAAATTGACTGCTACCACCCTATTTGCTCCACTTTTAAAAGATACCAGAGATATATTGATACATTTTTAGATCATATCTTTGCTACCTGGAACTGTATTGTACCTCAGTGAACAACTTTCTGAAGGCATTTTTTTAATGTCTCTACTGAATTCAACAAGATGTCAACTGAGAGGAGGTTGTGCCATGTCGAACACCCAAATGGATGTATAAGGAGAACCTGCCGATGCTGCTAGTATATGTGCCACACAGTAGGAAGATGAGGGTCCACCACAGGAACTTCATACAGACTGATAATTGGAACTGGATTGCCAGGGTGCTTTGTAGATGGACAGGGATTGTCCAGACCTGTGTGCAGGTCTGCTGCCATTACCTAGATCTTCATTTTAGGGAACAGGAGCAACTGCTGGAGAGGATTGATAGGTTCACAGACAGCACCAGATCTCTACAGTAAGTGCTGTAGTCTACTCCCTAAAAACTATTACACTCATTTATCAGTTGCTGAACAGATATTGTGCTGGATTCATGTGTGATTCCTAAGTATTCCTGGTATGTTCATGAAAAAGTAATGGTATCCATTGTGTGTAGTGGTTTGGGGCATATGCATATTAATAATGATCAGACTTGCTATAATGTTATTCTCTGTTATCTTTAAGGTTGTTGTAATGCAGAAATGATAAAGTATTGCACAGGTAATGGCTGCATGACTGCTCACTCTGAGTTTATCAGTAGATAAGCAAGGCTAGAAATGCAGGTCTACAGGAATGTATATTAACAGCTACAACAAAATATGCAAATTTGCTACCAATTCAAAAAACTCCTCCTACCACTGCCACTCTCTCCATACCCTACAATGGCTTGAACTGCCCAATTATTTGACCTTGCTCAAACACACCGATGCCCACATGCTCATCTACAAATGTTCCAGCTGCCCCTCTCTCTACCACATTAACTACTTACACTCAACTGCTCACTCAGATCAGAAAACCAAAACCTCCTTCAACTCTACAAACCCTCCCGACCCCCTGGCCACCTCCTACTTTCCTGTTCTATTTCTAAACTATGGAACTCTCTCCCCTCAACCCTTCGCAATACACCTGACAACCCCAAATTCAGATATCTCGTGTTCTCACATCTTTCTACAAAATGGATATGCCCATCCCACTCTCCAACCTAACTTCCCCCCCCTCTAGCCACCCACTTCTCCATCCTCTGTTACACCTACACCTAATTCACTATCCCTCACCTACCTATTACTACACTCCATTATAACCTTAATGGACAGTCATCTACTGCACCTACCCTCACTCTCTTACATGAACTATATTCTAACTTGTAAAAAAAAAAAAGGAGTCTTCATCTGTATTCTAATTTGTCTGTACCAAGATTACATTAACTCATTTATTTTTATTTTATTTTATGCTGTAATTTCTCGGAATATAAAAATTATTAGGTAATTTGTATAATTCTATACCTGTAACTGTCATTGGAGCTTTTCTCCCCGGGCCTCTACTGAAAATGGGTTCTTCGTGGCCCAGTGGACATTCCTGGTTATCAAACTGAAATAAACAAAAAAGAAATAAATTTATCATGCATAACTGTATGTGTTTGAGAAATCTAATATTCATTGGTATGTAATAAAACCTGTGTGGTCCATTAGCTCAGATGGGTAAACATTATAGAATGACTGTGTGTTCAAGACCCACAAAAGCATTTTTAACAAACTTGCATGTGTATTCATTTCTTTTTATTAATTTAAAACTATGATTATGTTACATGGTTGGGTGCTGCTTTACTAATATGTCTATACTTGTTTTATTGTCAGATTGCAATAACGTCTACTGCCCGTAGGCTCCAGGTGACTACGCATTTGTACATTGTCTGTAACACTTTGTGAGTATTCCATGTTATGCAGTTTAGTGGCCATGATCTCACAGTACTTCAGTTGCATTACTTATGGAAACAATTAACTAAGCTCAGAGTTACATGTTCAGTAATGACTGTAAACATACAACACCCTCTAAGTGAAATAAGGATATGTGATCTTTGCAAGTGGACAGGCAAAAAATATACTGGGTTATGCAATTACACTTGCTTTAAAGAAAAAAAATGCATATAGACTTCTGCTAATGTAGTGCAGCTGAATTGAAAGGGTAGCAATTGAGGCATAATGAGTAACTGTGTTGTTTGTTGTTTTGTGATTGTGGGCTCTATTCCCCCACCAATCCTTTTGTTTATGTAATGCCCATCTTTTGTTATTTTAATATTTATGCAAGTTTTGTGCAACAGATCATCTTTACAAATATCTTTGCATTGTGCCACATACTCGATTTAGGCTACGGATGACAACACACACTGTCGGCATTCATAACAACTTGTAACCCAGTAATTTTGTACTGTGTAAATATTAAGGAACCATGCTCTCTAACAAAACTTCATCATATGCCATTAAACTTTATTTTTAAATTCTGTATGTGTACATATTCCCACAAATCTCTCATGCATACATACATATATACATATATATTAGTATACATAATGCATATGGTGATATATTTATATATATATATATATATATTTATATATATATATATATATAGGTGTGTGTGGAAACATTTTCATGTGTAGGCACATATATCTACACGAGCATGCCTATGTCTGCACATTTGCATGAGTGCCTGCATATGAATCTTACATGCATATCTGTGCTGTTACTTATGTGACAGTCTTAGCACTTTTTATACATTAATGTTACATTAATGATTACATGATACCATAGTAAATGCTGTCCCCTAGTTCTTGCTGTCCATGCACTATTGACCTTGTTTTTTGGTACTGTCCACTGTGCATAATGGTGATCACATCATTCTTCATAATGGTAGGCCTGTAGCACATGTACTAGCCATGCATTCTATCTTGAACTTCCCCTGAGTACAAATAATCACCTGATACAGTATTTTGTGCTGTAACTGTGTATTCACAGCTCCAACATGTTTGACTCACAGTAAGCTATTCTCCTACACTGTAGGACAAGTGGCTAGGCAGGTAGGTGACTAGCATCTCGTGTAAACATAGATGACTGTTGTATCTTTGAATAGAGACTGATGTCAGTTATTCTAGTGTGCACGATAATTAAGCACTGGCAAGTATAAGTCCGTATTAAAAGAAATGGCACACGGGCATATTTCAATTTGCTTTATTATGTAAAGTGTGCATTATGACAGCATTTTGAAATGATGTAATATACCGTCAGTTGCTGTGTAATTGCATAACACAGAATCATTGCTGTTGTGTAATATTTTAGCTCCTTATATTTGTACGGGTCATGAGGAGAGAGGCTGAGTTGGTCAATGTGCTTTGTGCAGATGCAGAGACTGGAGGATCAGTGACAGGAGAGAAGTATGTCTACCATCCGTTCACGTCTGCTGCCTTATTTGTGTCCTTTACTACTAATGACCTTTCACTGCCCCATTTAGCACTGTTTATGTAGATGACATCACTGAATGTAAATGTGTATACAAGCTTCCCATAAAGCAACAACAAGGTAAGATGAAATTTGAAGACACAAAATAAATGATAGGCATCTGTGCTGTAACTGTACTGTGCTTGTCTTACATATAAGTTATGCGTGTTTGCTGGAGTGGTACTTGCTGCTGATATCATACACTGCAGCTCACACTGTGTTATCACCATACAGTGAGCAACTTATTTGTATGGTAGTGGTGTGCAGTTTGTAGGTTTATAGGAGGTTACTAGGCTAATGGTCCTAGGGCCTTAACAAGCCTAGCCATGTAATATCCTTGTTCCTTAGTTGAATCTGCCACATAACACAAGCACTCGGGTCACTCCATGGCAAGTACAAATATGACACAGTCATTGTCCATGCTGGTGTGAACGACCTGAGATGTATCTCCCTGGACTACATGAAAAGAGACATAGAGGAGCTCTCTGATTATGTAGCCCAGGCAGGTATGACCCTAACCCTGAGCAGTATCCTTCCTTCACCAAGAATGATGCCACAATATAGAGACGAGATGATCAGCTTTAACAATTGGCTTAATGTCTGGTGTCATTCAAAGGGGATCCAGTGTCTGTCTGCCTGGGATGATATGCTTGACAAGCCACACTGCTTCGGCTTGCACCTGTCACCCCTGGGATTCCAGATATTGGCTAAGGCTCTTGCCACCCCCATAGTGCCTTTTTTAGGCAAGGCTCAAATTCTAAACCTGCCACCCTAGAAACAAACAAAATGGGAAGAAACTGAGGGTAATGCTGCTCGATGCCAGAAGTCTAAATCTCAAAATGCATGCACTCGAGGCCCTTCTCAGTATGGAGAACATCGATGTCTGTGATGTAACTGAAACCTGGTTCAAGGCTCCTGAGAGCACCCCGGCACTATTAGGTTTTACCTCATATCATGCATTCTGGCCCCAAAACCCGGACCACACCACAAAAGGAGGGGGTGTATCCATATTCATAAAGGATACCCACACCTCCAGGTTGGTGGCAATGCATGAAGCTTCGGAAACCATCCAGGTGCAACTAACCATAGCAAAACTGCTCTACAAATTGTAGCATGCTACAGGCCACCCTCTCAAACTCAGGAACCCCTCACAGCCTTGCTGAAGACACTGGAGGGTATAAATGTATCTCCAAACACCATCATATTGGGTGACTTCAACTACCCGAATATAGACTGGGAACATTACTCAAGCCCTAACTTTCTAGCCCAACGGTTCCTGGAGTTCATAAATTCAAATGCCATGGAACAGCTAGTCACTGTTCCCACGAGAGGAGAAAATATACTAGATCTCATTGTCACAAACATGGGGACAAAATGCTCCACATCGGAAGTATATCCCTCATTGGTGAGATCTGATCATAAACTAATCTCACTGGAAATCCACATCCCGCCCCACCCCAAACAAAAAAGACCATAGTGAAGAACTTCTCTAAAGCAAACTTCACACTACTCAAGACTGGTGTGGTATCCTTCAAGGCCCCCGAGCCAGAGGAAACCACAACCCAAGCTGCAGAAGCCCTTACAAATGCCTTCTATGAACACCTCCAGGACTGCATGGATCAGGCAATCCCAAATAAAACCAAGACTCTTTCCACAAAGGGCAAACGTCCAGTCTGGTGGACCCCAGCCATTAACAAACTTTACAATAAGAGGAGAAAGCTATTACATGATAGAACAAAATCCATAAAGGGAAGTCACCCTGATCATTATTAGTAAAAATTACGAGCACTCATAAAATCAACTAAGGCCAATTTTGAGAGAAAAATTGCCATGGATTCAAAGGACAATCATAAGGCCTTTTCAGCTATGTTAGGAACCTGGGTGGAAACTCCCAGATATGCTCAGAATTAGTCCAAAATGATACAAAACCACTGAACCCACAGACATTGCCAACATACTGGCAGACAGGTTCAGTGCAAACTTCACCCCAGACATAACTATCCCAGCCGAGTGTAGCCTCCCGGACATCTCAAATGCGCAGGTGAAAGCTGCTCTCTCTAAAGCTAAAACACAGCATCAATGGGACCGATGGTGTCCCCAGCTGTGTGCTACAAGCTAAATGAGGAATTAACCCGCACATAAGGCAGCTGTTTAATCTCAACCTTACCACAGGATACGTGCCCAAGGGACCCTGGTAATTACTGCCCCATAAGCTTAACAAGTCTAGTCTGCAAAGCTATGGAGAGGATCATAATGGAGCTCATAAACAAAGATATAGGGACTTGCAGACATTGGACCCGACCCAGTTTGGCTTTGTCAAGGGAAGATCATGCCTTTGAACTTGGTAACAGTCACCAAGGCCATTGATGAGGGAAAGGCAGTCCATACAGCCTACCTTGACCTTGCCCCACTCGTATTGTAGAAAAACTTACCAGCTTAAATGTAAACCCATATGTCACAAGATGGGTTGCAAACTAGGACAGAACCCACAGGGTTAGAGTTGCTGGCGCTGTGTCAGACTCCAAGCCGGTCACAAGTGGTGTCCCACAGGTCCTTGGCCCCTATTGTTTGGCATCTACTCAGGCCAGCATGGGAGGACTTTGGCTGACAAAGTTTGCAGGCGACTGCAAACTGGGTGCTATAGTGGAAAGTGCATCGGACACGGATATCCTTCAGAAGGGACTCACGGAAACAGATAGCTGGTGCCAGAGCCATGGCCTGAAGTTAACGCCAAAAATGTATAGTCACAGAAGAGGTTATCAGGGACCTGGGGACCCAGGTTGACAGTGGCCTTTCTTTGACACTCACATTGCTAAAGTGGTTAGAAAGACCTTCTACATTGCCCACCTGATCATGAAGGGATTCACATCCAGATCTAGTGAGGTCATTGTTCCCCTGTACTCTTCACTTATCAGACCAATGATCCCATTCGGGATGTATCTCACCTGACATCTGCAGCAATTGGAGAGACCCCAAAGTTCCTCACCAAAAGGATAAAGGGACTCCAAAATCTGTCATATGCTGCCAGATTGAAGAAACTCCAGCTCTATTCAGTCGTACCGTACCGCCTGCTCAGAGGTGACCTGTGCCTGACATACAAGGCCATGTCCAACCCGAATTAATGGGCATGCTCCACCTCAAAAATCCAAATCCACTAAAACCACTAGAGCAAGCGACTTAAACCTTAGCACGGATATAAATATTATCACTCAGAGACTCCCTATGCAAATCCCGTCCATGTGACTCTGTTCAAGAGAAATCTAGACCTGTGGATGGGAGATTCTGTGTCACTGCAGGACAGAGGCACAGCAGACTAGTGTTTTTTCATATAAGCGTAAGCCACAAAAATTTGGGCTAGGCTTATAAATGCCTTAGGGCAGATAGCCTAGTATAAACCTATGAACCTATGAACCTATGACCATGTTTTGATCATCATTGTTAGCAGAGTGAAACAGTATTTAGCACCAGCTGTCCCTGTCCATGAGGGACATAGGTGTCACCCCTGGGGTGAATTTATGGTCTTACATCCAATCATTAAGGTTGCACTTAAATAGGGTCATTGAGGAGCTGTGCTTCATGTGTAGTGGGAGTTTATTCCATAGGAGCAGCAATCTCTGGGAGACATATCTGTCTCTACAACAATTTCTGTTTATATCACAGGTTAGGTAGAGATCCCTGGAGTGAGTGACTCTCGTTTCATTTGATTTGTGGACATGCAACATTTCCATTAGGACAGGGTCAGAGATTGCTCTGAAGGCCAGGCACATGTCGCCTCTCAGCAGCCTATAGGATACAGAGTATAGAGACAGGGCCTTCAGTCTTTCAGTGTAGGTCAAGTTTTAGATGATCTCAATTTTCTTGGTTAGAAACCTTTGTGGTCTCTTGCAGGTGTCTAGTAAGGTACATGCAAAAGGGAGCATTGTACATAATTAGTGGTCTGATGAGGTCTGAGTATAGAGGAGTTATAACATCCTTAGACTTGAATGCAATACCCTTATTTATGAGATGCACAACATACAAGGCTATCCTTACCACTGTATAGATATGGTGGTCAGAGTTTAAATTGCAATCAACCTGTGTTCTCAAGCCTCTCACCACTGTGTTTGAGCTTAGGGGGGTGGTATCTATAAAGTAATTTGCAGGGGCCACTTCTTTACCAAAGGGCATAATGATGCACTTTTTTGTGTTTCATTTTAGACCATGACTCTGGCAACAATATTAGTCTGCATTAGCCCCTTTTGTAATATGTTAACATCTTTGGGGGATCAACAATTGCACCTAGTTTGCAGTCATCTGTGAATGTGATGAGCCACAGGCCATCTACTTTCACCTGAATGTCCAAGAAGTAGATTCCAAATAGTAGAGGGCCCAGCACAGATCCCTGTGGTACCTCACTGATAACTATACTGCTAGAGTTGGAATGTTCAACTTTGACAGTATGCATTCTGTCTGTGAGCCAGATTGCTACCCATCTAGTGACATACAGGTTAATCCCCATCTGGGAAAGTTTCTTAATGATACCTGAATGGAGGATTGTGTTGAAGGCCTTGGCTAAGTCAAGATAGGCAGTATGTACTGCTTTGCCTCATCCAGGGCTTTGGTGACATTCTCGATTACCAGGTTTGATAAGCAAGATCAGCCATTAACAAAGCCAAACTGGATTGGGTCAAAAGTTTGGAGGTTGCCTATGTCCTGTTTAATACAGTCCATGATGATTCTTTATATGGCCACACAGTCTGTTAGGCTTATGGGTCTATAGTTCCCAGGGTTTGTTGATGGACACAATTTGTGCAAGGGGATTACTATTGCTGTTCTCCACTCTGCTGGAACAAAGCTAGTGCTCAGGCTATGGTTTAAGACAACTCCAAGCGTTTCTACTAAGTCTTTGTTAAGATTGTTTAGTAAGCAGCCTGGGATGTTATCAGGTCCATGGAGCCTATGTTTTTGGCCTTGAAGAGGGTGGATATGATCTGCTCTTTGGAAAGGCTAGGTAGTAGACTGATGACAGGGATGCTTTGGGGTTTATCTGGTGGTGATGAGAGGCTGAAATTTGTGCCAATATGTCCACCAGCAGGTTGGCAATTTCTTCAGGTTCAGTGTAAGTAGTACCATCCGCAATCAGTTTGGCACATTGATGGGCATTCCCTTTAAGATTTTGGACATAGCTAAAGAAAGCCTTATGATTGTCTTTAACTAGAGATGCCAGTTTAGCTTCATAATTGGCTTAGAGGACTTTACAGAATATCTGATTTGCTAGTTCAAGCTGTGGAAGGAATTCTTCCTCTGGTGAGCAAGTTTTCTCTTTTTTTGGATAACAGTTTCTTCCTTTTGTTATATAACCTATTTTATACTTGCAGTCCACCAGGGTGGCCTGTTTCTTCAGGAGGACCTGGTTTTGATCCTGACAGTTACAGCTGAGTCTATACAGTTGTTTAAATGTCTACACATGGCATTTGTTTACTCCTCTTTATAGGAGTCATTGCTGGCTGTGTTAGCGTGGGGGGGGGGTGAAACTTTTTAGACTCTTGCTTAGTAGGCTAAAGATTTCTGTTTGTTTGCTCCTGAGTGGAGTCTAGTCTCATTCTTACTTCAAATGAGACAGATTTATGGTCTGACCTCACCATGGCAAGCAACACACAGGGGGTAGTGCAGTGACCCCTCCCCATGTTGATGAGTACCAAGTGCAGGACATTCGTGCCCCTTGTAGGGGTGTAGACTAGCTGTTCCAGAGCATTTGAATTAACAAAGTCCAGGAGCCTCAGGGTGACTGCATTTCTGCTCATGTGTGTCCACTCTATAGAAGAATAGTTGAAATCTCTCATGACCAAAGTGTTTTGTTGTACAGGGAGTGATTCTAGCAGGTCCAGGTAGTTGGTGTGTTTCTCTTCGTTCATGGTGGAGGACCTGTAGCTAGTGATGATGTGGTGGAGTATTTTACCTATATTTAATTGTACCTGAAGTAGCTCTAGTAAGTTATACTATTTATCCAGCTTTGTGATGTATCAGGATTTAATGAAGATGGATATATCTCCACCTTTGGTTCTTGGGGTCTGAACGTGTGGAAGGCAGTGTAGTCTTGTATGGCTGGGGTGCTGTCTCAGCCTTGACCCAAGTCTCAGTGACTGCATAGATGTCAGCATCTTTCAAAGTGAAGATTGCTTCCAGGGAGTCCAGTTTTCTGTTGAGGCTGTTAGCATTAAGCAGCATAACCTTGAGTTTGTCTGAAGTGGATTTCTTTATGTCGAGTTTTTTTTTGTTTGTTTTGACATTGCCTACAAAAGGCACTATGGTGGAGGCAAGCATCTTTGCCAGTATCCAAAAACCTAGAAGAAACAGATGAAGACCATCTCTGGCAAAGCAGTGTGGTCTGTCGACCATGTCTTCCCAGGCTGACAGATACCGGGTCCCCTTGGACTGACACCAGAAGCTAAGCCAATTGTTGAAGTCAATAATATTTTGTCTGTATTGTGGCATCATACTTGGTGAAGGTAAAATGCTACTTAGTGATAGGGACATACCTGCCTGGAACACATAATCTGAGAGTTCAGTCCTGTCTGTCTTCATACAGTCCAGAGAGGTATGTCTCATGTCATTCACTGCAACATGTACTATGACAGAGTCATACCAGTAATTGTTGTTGAGTGACTTGATTGAGTACATGAAATGACAGATCCTTGCACCTGACAGGTAGCTAACTGTGATTTTCTCCTTGTCCAGCCTGGTGAGAGGAACTTATGTGTCTCACTATGGAATTCCCTATGACCAGGTCATTAGGTTTTGAGGTATTTTGCCTTAAGAGCTTATTTGTTGAGACACTTGTATGTGTGTTGCTATGTAAAGTGTGGTTTGTTTGTGTCCCAGTACGTGTGATCTGTTTGAACTTGGGAGGTCTCTGGTCCTTTGGCAGGGTCTTAGTGGGTACCTCCAAATAGATGGGTCTATGTGACTTGATCTTGTCTTACATGAGAGGAGAGATGTGTGTGCTGACAATCTACTTGATGCCTTGCTTATTGTTGCATGAAAGGATTGATTCCAGCTTCATGGTATAGTTACATCTTTCATATACTGTATATGCTTGCTTAGGAACAAGCGGTTGTCAGTATACATGAAACAATTACTACATTGCCCAAGTATGCCCATGTCAATTAGGCTAGCTGGTGAAATGTTGGGAAACTGGCTGTCCATTGCAGCAGGTTAAACCTTAAGTACTAGTTGGGGAGTGGGAAAATTGGATTAGCTTTTGCTCTAGAACTAATTTGACTAACTTAACAGGGGGGTTCTTCTGTTGAGGATTAGGGGTAAAGGAGTATGATGATGTAGCTCACTGTTCAGCTGAGTTGCTTGCTGTACAGCAGAGACACTTGGGAGGGTTCAACTGACAGACGTCTAGGGAAAAAGCACTTTCTAGGGGATCCATTCTTAATGTAAAATGTTTGGATTTTAATTAGATTCAGCAAGTCTGAATCTAGTCTATGCTATCTAAGCAATATTACAGTGCAAAACAAGTGCAGATAGTGAAGCAGGCACAGACATAAAAAAGAAAAACAGTCAAAGCAGCACCAGTTAATGCAGTAAAACAGTTAAATGCAGTTGTAAAAGTGCAGATGAAGCTCAAAATAAACATAATTTCTTATTCTTAGCGTTGGATGGCTTGGATTCAAGCAGAAATGCTCTTGACCTCTGGCAAAGGACACCAAATGCAGAGCAGCTCCAGTTAATTGAGACAAAACCCACACAAACACGTGGCTTATATACAGGCAAAAAAAAAAACAGTTTAAACTAGTCTGCCAAAAGGAAATCACACAATGATCTTTCATCCAGCAATCCCCAGCTCAGACAAGGCTATATCCACACTTTTCTGCCACAAGGGTGCAGGGGAGCCATTCTTAATATAAAATGGCTGGATTTCAGTTCAAGTGTATTAAAAGCAGGCTAGATTCAGCAAGTCTGGATTTAGTCTATGCTATGTAAGCAATATTACAGTGCAAAAAAAGTGCAGATAATGAAGCAGTCACAGACAGAAACAAACAATCAAAAAGGTGCCAATTAATTTAGTAAAACAATTAAATGCAGTAGATTAGCACACTTCTGGCATGAGGATGCAAATAAACACCTTAATGCAGAGTAGCTGGTTTGGAGCACAAGTGTAAAAAAAGACCACACAAACTACTTACAACAATCCTCCAACTAACAGATACAATGTAATACAGTGCAATTAACTACTTAAGCAGCAGTGCAGTTATTTTTGAAACTGCTAAAGTACAGTTGCAGTATATAAGAGAAGTGCACAAAATATGTAGTGGCATGTATCCAAACTCAGACATAGCAGGTAAACTCCTACCACCACCAGATGAACAATCCCAGTCATCCCACAGCAAAAACACAGTAAAAGAGTGCCCAGAGTGAAATGCTACCACAAACTTAGAAGATACGAAATGCTACCACAAAAAAAGATATAGAACTAACTTCATGGTGTGTATGTCTTGTCTGATCATATATTAGCTTTGTGTCTGCCATCTCACATTGTCAATGCAGAGTTGTAACACTGTGTACTGGTTGGTTTCCACTTTTTTGCACATTAATGTAGGTGAACCAGTATGTGTTTAGGACACTAGCAGTATTACATATATTTTGGCACATTACTGTATCTCAGTGCACTGTTGATGTGTGTTGATGTATGTTGTGTTAAAGGAGCTTGTTCAGTAATGTCCAAAATGAGCATATGGTATTTCAGGATGACACCTGCATATGTATGTATGGCATCCTTGTGTTGAGTGATGCTTAATTATGTGTAAATATGATCTGACAACATATGAATGTATATCTGTAATGTACACCTGTTATAGTCACATATCATTACACGTCCATGACACATATTGTAAGAACGCTATGTAAAGATGTGACTGGTACATCCCACTCACAATGTAATCTAAAGATGCCATCAGGATATCTGTTACCCATACTGCAAGTAGGACTGAAATGTTAAAGTTAAGTCAATGGAGTCAATTTTAGTGAAAGTAGAGCAAGAATTAAGAAGCATAGAAAGACATGGTGGTGAAAGTAATAAGCTCTACAAGCAGAATAATAATAGCAAGCAATGCAATCCATAGGGATATATACTTCAGTAACTATACTCAGTACAAAATTGTCATATGCTGGATGAAATACAAATATCCAAACAGCAGCCAGCAATTACTTTTGCATAGTGAGTACATGCATGCCCATTCAAGTGTGCAATGCATCACAGAGGGTATTTCAGAACAATCATACAGCAAGCTGTGAATTCATATACGTGCATCTATGTATTTTAGGTGGTCACTGCTTGATGTGACCAGTAGTTGTTGTGGATGGAGAGACTGTGGATGCAGAGTAGACTGGCTCAAGATGTGTGTATATCTGTCTGGGCATGTGCTCACTTGAGTG
The DNA here is from genome assembly GCF_019279795.1 of Protopterus annectens. Lineage (NCBI taxonomy): Eukaryota > Metazoa > Chordata > Ceratodontiformes > Protopteridae > Protopterus > Protopterus annectens. Next base: position 1,062,461,812 of record NC_056731.1, on the reverse strand, counting down.
CTTGTGTGTGTGTGTGTGTGTGTGTGTGTGTGTGTGTGTGTGTGTGTGTGTGTGTGTGTGTGTGTGTGTGTGTGTATGTGTGTGCGCGTGTGTGCATGTGTGCATGTGTGTGTGTGTGTGGTGTGTATGTGATTGCTTGCTGCACATGTGTTTTTTTTTTTCTGGTTTCCTATGTACCAACAATACTTTCCAGCCCAGGATAATTGGATGTTGATCTAAACACCTGTTTCACCTGCTTAGCTGACTGACTCAAAGTCATGAAAATGTACTTTATTTTGCTTATTTTACATTTGTTTACCAGGAAAGTCTGACTGGACAGAACTCATTTTTAGCAGAGGCCCAGGGAGCAAAGCTTCTGAGTAGTAACACTGTAATAAACATAGACATAAATATCAAAAACAGATTTTTAATGCAACGGTAAAAGACATAACAGTACTATCATATGTTCCAGTGCTTAAATAATAGCTACTAATTGTACAGATTTGATAAGGTTTCTATATGAGTGTACAGCTATGTATTTGTTCCTTAAATTAGTAAAACAGTATAATTAAGGAAAAGAGAAAAAAATGTTTATGGAGTTATAGTTACATTTAAAAAAGAAAACTAGAAGGGTGAAATTGCACTATATTCACCTTTTTTCGGTTATATAGGTTCATAGGTTCATAGGTAGGTACTAGGCTATCTGCCCATAGGCATTTATAAGCCTAGCCAGAATTTGTTGGCTTTCGCCTCCTTTTTGACTAGATTCCTGAGCCTCTGTCCAGCAGGGCCATAGAAGTGATCCCAGGAGCAAATTTACAATTACCCATCCACTCGTCAAGATTTCTCTTGAAGAGGGTCAGTGAGGGGCTCTGCCTAACATGGACTGGGATTCTATTCCAGAGCACGAGAAGCCTTTGGGATATGAATCTATCCCTCCAGCATGTCCTATTTATTGTTGTGTTAAGGTTTACATCCCTGGAGTGTGTAGCTCTAGTGGATTTGATTTTCTTGAGGCGGAGCATGTCAAACAATTCCGGGTTGGACATGGCCTTGTATATCAGGCAGAGATCACCTCTGAGTAGGCGGTAAGCAACTGAGTAGAGCTGGAGTTTCTTTAGTTGAGCTGTATAGGGCAACTGTTTGTGGCCCAAGATCCTCTTGGTGAGGTATTTTTGAGGTCTCTCCAGCTGTTGCAGGTGTCTGGTAAGGTACATCCCAAATGGGGCGTTGTACTCAATTATGGGCCTGATAAGTGATGAGTAGAGGGCACAATGACCTCTCTTGATCTAGATGTGAACCCTTTTTTGATTACGTGGGCTATATAGAAGGTCTTTCTAACCACTTTGGCAATGTGACTATCAAAGGAGAGGTTACTATCTACTTGGGTCCCCAGATCCCTAATTACTTCTTCCATAATTAGTGGATTTCCTCCTATATGATAGTTTGTGGGCTCTTTGTTTTTCCCAAAGGGGATGACTATACATTTTTTTGCATTTAGCTTGAGGCCATGGTTCTGACACCAGGTATCAGTCTCCTTAAGGCCTTTCTGGAGGATGCTTGTGTCAGTTGGAGAGTCGATTATGGCTCCCAGTTTGCAGTCATCTGTGAACTTGGTCAGCCACAGTCCTCCCGTGTTTGCCTGTACCTCAGAGAAGTATATACCGAACAAGAGTGGTCCCAGGACTGATCCCTGTGGGACGCCACTTGTGACTGGTTTGGAGTCGGACATGGCACCCGCAACTCTAACCATGTGAGTTGTATCCCTGAGCCAGTTTGCAACCCATCTTGTGACGTATGGGTTGATTTTTAAGCTTGTAAGCTTATTTATGATACCTGAGTGGGGTATTGTGTCGAAGGCCTTAGCGAGGTCTAGGTAGACTGTGTGGACTACCTTTCCCTCATCTAAGGCTTTGGTAACTGTTTTGAAGAAATCAATTAGGTTTAAGAGGCAAGATCTGCCTTAACAAAGCTGAATTGGGTGGAGTCCAATGTTTGGAGGTTCCCAATGTCTTTGTTAATGTTAATGAGATCCATGAAGATGCACTCCATAGCCTTGCAGACTAGGCTAGTCAGGCTTTTAGAGTGATAGTTCCCGGGATCCGTTGTGGCGCCATCTTTGTGGAGTGGGATCACTGTTGCTGTACGCCATTCTTTGGGTACATAACCTGTGGTAAGGCTGAGTTGGAACAGTGAATTCATGTGAGGGTTTAGTTCATTTTGGAGCTTGTGTAAGACGCAGCCCGGGATGCCATTTGATCCCATTGATGCTCTGTTTTTTTACTTTGGAGAGGACTGCTTTCACCTGTGTGTCTGTGATGTCTGGGGGACTGCATTCTTCTGGGATAGACACAGACCCTTTTGGGGGGAAGGGGGGGAGTTTGCACTGAACCTGTCCGCCAGGATGTTGGCAATGTTTGTGGGTTTGCTATATTTTGTGCCATTATGCACCAGCTCAGAGCAAATCTGAGAGCTGCCACCCAGATTTTTGATGTAGCCTCCAAAGCAGACACCCAAGAAACAGCCACCCCACAACAACTTACATGTATCACATACTTCACAAAGTCAGTGTGCCACACAGTCGCAGCCCCTACGGCTAATTAACGCACCTAATACACTAGCAATTGGAGACTCTATAGTCAGGCACACTGACATCCCACTCACCAGACTGAACAAGGAGAAGGTCACTGTAAGCTGCCTGTCGGGAGCCAGGATCTGCAAAATAACACAGGCACTCAGGTTACTCCACAGCAGGTACAAATATGACTCTGTCATTGTCCATGTTGGTGTGAATGACCTGAGATGTACCTCCCTGGACTACATGAAAAGAGACGTAGAGGAGCTCTATGATCATGTAGCCCAGGCCGGTATGCAGTGGCGGCTGGTGACTTCAAATCAAAGGGGGGCTGCTGGAGATAGACAAATGGGTGGGGTCAATGGAAGGGGTGCAGACAACTAGAAAGGGGAAGAGCTATGCTCAATACCACAAAAGCTAAGCATTAATTAAATATGCTGCCCTGGGTGCCAAACCCTCATTATGAGAGTCCAATCAAGACAAATGAAGTGTAAAAGAATAAAATATTTCAATGCATTGGCTGCTTGACAGCTTACTTAATATCTAGATGGAAACAAAAAGGTTGTGACGCATGAAAAAATAAATTACTTTTTAAATGCATTACTGGAATGCCAGTCAAAATCAAGTATAAGAAAAACATGCATCACTCAGCTCAAACCGCTTCTCCTTGCACTGCATTATAATTTATATTCAGCTTTATTAAAGTACCAAGTAACATGCTGAAAGTAGCAATCTCTGTGATACCCCCACTTGTAAAAGTGTTTATCCCAAAAAGACATGCTGCCTGACAACTATCCACTTGTTTCATGGGGAAAACATGATCAAAGTAAAAAATGAAAAGCAAACAAGCTCGAGATACATTGCTTAAAGGATTACTGTACAGGTTATGGACCACACATGAATGGCATTCTGTTTAATTTACGGGTAACGCCCTCAGAGATCAATGGAAGTCTCCAACAAGTGTAATGAGCTTTTTAAAATAATGTAATCCTGTCCTTTATTACAAATACTCATATGCATTTCAATACCTAATGCTTATACATTATCTAGTTAAGTATTCTCTGCATGGCAACAACAGAAAGGCTTCAATGTTGGCAGTTCTTTAACAGTATGCTTATTAAAGCTTACTTGCATGTTATGATCTCAGACAAGCTTACCTGATGGTCATTAAAGCATTGCTACTTAAAACACAGAGCAACAGCACTTTCTGAGTAATAAGCATAAATCAACTGTACAAAAATATGACAGAAACCAGACCATTCTGCAAAATCAAGAACAGATGAAAAGCCATGTCGTACTTGTGTCTACCTTGGATGGGGAGATACCCTGCACATTTACACTGCATGAGGGGGATACCCTGCACATTTACACTGCACAACTGCTCCTTGCCTTGCTTGGACACATCCAGAGTCACTACATGGGGGAGTGGGGTGCAACAAGTATGTCACAATTTGAAATGTCTCTGGCTGGCTGATGGCCCAGACACATTTGTCATACCTCACCATCAGAGCAAAGCCATACATAGAAGTGGGACAAAGGCCCAAAAATAAGGACAATTTTTAAATATTGGTCTTATAAACTTAGAAAGATAATAGAATAGTAGGTCTTGTATTAGTATGAATTTTCTGAAGGATATGAAATCCGAAACCAGACCATTCTGCAAAATCAAGAGCAGATGAAAAGCCACTGTAGTACTTGTGTCTACCTTGGATGGGGAGATACCCTGCACATTTACACTGCATGAGGGGGATACCCTGCACATTTACACTGCACAATTGCTCCTTGCCTTGCATGGACACATCCAGAGTCACTACATGGGGGAGTGGGGTGCAACAAGTATGTCACAATTTGAGATGTCTCTAGCTGTCTGATAGCCCCGACACATTTGTCATACCTCACCATCAGAGCAAAGCCATACATAGAAGTGGGACAAAGGCCCAAAAATAAGGACAATTTTTAAATATTGCTCTTATAAACTTAGAAAGATAATAGAATAGTAGGTATTGTATTAGTATGAATTTTCTGAAGGATATGAAATCTGAAACGCAAATGTCTGTCATTATTTTCTAACTTCGGTCTTTACTGATTTACCACTAATTTGCCAAAAAAAATATTTTATGAAAAATGGACCAAAAATGTGATGCAAAAATATCAAATAGCCACACAATACAGCTGGGAACCTGTCAAAGAAGGGACATTTTTAAAAATAGTACTGCTAAGTTGAGCAGCTGACAAAATAAAAGAATCTACATGCATTTCTGAAATAAAAGTAATCTATAACTCTGATTATTACAGTTATTTCTAAATTGTAAACCTTCCATGTTTTCTTCCAAAATTGCTATTTTGTGGAGGGATTATTAGGGGAAGAGCAACATTTTGAGCCAAATTCGGGGACAATTGAGAGGTTTGGCTATGCCTAATTCTATAAAGCAATTTATTTGTATATACCTCTCAACCTGTTAATGCAATAAATCTGGACAAGGCCAAATATATTGGGGGACCCTAAACAGTACTAAAAATTGCTCTTGTATAAACTGAGACAGCTGATAGAACAGGTCTTACTTCACTTCAGCATGTATTTTTCTGAAGGTTATGAAGTCTGAAACTCAGTGTCATTAGTGACTTAATTCCTAAATGATTTTCCAGAAAAACACAAATATTATGAGGAACAAACCAAAAATAAGAAGCAAAAATCTATTCATTCTGTGAAAATATGGACAGTTGGGAGGTATAGTTCAGCTGGGGCTGTCTTTGAGTTTGCTGCCCTTCCCCCTCACAAAATCATGGTCGAATGGAGCCCTCCCCCCTGCAGCCATTCCAATGATCCATTACTTGGCTATATCACTCCATTTACCATAAACACTAATGTGCATACTGCTTTACTTCTATGATGATTTGGATTTCATTTGAAGGTTTTATTTCACATTTTACAGCACAAACACTAAGATATCTGCTAAACAAAGCAATGCAGTCTCACAATGAAAACAGGCTTAGCATTAAAAACTTCTCTGCCCTTGAAACGCACATTCAATGAAACAGCATTGAAACCCACATTCAAAGAAAATACATTTTGCCAGTGGCAGATAAAGATTAACTTTGGTCTGTTTTCAAATCATAGGCCCCTTGCACATGAAACATACATGTGCTCTTTGATACACCTTCCTGATTCTACTAAATTATATTCCTTGTACAATACAGTACAGTTGTTAGACGGCATTTTAAATTTATTGTTTTGAACATTTTTCCAGTAAACAATGAAACAAAATGCATGCACCAAATGACAAAACTACCCAATTCAGAACATTTCCATCATAAAAGTCTACTCAACCTTTTACAGTCCACCAGTATCAGTAAATATGCACAATCTCTAAAATAGTAAAAATCATCTAAATAATTCAACATTAAAGAAATCTGTAACAATGAAGAGGATGCTGCTAGCAAACAACTTTATATGTCACTGTTTATTCATCTACAAATAAAGTGCATGTTGCCCTTGAGGAATAAATTGCCTATGTTGCATGCATTAAAAAAAATAAAAATAAGCTAGTAATATCGCAATAGGGACTGTATGGCAAACTGATAACAGGTTCATAGTTACTACTCTAGGTATCTTTGCCAAAAAGACTGCAGCATCCACCCACTTTACAACACAGTACAGTATCAGCAATGCATCTATCTACTGTGGGAGTAGAACCCACAGCCTTCTGCATCAAAAGCAAGTACACTACCTGTTGTGCTATTAATGCAAGCAGCCTCAGAGTAAGCAGCACTAAAGTTTTGTTCCCCTGCAGCTCTCAGCTCCTTGTAAAATCTATTTGACACGCAGTTGTATGTCTCAACTTTGCAGCACAAGAAATCTGGAAGAAGCCAAAATTTATTTGGGGGGGGGGGCAACCAGGGACACATTTTAAACATTGCTTGTATAATGTTGGAAAGTTGCTTGAATAAAATGCTGTGTTAGCACCATACATTTCACGGCCACGTCTTTAACCCAGGGGACCCTGTTCAAAACATTCAGAGAAACATACCACTATGCCAAATCAGCTGTTTTGTAAAAGAGAGGAAGATGAACTTAAATGGCTACCATTTAGTGAATTCAGTTCTCAGCATAGCTGACAACCTCTTGGCACAAAACACCCGAACAAAGCCAATAATGGGGGGAATACAGCCCCCAAACATTCAGTGAATTCAGTTCTCACTATATCTCTCAACCTCTTAGCAAAAAACATGTGGACAAAGCCAGTAATGGGGAGGGAATACAGCCCCCAAACATTCAATGAATACAGTTCTCACCATAGATAACTCTCAACCTTAGCACAAATACCTGGACAAAGCCCATAATGGGGAAATACAGTCCCAAAAATAGGGACAAATTTCAAATATCCATGTTATAAACTTAGATAACTGCTAGAACAATTTTGTGTTACCATGTACTTTCTGAAGAATATGAAATCTGAAATTCAAATGCCTATTTTTTAAACTTTTAACCAGGAAACTAGTCTGACTTGGAACAAAAGACAATTTTCAGCAGGGTAGAGAGAAATGCCAATCACATCTTTGCAAGTAAAGAGAACATGCAGACACCACACAGAAGGCACCCCAGCCAAGAATCAAACCAGAGAACCTGCAGCTGTTAGGCAACAATGCTACCAGTGCACCACTACACTACAGACTTTGCAAGGAAAAATGTAGATACAGAAACTACAGATTTTATGAGGAACAGAACACATATGAGGCAAAAATCTGCAAGTTTGTTTTAGAAATGGCGGTGGATAGGGAATTCAGGTCCTTGCCACCTGCATCCAAGGTACAGGGTTCAAGCCTGAGTCTCTATCCACCACCATTTGCTCTCTCTAGCCACCAGTATATAGTAACTGGGGCATTTCACACACCCACACACACTACACTCCAGCCAGCAGCAAAACAACCTGCACTCCTGTTAGAAAAATCTATACATGCTGCTTAGAAAATATATTTACAATGTATGCTGCTTAGAAAATATATTTACAATGTATGCTGCTTGGGAAAATGTGTATTCAAACATTCAAACACATATAAGTTGTGTGGTCAAATATATAGAGAAATGTGTGCTTTAGTTAGGAATAAATGTACTTAAATCCATAATAGAGAACAAAGTTTGAAAAGTAGTATATAATGCATTTAATTCTGTCTTACTAGAATAATAGTAGAAATAAACTTGCATATTATTGCTTGAAGCACAAGCTGCAGTGTAATCAGAAATTTGGCCTTGGCAGCGTGCAAGCACAGCCTGGCTCATGTCTTTCAAGTAAAGATTATTTTGCAAAGTTAGAAAATAATAAATCTGTTCGCATGTGTATCTTCTGCCTGCTTCCACCAGAAGAATAGTTTTGTGCGCACTATCAGAGATAGCGCCCAGCTGGTGAACAAGAAAGACAAAGAGAGGCATTAAAGAAGACATACATCTATTGTATTCGAACTAATCTAAGAGCCTTGAATTGGCTACATCCTCAGGAGGTCATTGTGACTGACCAGGTGCTTGCAAGGCTGTAACATTCTCATGGGAAAAAGACTTTTTGAAAAACACAACCTCAGCACTTTTCCATAAGTTACTATGATGTAAAGACCCTGTCACTGACCACGCCAGTGAGGTGGGCAAAACTGATAATGACATGTATAAAAATGGTGTCCTCTGTGAATAAACTAGACAAAATTCTGTACAAGTTTGTGTATGGTTTTTTGCCTCCTAATGTACATTAGAGCGTTAGATACTTGAGTTCTCCTGCATTATTGTTTGTTATTGATTGACATTGTTTTTGAATAACTCAATGATTTTTACAGTCTGACTCTACCAAATTTATTTAACAACTCCAGCCAGCAGCAAAATGACCTACACTCCAGCCAGCAGCAAAATGACCTGAAGCAACACGCACACACACTTACCTGATGAATGTCTGACCAAAACCACCCAAGCAATCCAGTGACCTGAAGCAGCAGAATCCACCCGAGCCACAGAGCAATCCAGCCAGTGACCAAAACATGCTACACCTACCTCCTGAATGAGCCCGCACAATGAAAGTCCCACAAGAGCAGCTCTGATTGGATCTGCCTGCCTGCAGCTGAAGCAGTCCAGACCTCCTCTTCTGTGCGGTTGTCCCCCGCACTGATTCCTATCCGGACTGCAGTCTAGACTTGTGTTTTTGTTTTTTTTTTCTGTTTGTTTTTTAGTTTTACAAATTTTTCTTTTTTTTTTTTTCCTAGGTGGAAGGGCTGCAGTCCGGCAGTCAAATTCCGCGAGCTGCCCCTGCCGGTATGATCCTGACCCTGAGTAGCATATTGCCCTCACCAAGAATGATGCCGCAGTATAAAGACGAAATGATCAATTTTAACAGTTGGCTAAGCTATTGGTGTCATTCAAATATATAGAGAATAGGAGAGTAAATTTCAAAGATGGGATAGGAAAGAAGAGACAAAAAGTGAGGAAGATAGCAGGACAGAAATAGTGATGTTAAAGGGAGAGAAATATAGAGAGATAATTAATGAATACAGTGTTCTGTTTGGTTCAATAAGGTAGTGGATAGGTGTTAAGATAAATTTCTCTGTCAGAGTGAGTTAGGTTATAGTTGTGCTCAGGATAAGGGGAATGACAACTACATGGGATAGCAATAGTATGAAGATTTTATGAGTAAGAGGTTATTTATTTTAATGAAATACACTGACATGCATTGTATTCATGTACAGTATATGAACTGCATCAAATTGGAGAAGTGAACTCACCCAGCCTTTGGGGCAATTTGTACTTCTGTGAACCTTGACTATGAATCCAAGCCCTAAACCCTGAACTAGGATAAGTTATTAAATAGCCTATCCTGATTCATGTTAGGACTAATAGCTTTAGAATGGCACATTACTTTTTGTTTTTATTTCTGGTTCTGCAGAATTGTATAAAGCAAATATGTGATAACGAGAATTTTAAAAGCCTTCCATTTTTTTTCATTATGAATGACCTTATGCACATTGTGGTTTTATTATTGGAAAATATTTATTATAAGCAGAAGGAGTGTCAATAAATATTCTAGGACTGTGTTATAATCTGTTTGATCAATAACACAAGTCCAAATTAGATTGGCTAGTGAAGACAGCATGGTGATTTCCTGTTATGCTGAAATAAAGCTAAACCCCACTAACTGTGGACATGCTTGTTTTGGCCTTTTTGGCTTTTAAGTCTTTACGGTTACGTTCAGGCCTATTGACCTGAATGTAACCATAAAGACCTAAAAAGTAAAATAGTCATGGACATTCAGAAGCCATGTACCTAAAACAATTGATGTCCTTAAGGGGTCATTTGCATATATCTCATGAGCATCTATTACAGGAGGTTAAATGGTTTCACACAGTGAAAACTTGTTTTTTATTTTTTTGTATTTTTTACAGAATGATCTATCTGTGTCCTTTTTACCCTTTGGTTTGGAAACTGCTTGAGTTTTGGGCATTTTACTTATTGTATTTATTTTATTTATTGTATTATGTATTTTGGATTCTGCCAGCATTAAATTTGTACATGGTACCTCTGTGGACTGCATCTCCAACAAAAATATGACATGTCAAATTTAACAACAGCTGGAATGAAGGATTCCTTAGTTAGAATTATTAAGTTTAGGAAGTAAGGTAAGCAGAGAGTGGGCTTTACAATTAAATGACCAAGTGAATCGTGGGTGATTAGTAAACTTGGATATGGGTGTGGAGCTTATTGGCTATTTATCTCCTTTGAAAAATAATGGCTATACTGGTTAGTGAGTTTATAACTGTGTTTGGGCAACACTGTTTAACCAAGTAAGTGAGAGGGAGAAGAGAAGAAAGAAAGGAAGGAGGAAGGATATGAGTGCGCTAGATCACTGTGAAGAATTAGCATGTACTATATCGTTAGTTGTTCTGAATGTTAATATGTACCGCTATGAGGCAACTACTTTGCTGAAAGTGAAACAGAAGCATAGCAATACATTTTAAGAGAATAAAAGATGGTTTAAAAATACAGTATAAGTTCTTAGTGCCACATAACACTTGCACTGTAATTTTTCATATATTACCATAGCATTTAGAAAAAGACTACAAAAAGTGAACAGCTTGCCGTGCTTGAGTGAGCACCAGTAGTTTAGCAATGCATTTAGCTGAATCTTATTCGAACGGACTTTTATTAATTAATGCATTGTGTGCAATTTATTTTTGACAGAATTACTTATGCATTGTTTACATTTACCACTGTTCTAAACAACCATTGTTGTTATTGTTATTTCCACTACTACTTTAAAAAATGCAAACAGAGACTGAAAAAGTAATTTACAAGTTTGAGAGGTGATTGATCCAGGCTGCAAGGCCTTCAGAGATGGACAAGCACAATGTCTGAAGCCAACATGGCTAGAACTAATTTCATTTTTATGTTTCTAGATAGATTCGGTGCAGTAGAAAACATCAATGGATACTAAGATTCTTCTCTGTTTAAGGAGGGAGTCAAGTTCAGTTTGTTTTGTATCTCAGTCTTGCATCACCTTCTGAATGAAGTAGCTAAGACTCCCTCAGTTTCATTTCTTTATTGTCATCTTTCAGTGAGGACTAATGAATCTAGCTCTCTCTATATTGTATTGTAGTTTGATTTAGTATCAATTTCTCAAAGCGACAACCTAAACCAAATTTGCTTCAGGTCCATATGCGTGGCTTTTCTGTGGGGTTTTAGACCCCTCAGTCATCTATTTTAACTGCGTTCCACATCAATTTCTGAATTTCTAAATGCAGCAGCCAAATCTGATAATGTTTCATGTCTTTATCTCCAGCTTTCATTTGTGAGTTATTGAAACATCTCTTAGCATTGTCATTGCAAGTCAGACTACTATGCATCATTTTTTGAGCATAGATTACTGAACTCACAGTTTATTGAATTCTGAACATAATATTCAGGACTGATTTTTGATTCAGATCTTAAAATGTGTGGATTTGTCTGGGAATTTATGAAATATTCACTTTTTATTTGGTGGGCACAGAACTGTGCTGATGTAAAAGATCTTGTGCCAGTTATCAGAAAGACTAGGTCTGCTTATTTTATTAAAATCAAATAAAGTCATCAGAACATAAAAATAACTACATTAATTACATTGCATAATAAATAAATCCACTTCTAATATAAATATCTTTTCAATCACTTTATCCTCATAAAATATCTTGTTTTTATTTTTGTTATAGCCTTCTCCTTTCTCATGTTTAATTATATAACACATTCAGACAAATCCCTGTACAAAGGTTCCATAAAGAATAAAAAACATCTCATCAGCATCATTCCTCCACATTTCATAACTTCCATATTGGGTTCAAGGCTTACGTGTGAGTGATTTTAGATTGACAGTCTAATGAATGCATAGAAATGCATAACATTTATTTTGCATTTAAATACCCAGATTTCATTAGTTCAGATAAGCACTTTTATCCATGATACATTGGCATTGCAGTTAGTATATTTTAGTATTTGGCTGCGGGGCATCTTTAAAAGTGAAATAGAGAATAGGTAAAGAATAACTGTTCTCTTGTTATACTTTGTATGGACTTATGCAAAACCAACCAACATGCAGACTTGTACACACAGATACAGACATATCTACAGAAAAATCTCTCTCTCTCTCTCTGTGTATGTATATATATATATATATATATATATATACATATATATATATATATATACACACACACACACACACACACACACACACACACACACACACACACACACACACACATATACAATATAGACAGAGATATACATATGCATATGTTTAAGAAAATACATATTTTGACCATCAAAATAATCCACTTTCTACACAACCACATAGATATGCAGCATACATTTGGAATTGGTATGTGGCATATATTGTGGATACCTGTGATGGCAAACAGTTTTCCATGCTAAGAACATGACATAAATATGGACAATGCAGACATGTAGAACAATATGAATGAGTAACCACAAGAGGTGGGCAAAACAAGCATTGCAATGAAAGTTTTGCCATCTGCATAAAACGGTTTCTAAAGGAAGCTTCAGTGGCAATACAGGCAATATCATAATATGCCCATTGTATCTTCCAAGCAATAACAGTAAGCATGTGATGCATAATACACTGGCAGCAGTGGGATTCATAGGTAACAGAAAATGTGTTCAGTATGCATTTTTTTCTAGACAGTTTAGCAACCACATATGCAGTGAATATGATGGCATTATGATACATTCTAGGCAGCAATGTGCTGTTTTCTTTTCTTTTGCTGGCTTGCTCTTTGGTTGAGTTTGGAGTTGCAGGAGGCTTATGATGTGGTATCATTGTAGTAATAATGATGTACTAAAACTGCACTCTTATTTGCTGTGTTGGTTGGGTCTCTTTATGCCTTTTTAATCAATGTGTTTTGGCAGGCAATTCAAAGTAATAGTATATTTCTTCCATCAGGTGGCCGCGGTGCTGCAGCAGTTAGTGTTGTTGCCTCACAGCAAGAGGATCTCCTGTTCGATCCTCGGCTGGGGTGCCTTCTATATGGAGTCTGCATGTCCTCCCTGTGGTCACGTGGGTTTCCTCCAGGTGCTCCGGTTTCTTCCCACATCCCAAAGACATGCTGTAGGTGGATTGGGCACTCTAAATTGGCCCTAGGTCTGAGTGCATGTGTGTGTGTGTGCCTTCTGAGGAAGGTTGAGTGCTGGGCTGGCAACTCGCCACCGTAAAACTCCACTGCCAATCATAAGCAGACATGTGATCCACTGTGGTGACCCCTAACTGGGAAAAGCCAAACGAAGAAGTGTATTTCTTCCATCCATCTGGACCTACTATATTTGGACATAAAGGTACAAGCAAGGTGTGCTCAACTATAATTTGTGAAATACTCCAAGTCTTTTTAAGATACATGTATTATACAAAAGCTATTTAATAGTTGCATCCTTATGTATATTCAGAGTGCCTTCTTATGCAACTATATTGGATAGTATACTGTGCACACACTGTACATGCATACAATTGAAACAAGTATTGCATATAGTCAAGGTTTGACTAATTATTCTAAGGATGCCCTTGTATACTGTTTGGTATATGAAAGGATACATAGTTATGTGTGTAATGTATAGTCTCATAAGACAAACATTGTTCTGACAAGATGTACAATAGCTGATGTGGAAAATTAGATGACACAACCGAGCAGTTAAAGCACAGTTGCAATCTTGTTATACTTTGTATAAACTTATACAAAACTAACCAACAATAGCAAACTTGCTATGCTGGTGGTGTAGACAGATAAGCGCTGACTACGATCCGGGTGACCAGGGTTCTATTAATGTCTTGGGTGGCTGATAGAGTGGCAGGGAGAGATGAGAATGCCCATCTGGGGGGTGGTAGTATGTGGGCATCTCTAGATGACGATCCCTGGTGGAGGCCAAGGATGTTGCCCAAGAAGTCATGGTCATTGCAGGCAGTGGGACTTGGCTGAGCTGCTGTGTAGTTGGTGTGATATGCTGCATATCCCCACACTGCACACCCAAAAGAGCTGTACCACTCTGCCAAAAAGACAGAGAAGGGAACTAGGGTAAGTTCCTCCCAGACAGATAATCAGACATGTCAACTCCTGTAGCCTGCAATCTCTGACCAGCCCCAGCAGATCACAAGAAAAGTCTGGAGGGCTGAAGGAGCTAGTAGATGCAACGGATACAGGACATGAGAGGCAGGCTGGTAACACTGAAGGAAGAGTGTGTGTGTGTGTGTGTGTGTGTGTGTGTGGGTGGTGGGGGGTGCTGGTTAAAAAAATAAACAGTTTTGCAAACTACTGGAAAAGCTCACCCAGACTCTGTAACAACTTGCTGTGAGAGAAAGATTAGTTTACTTTTGTGTTCTTGTATTTTGTATTACTTTATTGCCTTCTTCTATTTTGTATACTGTGATTTGTTTTCTTTACACTGTGTTTAACTTGTATACTGGTGTTAATTGCATATTAAAACTTGTAAAAAGACCACAGCTCTGTCTGTTGTGAGGCACACAGACATTTTTTTTAAATCCCCCCTTCCCCCACCCTGTTGTTGTTTTGTTCTTAAACACAACTGTCTTTCTAGCTGCCCGCCCTTTCGCTGGCTGTTGTGAGTAAGCACAAAATTATCATGTTGTGAAATCACGCCCCTTCTACAATTTAAATTTAATGGCCATTCCACTGTATTCCATAGAACCAGAATACAAAAATGCCCACCCGCTTTCACTCTATCTTGTTCTTTTAAAATTAGTGGCTCTCCACTTAGACAGCTAAAGCTTAAGTTACCCCTTTTTTCCATATCTAACTACTTAGTGCGCACTGCAGTGCTTAGGAGATTAACCCATTTTTTTCATCTTACCTTTAAACATCTATTGGAAAACCACCAGCTATTGGACAGCCCACATTCTGCCTCTCAGTAGACATTTTTTATTTTTTTATTTATTTTTTATTTTACATTTGTTGTCCGGGATAGTCCGACTGGATGCATGTCCATTTTCAGCAGAGGCCCGGGGAGAAAAGCTCCAAGGGTAAGCATATACAGCATTGCATAATACCAGCATTACATATTACAAACAGACTATTTACAGAGATTACATATGTAAGCAAGTTAAACAAGTTCCACAGGTTAGAGTTAATTCCGAGCATAAGTCAGGATTAAATTAAATTACACAGTAAGCTGGTTAACAGTTTTTTACACATGCTAGAGAGAGTTAGCCAGGCTTGATACAGTGACATAACCAGTTAAGTGACAAATGTTGTTTGAGTCTAGTTTTAAATTGACCTAAGGTGGAAAGTAAGGTAATATCAGCTCCAGGATCTACTTACAGAGTTTGCAAAGAGAGAGTCACCGGCTGTGTTATTAATTTTGCTAGTCTGAATTAGTAGTTTGTTAGAGGATCGAAGCAGTCTAGGATTGTTATAGGGGGTGATAATATTTTTAAGTGCAGGAGTATTGTCCGGATTATAGAGGATTTTATAGGCCATAATCAGTTGGTTATACTGGATTAGGCTGGGTAGTTAAAGCCACCCAAGCTGATTTAGATTGATGCAATGATCTTGGCATTAGTGCTTCTGTTTTCTCCTGGTAAGAGAAAGAGCACAAAGACATTATTTCCTCTAGATTGCTGATTTCCACAAAGCCTAATAACTGCTTCATAGGTGCCACCTTGGAATGTGTACTTATGGTGAGAGAAGGAGCAGAGTGGATTGACTCCTGACTGTTTCTGGTTGGGCAGTGAGTGTCCATGCTTGATGTTCCTGATTGGTCTGGTTGCTATTCAAGACATCTACCAGGAAAAGGCTCCAACAAGCCTACAGAACCTTGCATCATCTGGGACAAAACTGTGGGTCACCAAATAGGCTGTGGCCTGCTTCTCATCTTGGGATTGGTGCTAATGTTTTGCTTCTGGTGAGAGAAGAAACAAATGAGCATTTTTCCCAGAAGAGTGAAGCTGTGATGAGACCAGCACTAGTAATAGCCAGGCAGCAGCCATTCATGTGACTCCCCACTTTTCATCATTCTTGACAAGCTAATTCTTTGTTTTCACTTAATACTGCTTGATTTGTTTCTAACTTCAGAATATCTGCCTAAATACTTCATCCTTAAATTTTCAGGGTCTACATATTAGTTTCCTGCCAGTGCCCTGTACAGACACAGACATCTTGAGTGACATTTTTCCTGTAAAAGCATGACTGAAATTTCACCAGTACCTAGTTGTACACCGGACAACTTGTTTGCAGTGACAAGCGATGTCCCCAGAGTTGCAAATTGGATAATCCTGACATCGGTTTATATTCTCGCTCCAATTGTCTAATCAATAAAAAAGGGTCTGTTGCCATGGATATGAACTTTACCACTATTTCCGTTACTAGCTTGATGGATATGGGCATCCTGAGGCAATATAGAAATTGCCTCATGCTTACTGACAACCAGCTAATTCTCAAACAGACTGATATGATATATGAGATGTATTTACACAATGTTATTGGAGGCAAAGCTCTCACACAGAAGTACATAATGTTGTCAGCAGTACACACACTGTACCCATCACACACAATTCAAAGCAGACATGTAGAGCCACATATGATTAGGAGCTTAAATGTAACCTTCCTAAATCCCAAAGGCCTCATAGACAAAGTACACATAACAAATACCCTCAGCAGCCCCAAATGCAATCTTTCAAAACAAAACTAACAGCAACACATAGAACCACATCTCCTGGAGTGTCTACTACAAAGCCCATAAGGCAAGCCACCACACAATCCAATTTTCTGATGACTGACGACTCCTTTGTGAGACACAAGGATGTCCCTCTTACCAGGCTGGGTAAGGAGAAAGTCACGGTCAGTTGCTTATCAGGGCTTAGGATCTGCCAAATTAGGCATGCACTCAGGTCATTGGACCACAAGTACCAGTATGACTCAGTCACAGTCCATGTGGGAGTAAATGACATGAGACATTCCTCCCTAGACTATATGAAGAGAAACATCATAGAGCTCTTGGAATATGTGTATCAGGCTGGTATGAGCCTAGCATTGAGCAGCATTTTAACTTCTCCAAAGATTATACCACAATATGAACAAAAGACGACTGACTTTAATAATTGGCTTAGTTTCTGGTGTCATTCTAAGGGGGCTGCAATATTTGTCAGCATGGAATGAGATGGTGAACAGACCATACTGCTTTGCCAGGGGTGGTCTGCACTTCTCCCCTCTAGGCTTTCAAATATTAGGTAAAAGATTGTCATCCCCAAAATAAAAGTACTTCTGACATAACAAATCAAAACCAAAAAAAATCTAAAGGTATTACAGCTGAATGTTAGCAGACTAAACAAAAAACTCCACTCCCTAGAAGCTGTCTTCACCCTAGAGAATGCTGATGCCTGGGTTGTCAGTGAGACATGGTTTAAAGCCATGGAGAGCACACCAACAGTGCAAGATTATAGTGCCTTCCATATATTTAGACCGACTACTACACAGACAGGGACTGAAGCTGGAAGCGTCTCAATTTACATAAAAAATAAATATACCCCAAGGCAGATCAAACAGGACAATGCAGTTGAGCTGCACCATGTTCAAATCACCATAGGCAAAATCCAATATAGGTCTTCCTCTATGACCCAGGAAACCCATGCCATGTACTTAAACTTACTAGAAACACTCCCCATCTAACCCAATACCATATTCATCGGCAACTTTAATTATCCCACTATTAACTGGGAATCCTATACAACAATAAACGTACAAGCACAGAGATTCCTGGACTTTGTAAAGACAAACTGCCTGGACCAGACTGTCAATACACTGGGTCTGTATTAGAACACTGAACAGTTAAAATGTCGAGTGTTTTAATTTCGACCCATTTTCAGCGAATGCTGAAAATATCGAAGAAGCAGAAAACCAAATTCTTTACTAGGGAAAGAATTTGGTTGTCAGTTTCTGTTGCTTCGGTATTTTCAGCGCTCTGTTGGAAAGTCACAGGTCAGGTTCAGGTAAGTGTGTGATTGAGTGTGGGTTAGGTATGTGTGCGATTGTGTGGACATGAGGGTTAGGGCGGGTTAGGTGAATTATGGTTAGGGCATGGGTTAGGTATGTGTGTGATTGTGTGGACATGAGGGTTAGGGCAAGTTAGGTGGGTTAGGGTGCGGGTGAGGTGAGTGTGTGATAGTGATAGACTTTAGGGTTAGGGTTTGGGTTAAGGTAAGTGGATAGTTAGTGGTGTGTGTATAGTTTAGTGTAGGGTTAGGTGTAAGATTATAGGTGTGTGTGTGGATTGCTGTGTGTTTGGTGTGCTTGTGTTATGTGTATGTGTTTGGGAACAGCAATTATTTTTTCCCTAGGAAAACATTTGCTGTTCTGAACATTCAATGTTATGTATTTTCGATTGGTAGGGTTCGATATTAGAACACTCGACATTTTGAATGTTCGGTGTTCTAATATAGACCCAATACACCAACTAGGGTTGCAACCATACTGGATCTTGTCCTCATTAATAGGGGAGAGTGCTACACACCCCCTACTGTAATGTCTTCCCCTGGTGAGGTCAGAACATAAAATGGTCTCCTTTGAAATAAAAATAAAACCTGGACCCCTGCTAAACCTGGAATATTCAGGAACTGCTCTAAGACTAACTTTCTGCTATTAAATAACAACCTGGCAAATTTTCAAGCCCACCATAAACCCTGAGAACACTACTACCTATGCAGAACTGTTCAAAGAAATCCTGTGTAAGCATAATAATGTCTGCATAGAGGCAGTCATACCCACCAGGAAGAAGTACAGAACTAACTCATAAAACAAGCTATCCTGGTAGAATCAAAAAATAAATTTGCTGCATAACAAAAGGAAGAAATGTATGGCAAAAATTAGGAGGTGCAGCAGTCAGCAGGATAAAAGACTCATCAAACTAAACAGACAACTCAGAGGACAAATACAGTCTACCGAAGCCAAATTTGAGGTAAATTTGGACTCCCAGGACAAGGAAACCACATGGCATTCTTTAGCTATGTCCGCAACCTCAAAAGCAATACACAATTATGTGCAGAGCTCATTGTAAATGGAGACACCTATACTGAGCCAGAAGATATAGCAAACCTACTGGCTAATAATTTCAACTCCAACTTTAACCCTCTCTCCCCATCAACCTTCCATGAGGTAATGCCATCAAATATAACTCTCCCTGCTATCACTAGGGAACAGGTTCTTAATGCTCTCTCTAAGGCCAAGAAGACTGCATCAATGGACCCAGACAATATCCCTGTATGCCATCTAAATAGCATGAATGATGACCTATCAGGCTCACTGGAAATGCTATTTAACTGTAGCCTCCAAACAGGTTTTCTGCCTCATGAATGGAAAACAGCACCAGT
This sequence comes from Protopterus annectens, assembly GCF_019279795.1. NCBI lineage: Eukaryota > Metazoa > Chordata > Ceratodontiformes > Protopteridae > Protopterus > Protopterus annectens. Next base: position 1,062,442,375 of record NC_056731.1, on the reverse strand, counting down.
CATCCCTCTGCACAAAGGTGGTCCATCTACAGACCTTGCAAACTACAGAACAATAAGTCTCAATAGCCTTCTATGTAAAGCCATGGAAAGAATTATTATGGAAATGATCAACAGTGATATAGTAAACCTCCATACACTAGACCTAACCCAGTTTGGTTTTGTCAAGGGCAGGTCATGCCTACTCAAACTGGTGGACTTCTTTGAGAAGGTCACCAAAGCAATGGATGAGGACAAAATGGTTCACAATGCCTACTGTGACCTGGCCAAGTCATTTGATACAACATCCCACTCAAGTATTTTTGACAAACTGAAGAGGTTAGGTACAAACCCGTATGCACCCAATGGATAGCCAGCTGGCTCACAGACAGGACCCAGGAAGTTAGGACTGGGAGTCTACTTCTATAAAGAGGACATTTACAAGTGGAGTCCCTCAGGGATCAGTCCTTGGATTGCTCCTTTTTAGCATTTACTTCTCTGAAGTCAAGGCCAATGTCAATGATCTCTGGCTGACTACATTTGTAGATAATTGCAAATTAGGAGCTGTCCTTGAATTTCATACTGACACAAATGCTCCCCAGGAAGTTCTGACACAGACAAAAAAGAAACCACGGACTAGCCGCAAACTAAATAAGAAAATAAAAAAACAGCTCAATGCGTATAATGTCAAATGAAGGCAATTAGATTTAGCGCTTTCTTCCACTTTATTTTAAAAACGTGAACTTCTTCAGAAAAAGACATGTGCCCTCCCAAACACAAGTCTTTTAAATGAATTAAACAGGATATGATGTCATAAATTTTCCATTTAAAAATGCAATGTAAATTTAAAATTATTATCTCAAAGTACAATATCTTTAGATTAGATAATATAACAATTATAATAAATATCAGTATTACTAGAATATGCCATAATATATTTATAATATTATATATATCTCACTCGCAAGAATCATACTTAAATGTGATTATAATATAATGTCAAAAATTAATGTTAATTTTAGACTAAATTAAATAACAACAAATAATAAATAATAACATTCCTAATTAATTTACTAGATGGTGTCAGCCTAAACTGGCACCCTATATATAACACAATAAAAATGTAACCAGAATAGCACTATTCTAAGAAACCTCAAATAGATCTTCACATATAAGTAGATGGCAATAGATGGATGACACGATAATGTCCATCGAACATCATATTGGTTACTAATTTAAAAACATCTCAAGTTATACATATGTATATATGTGTGTAAATAAATTTGTACTCACATTAATTATTTGTATAACAAAAAACATTTGATGTTAATAACCTCATTGAGACCTGGAAATTGATCTGCCCCCAAAAATAATTGCCAAAGAGCTTCCTTCTGTTCTAATTTGTTATTAACATCTCCCATAAATGTACCTTTATCTGTAAAATCCAAAACAAAAAATTCGAACTTTTTAAATTCTCTGCATACTACAGCGTGTCTTGCTAGAGCATTATTTTTATCCTTATTTTTAATAGCCAGGACATGTTCATATATCCTGCGTTTCAGTACTCGAACAGTTTTGCCTACATAATAACATTCGCAGGTCACACAGGAAGCTAAATAAACAACATGATCACTATGGCAATTAAAGTATTTCTGTGCCCAAAAAGTTCTTTTTAAGTGCTTCAAAGTTACAAAAGATGTATTACTTAAGAATCTACATTGTCTACAGTTATTACAAGCGAAAGTTCCCTTTTTAGTAGTTACATCTCTAGTCCTAGATTGTGATGACAAATCAGCTTTTTCTAAAATCTTTCTGATGTTATTGACTGTTTTGTAAGTAAATTGTGGTCTCATTCCTAGACAGCCTACTAGGTCTTTATTACCCAAAATTATTCTCCAGTTTTTCTCTATAATGTTCTTAATCTCCCTTAGTTCATTCACTATAGGGAGTGGGAATGCTATGTAGAACATGTTTGAATTTTGCTCTAATTTATTTGAAATCTGACTTTCTTGTTGTAATATTCTCGGTGTTTCCACTAATATATCCATGGCTAACAAAATGGGTTTTGCTACACCTTCCCTTAATTTTGTAACTTCTTTTTCCAACTTTTTGATCCAATTGATGTTATAACCCCTCACAACAAACATTTTCCTCAAGTTCATTAGTTCATCTCTATAGACTTGATCTTCTGTAGTCAGTCTACTTAGCCTTATCATCTGCCCCTTCACAACACTCTTTTTCATGTGTTGGGGATGAAGGCTATCTTTGTGGAGGTATTGATTTGTGAAACACGATTTCCTAAAAATCTTACTTAGAATCTTACCATTTATATCATTTATATATAAATGCAGATCTAGAAAGTGGATGTCTCTACCAAAATTTCCCATTTTGAAAAATAAAAAACTTGTAGTGTTGTTCAAGTCAGTTATCATTTCACTGAACTCCCATTGTTCACCTTTCCATAAGAAGAACAAATCATCAATGTACCTAAAGTACATCAGGACCTTGTCAAAACTAGGGTGATTTTTCAGAAACTTCTGTTCCCAATTCGACATCACTATGTTGGCAAAAGCCGGGGCCACTCTAGCCCCCATCGCTACTCCAGATGTTTGCTTGTAAAACACATTATTAAATGTGAAAAAATTATTATCAAGAACTATTTCCATGAGGGAACATAATGTATTAACCTTATTACCACTCATATCTGTGTTCTGTGCTAGATACTCTCTCAAATACTCTATCCCTTCCACCTGGTCAATGGAAGTATATAAACTCTTAACATCCAATGTTGCAAAATTAACTTCCTTTTCTAATGTTGGAACTTTTCCTAAAATCTCCAGAAGTTGCCAAGAATCCCTAAGGAAATATTCCGCATTTTGTGCCACTGGATTTAAAATACTGTCAAGCCAAATAGAGATGTTCTCAGTTTTCGAATATTTGGCTGATACTATTGGCCTAAATGTAAGATCTTCCAAACCATGTTGTAATTTAGGTATACCAAAAAAATGTGCCATTGCAGGATGTTCTATTAAAAGGAAATCATAATCATTCTTCTCAATTTCACCTTGACAAAACATATCGAATAAAAGGACATCTATTTTCCTAAAACTAATTTTCACACATTCTATAGTAACTTTGCAGTAATTAGTAGTGTCTTTTAGCATATGTAATATTCCTCTATTATAGTCAATAGTATTCATGACTATAATCTTTCCCCCTTTATCTGCTTTCATTATTCTAACTTCAGAATTGTCTGATAACTCTTTTAGAGCATTGCTTTCAGTTTCACTCAAATTATTATATTCACTAAATACTGAAATCTCTTTAAATTCTTTTTCACATAGACTCTGAAAGACTTGCAGTGTGTTGATTGGGGGGGGGTTAAATGTACTAGGCTTAGTTGGTAAATTATTCTTAGAAGTATTATAATCAATAATGTCTTTAAGAATATATTTCAAATTTAGTTTACGTAGATATAACCTAAAATCAACCAACAACCTACTTGTTTCCACCCTGTTAGATGGAATGAAGGTAAAGCCTTTGTTAAGTACACTATATGCATCTACAGACAACAATAAATCGCTTAAATTAATCACATTTAGAGTGTAATCAATGTCTTTAGTAGATGGAATCACCATCTCTTTTTGTTTTTGCCCTTCATTTTCCCTTTCTGTTGTGTGGAATTGTACCACCTTGTAGTCCTTTTCTCTTGTACCCTTTGTTGATGAAAAGGGACATTTGATTGACGGTGTTGCTGGCTTGCGACTTCGGCATAACTAGAATTAGTCGCAGCCCCTACATTTACATCACCATTCTTCAAGTTATTGTCATTGATTTTGGTAGATGATTCTGGTTCCTTATCTTTTATAACCTCCGGATCCAATTCTGGGTTCGGAGAGTTGCCCACAGCTGACTCACCATTGGACTGTCCAGGCCCTTCTAATACTCTATCAATAGTCTCTAGAACATTAGAAGTATTATATGATGAACCCCCAGTAGTTTTGTGCAAATCCACAATACTTATATAAGCTTCATTAGAACCATAAGTCCTAATGTCCCTTGTAAGTTTATGTTGCTTACTTAAGACTATAGTGGACCGATGTTTATCAGCCTTGGCCTCTATGCCATTATATAATGTTGACAGTTCTTGAAAACAGTCTTTCTTTTTAATAGAATCATCCAACTCCTTGATTCCTGATTTCACCTTAATAATCTCAGCCTCGTAGTGTTTAACTAGTATACCCATCATAGCTAGACCAGCATCATTGTATACTTTAATAATCATTTCAGACAAAATGTCACCAGGTTCCACGCAATTAGGGAACTTTGCAGTCCATAAACCTTGCGGGACAATACCACGCTGAATACACTCGGTTAAATATTGTATTTCTAAATCAAGTGTAACGTACTTGAACACCAATTTTTCCAGATCGAAAATTAACTTTTTACATAACTTTATATTGTTAGTGTTGGTGTTGTACTCACTTAATGTTCGGTTTGTCACACTGTTCTTTAGATCCTTGAACGGATTCTTAATCTCTTTGCAAACATAGCCCCAAACATTATGACTAGATAGAGTTCTCGTATCACCATTAGCATCCATTTGGATAGTATTTGCCAGAACTCTGTTCATTTGACATTATACGCATTGAGCTGTTTTTTTATTTTCTTATTCTGACACAGACAAACAACTGGTGTCAGAGCCATGGACTAAAGCTAAATGCCAAGAAATGGATAATAGTATCCTTCAGGAAGTATTCCACCCCTGGTAATTATCATATTGGCAACACACCACTTAGATTTAACCCAATAGTCAGGGACTTAGGGACACATATAGACAGTGATCTAGCCTTTGACCATCATGTGTCTACAGCAGTGAGGAAATCATTCTATGTTGCAGAGCTTATAAACAAAGGTACAGCATCTAAGTTCAAGGAAGTCATTGTTTCACTGTATTCAGCATTCATGAGACCTATCATTGAGCACAATGCCCCCATTGGTATATACCTAACCAGGCATATCCAGCGACTGGAATATCCACTGAGGTTCCTCACTAAAAGAATACAGGGAGTAAGTAAAATCTCCTATGTAGACTGCTACAGGGCCCAATCCTTGGATTCTATCTTCTACAGGCTTTTGAGGGGAGCTATATGCCTGGCATACAGGGTGTTGTCAGATCCAATTCTGATTGACCACTTGCATTTTGACAAAAAAATAAAATAAATAAAAAATAACAGCACCAGAATTACCCATTCTAAAGACTTAAACCTTGCCTGTGATATAAATAGGAAATGCTGGTGAAAAAATTATGTATCCCAGAGACTACCCTGTCTTTGGAACAGGCTCCACATCCATGTGGAACAGAGTTCCTCCCTAACCCAATCCAAGTGCAATTTGGACAATTGGATGGGGAACAGGTAATTCATCCTCTGTTTGGCACCTATGTCTCTAATGACAAAGGCAACCTGTAAATGGTTCATTGCCTAGGCCTCTGCTTGTTGATATTTCATCTCACAAGTCTCTTCTTACACTTTACAAGGGTAATAGAACTTGTCAGAGATTTGGCATGCATGGCAAGGTTTAAAAAGGCACTTGTGGTCATTAGCCTATAAACACCTATGACTTATGATGATAAATTGCAATAAGTTAAGATTTTAAGTATCATAGCACCAACCCCAAAATATCTTCATTACTTCTAGAATGCTAAAACAGATATTTTAAATAGGCATTATAAATGTGGTGACTGCACAACATAATTTTATCATATGTGGAAGGTTACTGTACTTACAGTTGCATATCCTTAAGCTGGGAATGCATTGCTGCTGTTTTGTCACACTGCAGATTTATGCATAAAAAACTATGAACTAGCCATGTGCAACCAGTTATCATATTAAGCATCACAGTCCTAATACAAAAATAACTTCTCAATGTCCACAACAGTTATATAAGTATTTTCAATGTGCTTTACAAATGTGGTGACTGCTTATAATTGTTCCCAACATGGAGGACGTGGATGGTATACCTGTTTACCTCTGAGCTCAGAATACATAGATAGATAGATAGATAGATAGATAGATAGATAGATAGATAGAGAGATACATACATACATATATAGTGATTACTTAGGTAACTTAGATAATTAACCTTATAAGAACATTGTTATAATCACTTGATGAAGACTTCTGAGTAAAATGCAAGTTAATGGCTGTAACACCCATTAGTTGTGTCCCAGTACAAAACAGAATGAGTCTCATTGTTATGTTGTCTCCAGAAAACAATATATAGCAGATATAACTAAAAGTATTATTACAAATGTACTTTATAAGCATATCACTGACACTGATAATGCACACTGTTTTAAATTTATGATTTTAATTATAATTTATGAACCCTTATGAGGAGGCGATATTATACATCTAACTGAAAAGGAAGACAGGTTCATTGAATTTTATTAATTATGCCACATGGTTTTAATGGTTTGCTATTTAAACAGCGATAGTTAATTCTTTGATATCTGCCTGATGAATCCTACGGGCAAAAGTGCTTTTACTAGCATTTTTTTGAATGTGTTTTGTGAATAAAAGAAGTTTTAGACCAGACCTGTTTTTGTGGTTCTGGTGACTTTGTTGTTTTTTAGTTTTTACATTACATTGTCTCTGCTATGCACTGAGTTATTTTTGATTACATGACATCTGCACGTATAATTGCACTATTGCATGCCATTAATCACATAACAACTGGAGCAATGTCAGAGTATCATAGATATCATAGGATCACAGGAGGTTACTAGGCTAATGACCCTAGGGCCCTAACAATCTTAGCCAAGTTTTACCTTTTTTCCACAATCAGCACCTATCACCCCTGTCTAAGAGGGACATAGGTGGAGCCCCTGGGGTGAACCTATGGTTACCCATCCAATCATCCAGATTGTGTTTGAAGAGGGCCAATAAGGTGCTCTGCTTGACATGAAGCAGGATTCTGTTCCAAAGGTGTGGTAACCTCTGGGAGACAAATCTGTCCCTCCAGCAGATTCTATTAATGTTACATACCAGGTTAAGGCGATTAAAGTGAGTAACCCATGTAACATTTGACTTACGGATATGCAGCATTTCCAGTAAAGCAGGGTCAAAGATTGCCTAATATGGAAGGCAGAGATCACCTCTGAGGAGTCTGTATGAAACAGAATAAAGAGACAGTGATTTCAAATGTGCCTCATAGGACAGATGCTGAAGACCTTGAATTTTCCTTGTGAGGAGCCTTTGTTGTCTCTCCATCTGCTGAAGATGCTTGGAACTGTACATACCAAAAAGGGCATTGCACTCAATTATTGGCCTAATAAGAGAAGAGTACAGGGAGGTCATAACTTCTTTTTTTTCTGGAGGCAATGTCCTTACTTATGAGATGAGCAATATAGAATACCCTTCTTACCACTGTGGAGATATGGTGATCAAACATAAGGTTGCTGTCAACCTGAGTGCCCAGGTCTCTCACCACTGAGTGCATACTTAGGGTGTTGCTATTGATGTGGTAGTTAGCAGGAACATCACTCTTACCAAAATGGATGCTAATACATTATTTTGCATTGCATTTAAGGCCATGACTCTGGCACCAGTCATTTGTTTATGTAAGACCCTCTTGTATGATGTTGAAATTGTTTATAGATTCTACGAGTGCTCCCAGTTTGTAGTCATCAGCAAACTTTGTCAGCCACAGACCTTTAGTTTTAGCTTGAACTTTAGAGAAATAGAGAGTTTCCATGGCTGATCCCTGTGGAACACCATTGGTTACAGGTCTGCTGTTGGAGGTAGATTCCCCTATTTTAACTATATGGGTTCTATCAGTGAGCCAGTTAGTGACCCATCTAATGATATATGGAGTTGATACCTAGCTGGGTGAGTTTGTTAATTATGCCTGAGAGGCAGATGGTGTCAAAAGCCTTGGCTAAGTCTAGGTAGGCTCATCAGTGGCCTTGGTGACTGCCTCAAAGAAGTCCACCAGGTTTAGCAGGCATGATCTCCCTTTGACAAATCCAAATTGAAGTAGGGTCAAATGTTTGAAGGTTACCAGTGTCTGTGATGATAAGGTCCATAATGATTTTCTCCATGGCCTTGCAGATAAGGCTAGTCAGGCTAATAGGTCTATAGTTCCCGTGGTCAGTGGTCAGTGGAAGCACCATCTTTGTGCAGGGGGATGATGGAGGCCATTTTCCATTCAGCTGGGATTAAGCCAGTGCTTAGACTATGTTTGAAAAGAGTACCCAATGGCATTGTTAATTATTGTTTGAGCCCATGTAGCACGCAGCCTGGGAAGTTATCTGGTCCCATGGATGCTCTGTTTTTGACCTTAGAATGGGCATTCTCAGCCTGCTCTTTAGAGATACAGGGAGAGGAAAGGTTGTAGGGATGTCTTGGAGTAAGTGTGGTGGGGAAGGGGGAGTGAAGTTTTGACAGAGCCTGTCGGCTAAAAGGTTAACAATGTCCACAGGCTCAGTATATGTGGTATCATTAGCTACCAGTTCAGCACAAATCTGAGCCTTTCCTTTTAGGTTATGGATGCAACTAAATAATGCCTTATGGTTGTCCTTAGTTGAGGAAGCTAATTTGGATTAGTAGTTAGCTTTGTAGGAATTCACAAAGATTATTATTTGCTTTTTTAATATGCAGAGGGAATGTTTCCAGTTTGGGATCTCTCCCTCTTGCTCTTAGACAGCAATATCTTCCTCTTATTGTATAGTCTATTAATGGCATATTTGTCCAACAGACTGGTTTGCTCTTCTTCGAGGAACTTGGTTTGGTCCTATCAGTTGCATCAATGCAGTTGTTCAGGTGTTTGTATAAAGCATTTGTGTAGATCTCAGCAGAGTTTCCAGTTCCATCTGAAGGAGGAGGTGCAGTGAAGCCATTTATACCATCCTGTAAGAGGTTATAATCTGTTTTGGAGAAGTTTTTTAGTTTAGCTTTTGCTATGGGGGGTGAGGGGTTTAGCTGTGATAGTAACTTCAAATGAGACTGATTTGTGGTCATATCTCACAATGGTGATACTACAGTAGTCCTCCATAATGGTAAGCACCAGATCCAGGATGCTGGCACCCCTTGTGGGAGCGTCAGCTAGCTTAAGGTTACTATACATCCGGGTTTCCCCAGACACATCCTTTTTTTCTGGGCTCCAGTCTGGGTGGTTTTTGAAAATTCTGTGATTTTTCCAGGTTTTAAAACCCGGACAAATCGCATAATTTTCAAAAACCAGACATTCCTATTTCAGAGTCTTTCCTCCGCTTTGTTTTTTTTTTTTTTTTGACTGGCTCGTATACTGGGATATGAGCCAATCAAAAAATGGAGCTCTGTTCAATGCAGAACTGCTTGATGTTCCCCATTGAACAGAAGAGGGTCCGCTGTGCGTGTTTTTGATTGGCTCGTATACAGGTATATGAGCCAATCAAAAAGTGGAGCTCTGTTCAATGCGGAACTGCTTGATGTTCCGCGTTGAACAGAAGAGGGTCTGTTGTGCGCATTTTTGATTGGCTCATATACCGGTATACCAACCAATCAAAAAGCGGAGTTCTTTTCAGTGCAGAACTGCTTGATGTTCTGCATTGAACAGAAGAGGGTCCGCTGTGCGAGGTTTTGATTGGCTCATATACCGGTATATGAGCCAATCAAAAAGAGAAGCTCTGTTCAATGCGGAACTGCTTGATGTTCCGCACTGAGCAGAAGAGGCTCCACTGTGCGAGGTTTTGATTAAAGACAAGACCTTTTTTTTTTGCTCTTCTAAGAGGGGAGCAAAAAAAAAAGGTCTTTAGTTTTAATCTTACAAGAATAAAGACCTTTTTTTTTGCTCTTCAGCCATAAGAGGACAAAAGAACACATGTTCGTCCTCTTTTAAATACAACACAATATGGTAACCCTAAGCTAGCTGGTCCAGGGCATTGAAGTTAGTGAGGTCGAGGAACCTTTAGGCAAGTGAGTTTTTGCATGAGTAATTTCCCCAATGAATGGATGGGTAGTTAAAGGGATCTAGGACTACTGAATGAAAGTTCAATAGTCCGAATCCACAATCACCGAACACACTTTAACAAAAGTGCTTTCACCGAAAAAGTGCTTTTGTTAAAGTGTGTTAAAAAAATACATTACATTTACGTTTTTGCAGGGAGGAAAACCCCTGTGCCCCCCCCACACACCCCTACTTTAATATTCTCACTTTGAGGTTGCACTACAGTGGGGAAAAGAGAATTTTCCCTTATCCCCAGTGTAGTGTGATCTCTGCAACAGGCATACTTGCGCAAAAGTGCTTCTTCGGTGAAAAGCACTTTCACTCAAGTATGCCCAGCCAAATCTGTTTCGGTGATGTTGCAGTTCGGGGATCCGTATGGATCCCAGTTAAAGTCACCCAAAACCATGGTATTTGGATGTATCTTGATAAACTCAAGTAGATCTAATTAGGCAGAGTGGGTGTCTTGATTCATGGAGGGAGTCCTGTACCTGGCAATTACTTGAATAGTTGTCTTACCAACAGTTAATTGCACCTGAAGTATCTCCAGGGAATCATGCTGTCTAACCAGTCTGAAGGTGTGCTTATCTTTAATGAATATTGATATACTGCCTCCTTTAGTTTTCACACCTTCAGTTTATGGTCTGAATGTGTGGAATGCTGCACATACCTTAGAGTCATGCACTAGTGACAACTGCACACATCCAATAATAATACTATAAAATCATCAGCAACATCCTGCTGTTCATGAGAGTATATGAAACCAATAACACACTACCCAATTAAGTATAGACACTTACAAACAAGTAAATATACTATATATCAACAATGGCAACACTAAAAAGTTGCCTGTAATATTATTTTATATAGCCATAATCTTTATTAAACATGTGGTTGCTAAATCTTTTGTGCATAAATAATGTATGTTGAGCATATTTCATTTTACTTTTGTATGCCACCACTGGGATACACCAAGTATCACATTACTCCTCTAATGCAGTCCTATACCTTTTCCTACAAATATGCAATACGTATAAGTGACCATAGCTCATTGGGTAACATGGTAATCATAACTGTTGAGTTGCTTACAATTTTACCAGTATGACAAAGCATTTTAAAATAGTAAGAGATCCTGGTTATTATGGCTGCTAGTGCTGCTTAGGAATAGTGTGTTACCACACTTTTACAGTTAACTTGTGTGTAGAGTAATTGTTTTATGTATATCTGTACACCAGTATCAGCTCTGTGTTACTCACTGCATTTCATTGTTCCATACTGAAGATGCATTTAGTCGTGATCTCACCAGATATCATCTGTATACGCACACACACACACACACACACTATATATATATATATATATATATATATATATATATATATATATATATATATATATATATATATCCAGGAAGGCTTGTATTACGTTGTACTCAGGCTACAATATTTAAGACATATCCAAAAAGCCTAGACATTTTTGTAACTCTGCTCATCTTTCAGTCTGGTAACATGTCTTGCATCATATGTATGTTTATCTGTAGAGATTTTTTTTCCTCTGGTGATTCTGCAGGATGTGATAACTACTCAGGATTTGAAACTCTCCTGACCCTGTTCTCTTAGATTTATTCAGCATGACCCATGTATTTAACTCCTCAACCCAGGCCAAGTGCACCAGCTGGTACTGACTGGTGAAGATGGGGCAGGAGAAGATTGAGATTGGGAGGCGACATTGCTGCTCAGAGAGGATAGTTTGACACCATACAGGGACACCCAACCCACTCTATGCTGGCAGCATACAGAAGAACATTGTGAGCTGTTAGGCATCCACATCTCTTCAGGTGAGTACACAGCCATCCTAAAGTAGTGACCATACATTCACCTATTCTTCTCATGGCTCTGGGCCTCACTGAGGCTTCCAGTATGGCCTGACTCATATCAATCTCTTATTCCAGTACCTCTTCTGGTAAGGGATACACAGGCATAGGCTCATCATTTCTCCCTTCCAGACCAGCTCTTATAGGTGCCTTGTACACTAATTAAAACCAGATTGTCTCGATCATGGTAAAAATATTATCTACCTACATCGAAAAGATGGGTTCCTCTGCAAAACTTTAGGATTTCATCACATACTTTTGGACTGAACAAGGGTTGCCAGACATTAGGGCTGTGTGCTATTATTTTTCAAAATTCTGAATCACTGCATGCTAATGAGGTCCAGTAATGATATATGGTGCTGAACAGCAAAGTAGGTCAGCCATTCTGTAGTATTCTATGATGGTCACATGTGTAGCATTACCTCTACAAATGAAGAATAATATTGCTGTCTGATATCCAGTTATGACCACCTGTTTTGCACCACATCAGTTGAGCTGTATCACATTGAAGTACACCTACACTGATCCTGCCCTGTGTTTGCTGAAGTTGAAAGCTTGCATGGAAGATACTACCTGTATATTATGAAATTGCTTATATTTGTGAGACTTTCTCTGAAAACCACTCTATGCGGATGGCAAGCCACATATTACACATGAACATCACCCCTTTGAGCAGCCCCAAAATGTTACACTACCCCATTAATTACACCAAACTTTTTGAGTAGCTTACTTGAAAACTTTTCTGTATCCTAAGCTGAAACTCAATGTTAGTCACTATTTATTGATTTTAATCCTGACTGATTTGCCAAAAAACAAAATTTATTAATGAGGAAAAAATAAGAAAAATATGAGTCAAAAATCTGAACATTCTTTGAAATTCTGGACAGTTGAGAGTTATGATGCAGTTAGACTGGTAGATTCATGGTGGCCACAGTGGTGCAGCGGTTAGCGTTGCCACCTCACAGCAAGAGGTTCTCCGTTTCGATCCTCAGCTGGGGTGCCTTCTGTACGGAGTCTGCATGTCCTCCCTGTGGTCATGTTGGTTTCTTCCAGGTGCTCCAGTTTCCTCTCACATCTCAAAGGCATGCTGTAGGTGGATTGGACACTCTAAATTGGCCCTAGGTGTGAGTGCGTGCATGTGTATGCCTTCTGTGGAAGGTTGGGAGCTGGGCTTGCAACTCAACACTGTAAAACTCCACTGCCAATCATGAGCGGAGAGGTGATCCGCTGTGGTGACCCCTAACTGGGAAAAGCCAAAAGAAGAAGAAGACTGGTAGATTCATATATATTCTTTATCAAATTTGTTGTATCCTATTTTCTGTGTTTTTATGATCAACGTTTCTTATAGACACCAAAATATTGCATAATAGCTTTCCATGTCTCTACACCATAAATCTTTCCATCTAACGTTCATAATTTTCAGTCTTCTTTGTATTATTTTCATAAACAGTACATAGTAATAGCTATAAAGTGATATTACTCTCCAGTTTTACACATCAATCCTGTCATTTTTTTATAGAAGCCTATCGTTGCTTTTTTAAACCTGTGTCGCTATTTAAACTCTTTTAACATAAGCGACAGTATTTTATACTAACGGAAAAAGTCACCGACCCGGACTTTTTCGTTAGTATATATTATTACGGCAGGATTGGGGTTGGGCGCTGGCTGCAGCGTTTAGAGGAGGCATATGGGCATAACAATTTTAGAATGTCATTATTTTCACATCTTCTGTATATATTCACTGCATACTCTGATAATAAAAATATTCTGTATCTTAGAAATAATTTATAAAGCTTATAATGTTTGCTGTTAGACTTATTTGCTTTACCCTTATTAACCTACACAACCATCTTAAAGACAAAAAGCACTCAATACTAATCATTAAGTTTTTGAGAGTCCTCCTGTCCTTACCAGTTATTTGTTCATGTTCCATAATATGCCTTCTATATTTTCAACTATTTTTTCCATCTAGCGTGTGAATAAGGGAGAAATCTCATTTTTACTCCTCTTTACTATGTATTTTGTTTGGTAAAATCATTGCTTCTCTATCTGCATTGGCTTTATGTACCTTATTCACTGTATCAGAATAATTTGTCTTACATGCCTTAAAGTGCATTGGTCATGTTCTAATGCAAGTGTTACGCAACAAGCATTTGGAGTTGGATATAACCTTACTGTATAAAGGGACAAATTATATGTTTTTTAAAGCAAAAAGTGTGTTGTTTTTGCATTTCTTTTTTTTTTTTTGTTAAGGGCAAGCCCCTGAAATTTTTTCTCACAGCTAAGCATTCCTGTCATGACATCATGAAAGACTGAACCAATAATGCCTTACTATCTAAATTAAAATATAAACTGCTGTATTTCCATGTTAGATGTTTCCTGCCTGCTTAACCGATTGAACTTCATTGAAAAAGTCACAAAGTTCTTTGGATAAGTGCAAGGCTGTACGCAGCACATATCTTAATCTGGTCAATGCCTTTGACACTATCCAATAATCAGGTACTATGACAAATTTTTCAAACAAGATGTAAATTCGTATGTAGTCTAATAAATGACAAACTGGATCATAGGCAGAATCCATCAAACCAGAATTTGGGACTTTCTTTCCACTAAAAGGCTTGCTATCAGTGTATCCATCAGGACTTGGTACTGGGACTGCTTCTATTTCGTTTCCATTTCTCCAAAATCTAAACTGATGGCAAGGATCTCTGGCTGGTGAAATCTTGAGATGAATGCAAATTGTGAGCAATCATCACCTCTCTTGAGGACTCCTAGCACATACAAACACAAGGAGACATGACTAGGGCACAAGGCTGTGTATAAAAATGTATAGTGTTGGGTCCCTTAGAAAACATAAGCATCCATGTACCTATCATAAGAGGCATCCAATAACACAGCCACTACAGTTGTTAAAGACCAGCACCTATTCAGTAACAATGACCTATCCGTCAATCACCATTTCTCTATGATCATTAGAAAATGCCTGTACCTAGCTCGGCTGATTAGAAACAAATATCTTCTATATCCAGGGATGTAATCCTCACTATTTTTTCTTTATAGAGTCCATCTTTAAATACAATATTCTTTTTAGTATGAACCTAATCAAACATAAGACCTGACTTGGAAAATCCAATACATCCTCTCTAAGAAAACCAGCAGTTTCAGTTCTATACCATTTGCAGAACACCTTAAGACTCTATTTTTATTTTTTGTTTTGTACAATGGCTTGCAAGTGTGATCAGTGTCTAGTATATAAGGCCTTGACTGACCCTATACTGTCTGACCTACACTTTCACAAAGCATGTAGCACCAAATGCACCTGCATTACAAATCAAACTTCCACCACAACCTAAACAGGACCTGCTGGCAAGACGCAGACCTCTCACAAAACATTCTCCTTCTCAGCAGTAGACCACCCAGTATTACATAAAGTAGTGCCCTTACCTTCTTTAAATATAATCTGGAAGAATGCATTACTTTGAAAAACATTTGGCCCTACAAAACTGATCTAAGTTTTTTTTTTTTTGCACTTGCTGTAACTATCTCAGTGCTATCTAACGCTTAAGGTGCTGCATTTATTGATTTTGTTGAATTTATCACTGTTTTTAGCCTGCACTTGTTAAAGAAATACCATCTGTTTGTTACTGTACTGCTCTTAGGTTGTTTTAACATATGATATTTTCTAATCTCCCCTGATACTACAAAAGCTTTTTCTTAGTTTGCCAAAGTTCTGCTGAGCCTGCCAAAATATTTCCAAATTTTGCAAAGTTTTTCCGTATTGTTGTAGTCTTCTTACATTATACACTTTTTCTGTAGTTGGTGAACATTTCTCAGGGTTAGTGATCTTACTTCTAAGGATTACTGATACTGCAGGAAATTCAGACTTTTGAACTCAAATTTCAGTTTGTTTTACATTAAGAGGGTCCTTTTGCACTCTGGTGGTAGCAGAGAGCTGAATTCAACCCATCTGAGCTGGAAACTTCTAGTGCACGATTTATTGTGTTTTTTTCTCGAATTTGTGAACATTTCTCATACTGCAGGAGTTCTGACTTTTGTTGTAAAGCATTTGTTACTACCCTTGAAATCAAAACCAGTTTGTTTGACATTAAGAGGGAGCTTTTGCATTTTGTTGGGAGCAGAAGAACTGAATTCAACCTAATCAAGCTGGAAGCTGATGGTGAAAGGTTTATTGTTTGTTTATCTGTCTGGCTTGTGGGCTTAACTGATACACAAATGTAGTTCTCTGTGCCTTGTATGTAAGCAAACCTCTCCAGTTTAATATCCTCTATAGGAAATGGTCGCTGTTTATGGGTGCTCAAAGAGCTGCTGGTTTGTGTAGAGGGCAGTACAACCGCAGGTCATCTAATAGTATACTACTAAACATTCTCACTTTGACCTTTAATTGGCTCTCCTTTTCTCCTTCCCATCTACTAAGGATCTGGTATAATGGATAGGCACTTTCCTGTCATCCCTGTTTCTGGCCTGGTGGATATGGGCATCCTGAGGCAGTGTAGTAACTGCCTATTTTTCAATGACAAGCTTTTCATTTTGGAACAGACAGTGTGGGAGAGATGTAGATACACAATGTCATTACAGGCAAAGCTATCTCACACACACACACACACACACACACACACACACACACACACACACACACACACACACACAAAAAAAATGCAAACCAGATTGCTAGTGTTACACCAATTACCTCAAACTAAGTGACAGATTATTAAACTTCCAAGCTCTTCTGAACCCAGACAACACTGAGGCTTACTCTGAGCCATACACAAAAGCACAGTACAACCACATTCATAGCTGCATAGAGGAGGCAGTAGGTGTCCAAGTCAAACTTATTGGCAAAAATAATCTACCGTGGTGGACACCTAGCATAAACAGGCTATTCGAGAAAAGGGAAAAAAATGTCTCCAAAGCCAAGAAGGAACAGATAAATCAGTTCAAAAAGACACCAGTCTAAACAAACAAACTAGAGTGCTGGTCAAATCTGCCAAAGCAAACTATGAGGCATAAATAGCCTCCCAGGTGAAAGATAACCATAAGGCTTTTTTTTAATTATGTTCATCACCTCAGGGGAAGTGCCCAGCAATGTGCCAAGGTAATCATGAATGGCAGCACTTACATCCAGCCTGAAAGTATAGTAAACCTGCTGTCAGACAACATCAGTTCAAACTTCCCTCCCCCGTCACCTCCAACTACACCCAAAGAAATACTGGCAACCATTCCGCTACCAGTCAACAGTCAAAAACACAGCCTCCATGAGTCCCGACAGCACTCTAGGATGCTTTTTAAATAGCTTAAAACAGAATCTATCAGGACCAGTAAAATCTCTCTTTAAGCACAGCCTCTGAAATGGCTTTGTCCCAGAGGAATGGAGGACTGCAACAGTCATTCCTTTGCACAAGCGGAGCCCAACAACTGGCCAAGGGAACTAGAGATCCATAAGATTGACCAGTCTTATCTGCAAGGCCATGGAGAGAATTATCATAGACCTGATCAATAATGACAAAGGAAACCTCCAAAAGCTGGAACAGATCCAATTTGGCTTTATCAAAGGGATGCCTTGCCTGCTAAATCTGATGAACTTCTTCGAGAAAGTCATCAAGGCCATGGATGAGGGTAAACTAGTCCACACCACTTATGCAGACCTGGACAAAGATTTCAACACAGTCCCACATTCAGGGATGATAAATAAACTAACTGAGTTAAGCATAAACTAATACATCATCAGATGGATAGCCAACTGGCTCAGTGACAGGACACATGTTGTCTGGATAGGTAAATCCACTTCCTACATTAAACCTGTTACTAGCAATATACCACAGATCTCAATGTTTGGGACCCCACCTGTCTGGTATATGCTTCTCTGAAGGGAAGGCCAATGTTGGGGACCTCTAGCTCTCCAAGTTCGCTGGGGACTGTAAGCTGGGAGTAATCATTAAATCCCCAAATGATGTTGATATCCTACAAACAGGCCTAAAAATGACAAATGAATGGTGCTAAAACAATGGTCTAAGATTAAATGTTAAAAAATGCATAATCATACCCTTCAGTAAATTAGAAATCCTTGCAAATTATAATATTGATTGCCCAATCTTAAAAGTAGACCCAGTAGTTATGGACCTAGGGACACAGATAGATAGTAGCCTGAATTTTGCCTTCCAGGTAGCTACAGTAGTGAGGAAATCCTTCTGTGTAGCTCAACCTATAAGTAAAGCCATTGCATTAAGATCAAAGGAAGTCATGATGCCATTATGCTTGACCTTCGTCAGGCCCATAATTGAGTGCAATTCTCCCTTCTACATGTACCTAACCAGGCACTTACACCAACTGGAGTGGCCCCAGAGGTTTATCATGAAAAATAAAAAGCAAAAGATACATGTCTTATACAGACTGACTAAAGTCCTATCCCTTTACTCCATCTCATATTGTTTACTGAAAGGGGACTTATGTCTGATCTGCCAAGTCTTCTCTGATACAGCCCTGATGAAAATGCTTCATATTTGCAAGAATAACTATACATGGGTAACATGTTCCATAGACAAAAACCTTATTTCTGACTCTAATAGAACTTGCTGGAGAGACAGATTCACATTCCAAAGACTGCCTCATCTATGGTATAAACTTCACATCTTAATAATGCAAAGCATGTCCTCACTTTCTTCAAAAAGAATTTGGATAAATGGATGGGGAAATATAAAGTCACTCCTGGAGAACTGTTCATGTCCCTTATGCATAGAGGCAGTCTATAAAATGACACAGGTTTCCAACACCCAAAGACCCACTACCCTGATATTACCACATCCCATACCTGGGAATTAAAATATAATACTGCCATATCCTGGGTACTATTGGCTAGGCTTGTAAAGGCTCTTGTGCTATTAGCTTAGTAATTATCTATGAACCTACGAACCTATGGATGGAAAATCGCAAATACACCCACAGGCTGACACCTAAAATCTTTTTGAAAAGGGGCAACATATAGTGGATACTGCTTTGGCTAGGTTTCAAATGATTAATCTAGAAAAAAAT